>NC_047028.1:22486946-22817893 GCF_902652985.1 Pecten maximus
AATTGCTTGGAGCACTCATCCATTTCCATTACATGAAGGCGCTACGTCAGTCTGGGCAGGTGAGATCTTCGAGTGACGTCTTTTTGACTATTAACAGAAATGTTTACACACCTACAATTGCTGAAAAGACACTGTGCCACCACTATTAACTTAATAATGACCGAGCGGTTTAAAAATAGCTATAGAAATGAACTCCTACAGCCGTGGACCCTTCAATTAAGTTTACCTCTTGCTCTAATTCTCGGTCGTCTCAGGTCTTTTTTTTGTTGTGATCAGGACCTTAATTTCATTGTCTGGGAAGTCTAGTTTTCGAGAGAGAAATTTCTCTGATATATATGTTTCGAAACAGAAATAAACATAGAGCTTTCTTTTTATTTCTGTGTTTCAAAACAGTTAAGGTGTCCCTCAAACTGGTGTATTAATACGCTTTAAAACAACTTATCGACATGATGAATTAGCCCACCTACACTATTTGCTATATAAGATATATCTTGACGTATAGGATGCATAGTAGTTCACATTGCACCACTACTACCGCGAAGATAATATAACCGCCAAGATATATATGTTTACAATATATAATACTTAATTTCTAGCGCATACTTACGTAACATATTGTCGCAATGATTATGGAGCCAAAATACTTACCGTACGATATACAGAGAGTGCAATTAGCCACAAGCATAATTAAGCGTAATGCTTTTAGTGTGAAAACTGCAAAAATAAGATTACCGCTAAAATGCATGGAAGTGCATTTGTGTATATGAACCAGAGAGCATCGCAACACAGGGAACAGCGCACAGGGGGGATGGGATGGGGTGGGAGGATATTATATGCTGAAAAAACCATATGGCAGTGTGTTTTCCTCCTTTTCGGATATTTGATTGTTCATTTAATAATATTTAATACGTGTAATCAGGAAAAATATTCTGTATTTCTACCAGCAAATCCATTATTTCTGTTATGCGGTATGTAACTCCTGCCAAAATAAAAAAAGTCTTAATGGGGAATATACCTCAAGGGCAGACACATGTACACCTACAGCAGTTTGTAAAGCCTGTAGTGATGGTGGCTGATGAAAACTACATTGATGATTTGTTGGTTATCGTCATCATCTCACGAACCAAAAATGTATTTCCAAATACGATATGAAGTTGGATGTTTTTAGTTTGTCATCGTCCCTGTTTTCAGTTTGAGAGCGTGACATTGGCTAGATTTAACAAAGAATTATGTGACGGATGAAACCGCGATAAAACAGAAGATACCTATCCTTTATATATTTCTTTTTTTCTCAGATTATTTTTAACTCATTTACATTGTTTTGAAACTTTACGTTTCATACCAGTTGCTTAAACAAAATTTGTTAAATGAATTTAATCGAATAACGTATCAAGATATGTTATCAAATATGAGTTAAATTTAATTTCAGTGAGTGTATTTTGTTTGCCACCTCCCGCCCCCTTTTCTGTGTTGTTTACTATCAGCCTTTGGGTATTAACTCCTTATATTTAATCTTGCTTGTAGCAAACATTTTCATTGGCTTGAACATTTCTGTAGTCAGCCCAAAACGTAAAAATGACTACGCTATTGATTGGTTGACACAGCGTCGTAATAATTAAGAGAAAAGAGGGACTTTTGTAACGTAACCTAAATTATAACGATGAATTTGAATATATGTTTCATCATAAGTTCGCAAACAAACCCCAAAAACTAGAGTGAACCCTTATCAACATTATCATTTAGAATTAACTCCGTATTTTTGTGATATATTTACATAAACTATCTTCATTTCAATCCGTAATTAACATGGCATACTGCTGTTTATTTTTCGCCTTATCCTTTTAGGGAAGCAGACTATAAATTACAATGTTACACGTTGTGGCTTCCTCATCATCGCAGAAGCGGATGGGGAACTTGTATGAACACTTGAAATGCTATCCCTAAGCTATTGAGATATATGACGGAATGATCCATATCAAGGGTTATCTCCTTTGTTGTTAATTCTATTGGCCCATATCATGGACTCCTTTTCCCAGAGCTGAAAAGGTTTACCGGGAGCCGTTATCATTTCGCCGATGAAACCGTATCTTAATGGTTTAAGATTATTTTTTTTCACATTTTGATAATCTCTTCAATGTTTTACTGTCTACAACATAGGTGTGTGACTTTGATAAATATTCTACGTTGAGCGTTCTTAGACTTGGTTCTTCAGGCCAAAATATACTTATAACTCGACGATAAACGGACGAACTCATTGAACATGAACACTTAAACCCCTCAAACGATGGAAAAATAGGGAGGTTTTGAATGTCAAATCTCTCAATCTGAACGTTAATAGTGCGATTGATATTGACGTCGTTATAAATTCCTCGAGGTCAAGGAATGAGTAGCTGTTTAGCAGTGACACAGTGGATAATTGATTCGATGAGAAGCACTCATCACCAACTTATGGTGTAAAGCGATTATGACTGTGTAGAAGCAGATTAACCGTGATTGAGGTCGCACTTGGAAAAAGGCGACGAAAGCAAGGTGAAGCTTATATACCTTTGATGAAAACAAAAGCATGGAAGTGACGCAGTCTAATACAGAGACACATAAAAAAGGGAAGTAAACGACCTAAAGTGAAGAATGAGCTAACAAAACGATTGAAAACCTTCATTAAAGGATACTGCACTGCAACGGAACCAACAAATCAAAACCGGGTTTTAGTCATGTGGCCTTCGATTTATCCCGGAGTAGCACGACTGAATCCAACGCCAGATTAATTTTTGTAGTTCTTTTAATTTCTGACCACAATTAGGGCTGAAGAAGGCAAGCAGGTGGTTGCCGCACTCTACACAAGATTATATATTTTGTTGAAATCCATCGTAATATTTCCGTTAAAGTAAAATCCAGTTAAACTCTCTTCAACAAGAAGACACTAAAATTTCAGAGGACGTTCCGTTATCCTTATGCAACATGGAGGCGTGTGCATATTCTCACCTTCAGTATTCAGATACTACTGAGCTCATTTCTTACTACATCGCAAGCTAGCATTGATAGCAACAGATGCTTCAACAAGGAACCTACTTCTTTTATTTTAATCACCCTTTCTTTACCCAAAGTTCCTGACTGTCAAATTTTACCAATGTTGTCCGAAGTTAATACTTGTCATAGAACTTAAACGACTGCTTTAACGCTACCTTGGGGGTATAGTGTTGGTCCAAGAAAAGTCTGGTGTTTTTTTTTTTTTTTATAAAGGTAGCATTTGCTTAGTCAGGGTCAGGCTCAAGTACTTGTTTGGATTTGTTTTGGGCCACCAAAGAAAAAAATAGTTTTTTTTTGTTTTCGTTTTTTGTTTTTTAGAAAAAAAAGGATATATAATGATTTTGATAATTTTTTCGATGATTAAAACTTACACGTTGTTGCTATTAGCATTGAAAATGATAATAGTATGAATATTTTGAAAATGTCTTATTGTTGGTGTTTTATTCGTTCTCCAAATGTTTAACAGCTGTTATAGTGTAACAAAAATCGGAGTTATCAAACCTTTAATGCACAAATCTTGCGCCTATTTAAATTATATCATTATACCAGATCAGGAATGACATTGACTTTGTCAATGTTTATTATAAATATATATACATGTAATTAAAAAATAGACTTTCAATTCGTTGGTAGGTACTTAGGTAAATACTAATTACAGTTATATCTACAAAGTTCTAAAATTGCGGGTACCTTGTAGCTTTAAACTAAATGACTAATTGAATATACGCAAATATTACATGCGCAATATTAGATAATATTGCCAAGATTCAAACATATCTAGTATGTAATGTTCATATATATGTTATGCAATGAAACCTTTATGAAATAACGTTTGTTTTTAGCTGTACTTGCGTATTTTTTCGTTGTATATTTGCCGTTTGTACGTTGATTTTATCGTTGAAGCTGTCCTTGTTTTGACGTCATGGTAAACCTTGCGTATACAGAGGACTGGTGATATTATACAATTATGACACTTGGTTTTTTCTATCGATGTAATGATTTATGGAGCGAAGATAAACAGTATCGACAAAGGCTGAAATGGCATCTTATTTCGTAAAATTCCCCAAAACGTCATATCTGGTCAAACATCGCATTGCAGCTCTCGCGCAATTTGGTGGATAGATATTCGACAAAAAATCTTATTAGCTGAAATTACGCATCGGCACAGAACACTCACATGTGCGAGCAATACGATCTTCCATCAATGTCGCATAGCGCAATTCTACATCAAATGGAGTATAACGTGATCAAATGTAGACCTATCAGCATCTGATTCAAAATTGAAAATGTAAGAAGATATCTATTGTTTATATGAATCAAAGAAGTAATATAAATGGTAATTTCCTGGATAACATTGGATCCTTGCAATGGTATGACGGCAGGATACGTATTACTTGAAATGCTAATATCGGGCAAAGAACTAATTCCAACAGAGTGGACATGAACAATCTCAAATTTTCGGGGCAATCCGCCCCTTTATCAAGGTACAAAGAATATCAATACATTCACATGATATATAAACAATACTATAAAATACAATAAGATACAGTAAGAGTAATATTTTCGATAGCAGTTGAAAAAAACAACTATGAACCCTTCGGCTGACGAAGACCGAAGGCCGAATGCTAGCGTGACATGTACAGAGCCATATTCTATGATAGAACGCTATGTGACCAACGGCAAAGGCACTTGAAAAGTTCCCGCGCGTGAATATGCCAATTTGTTTATAGACGTTTCGTCTCAAAAAATGATCATATATGGATACAGCGAAGTGAAAGTAGTGGACGAATGGCATAAATGCGTAAATGGAGCAATGGTGGTTGTTGATTGTGATGTTTAGCTTTGTGCAGGTTTCCCCAACATACTACATTCTGCTTTTTTTTTGAAAGGGAAGGAGATATACAATATAGGCTGATGTGCATGTCAGTGCTTGTAAAATGTGAAAAACGTTGTTAATTTTGCATTTCAACATATCGGTAGACTCTGTGTATTGACAAAGTTTGTGCGGTTTTTTTTTTTGCTGAATGTATGAAGTCGCCGACAATCGACTATTGTTTATATGATGTATGTTGTCGTTGCGTATATTGTTATGATATGAATTATCTTGATATTGTGCTCAAAATTTGACGCTAACATTTGTCTTGTTTTGTTGACAGGGCGGTTACTGTGCTAATGCACTAATGTCATGGCACTACTAATTAGTTAATTAGTTTTCAGTATTAATTGCATGCGAGGATTTTTTTTCTAAAAGTGACCACACCGTGTTATCATGTGTTATACTTCTATTTAGCTTTTATCAGTATCGCTCTCTTAACAACCATAGTCGCAGCTATTAAAAGACAACAAAAGGGAAAAACATTGCGCAGAAAGAAAGAGTAGACACAAAATAGTCCCTACGGGAAAAGAATCCAGCGTTAATAAAACTTGTATATAAGGGATACTATTTCGTATGTATAGTGTATTCTTATCTTTTTTTATGTTCGTAATTAATTAGCAAATATTCCATTATGTGGTTTAAGTATCCATATTTTAATTATGTTCTATAGTGCTCGTTGCTATTTCAATTTTACGATTTCGCGTCTTTTATCAAGTCAAAGTGGCAGGCAGATATTTGTAGAAGCCGTTTTTATTCCCGAATATAATGTTTCCGTGTATTCATTAACCTGTGTCAAATATTCTGTTCTCTGGTTTCATTAATGTTGAATCCGAATTTCAGATTGATGCATTTAACATCAGACGACAAAGCACGAGAGTACAACGTTAGGGAAAGTATGCAATGAATTGTATTGTTTAACGGTATATCAACAATTTGAGTCATATCGGGCCAACGAAATTATAAAACAAACACATATTTCAGCTGAAGAGAGTACATATTTGTTTTGTATTGTTTATCAACAATTAAAATAAATAACCTATTTACTCATTTGTATAACGTAAACATCACACAGACACGACATGCTGGAATTAAGATTATCGTCTAATCATTACACTATAACCGATATTAGCTGTAAAGGTATATCTTTTTTTCTGCTACCTGGTCATGGGGAATTCGTTAATGCATGTGGATTGAGTTATTCTGTGATACCCCTATAAGTAATATTAATCTTATATTCTTAGTTGAACAGTACCGCGTAGCCTAGAGTTAGTATGAAGTTCCAATAAACAGATGACTGTGTATCGGCGACAATTTGTTTCCTTGCTGTATCACGACACATTGATGGAAGTCCATACCGGAATTGTAGCGATCACACCGACAGAAATCCAATAAAGAACGATTTTGATTTTTTTGTCTGGAAATGTAAGCTATGTCTAGGAGATTTAGTGGAGGAGTTTACAACAGTGATAAATCTGTTACAGGCTAATAGATTCCAAACACCAGAAACGATATTTCACCTTCAAATAACAAAGTGCTTTGACTTTAACGACACTTGTCTAAGTACGTACTCCCCCTAAAACACTCGCGTGATCTCTAAACTCCATAACCTACTAAGCAAAAAACTAGGAACAAAATTCAGTTACCAAATATTCTGACTGTTTCCATTTCTTAAAATTAGTACTACGTATATGTCTTACAAATAATTTAAGTATGCAAGGTAGATGCCAGGGAACACAGTTTACAGTAAATTTATCCTTATTCATCTCTATAATAAGATTTGTTTATACAACATTGCCCCACCAACGAACAATGAATCAGACTTCGTATGTACTTAAAAAAAACTTAACTAAACTTCGTACGTTATGGGAGTATAATGTTCCAAATTCACTATGATAAAATGCTTCAAAAAAGTGAAATGCAAGCCAAATATAACTTTATCATATAGGTATAGTGTCATTTAAGTCAAAACAATGGTAGTATTCATCAAAATGAAATACTACGCCGTGTCGAGATATGATATTACTTAAGTCAAAATACATTTCACTTGTTGTATAATGACATTAGAATAAACTCATGATCAACATTTGCTTTTGAATTATGATAGAAAATTTACTTCAATTAATTAAGATGATCTCCATGGTAATACTAAAGTAAATAGAGCAAAATACGATTTTATCTTAGTTATGCCATTAAGAAGCCTCTTAATTACTATGGCGACTAAGACAAATTACATAATAAAATTATAACTTCATTATAGTAAGACAGAAAATAAATACTGCAGACTTACATACGCAATCAAAGAAGATAAACTTTATAACTGCACGATATAACGTCATCAAACTAGGATAAACAAAGGAAGAGACATTCGCTATGCTTGTGTGTCAAATATACATCAATATACTTCGCTAATACTGCTTACATTGTGAACGGACATATTTTAGCGATTTTTGCGCTGGAAGCTTTCCTCTAAATTATGAATCCGTTATATGCTGTTATTGATATTGGTTTCTATGGTAATCATTTTTGATTCGCTGATTAATCATTCCCCTTTTTTCAAAATTTGGTTTTGCGCAAAAATAAGAATACACCAAAATAAAAACATTTAAAATAAAGTACATTGCCAAAGAAAATCAACGTATAGAGTGTGACCAATTAAGTTTGACTATGGTCAACAAAGGTTTCCCAAAGAAAATACTTTTGATGCTTGTACCAATGAAATAAACAAACCTTGCACTGAAAATTCATGATACGTTTCGGACATAAGTATTGGTTTTAATTATATTTTACTGTGATATTAACTTTATTATATTTTTCTGATATCACATATCTAAATATCAAGGAACTCCCTAGTAGTCATTTATTGTTACACAGTAAAATTATAAGAGATATTCAAATAAGTTAATGTGACAAAAAAAAAAAATCTTTTATTTTTCTAATTTAAATATACCAAATTAACAAAGTGTTGAAGCTAACGCGCCAGTTAAATGCAAACTCTACACTATTTATGTATAAAATCTACTTAGAAAAATCCTCGCGATTTTTGAATAAAATTTCTCTCCCTGAAAAGTAACAGTTTTGTATATTTCTGTGTAGTGTATAATAATACCTAATAACTTAATATTGTAATGACTTATTTGATGTGAATAAAAACAATCAGGCCTACCTTTCACCGTCCGGAACTATCCTTGCGTTCTGTGGGAGACTGACGAGCCGTTTGCCTGATATCCCTGGGTGGTCCCTATACTAGCGCTTAGCTACTGTCCAACGTCTCCCGCGCTCTTTGTCTACCGCCGTTAGTATTCGCAGCTCGCTTTAAACTCCTAGTGAATAGTGGCAGCACATTCACCTCTCGGCTAAAGCTCATTGTTCCAGCGTCTTACTGCCCACCGGTTTTCTACGTCATGTGACCCTTTGGACAGGGCTGCTATAAAACTCATTATAATTTTTGTTTAATTTTTGGCAAAGAATCAGTCTGGCATTGGGGACTGTTCTTACACAGACATTCATGACGTATCCGTATTTTCTGTTCACTTTTTACCAAACAATTTCACAGTTGGATATGACTCAAACAAAAACTATGACATGGTGGAATGCACTAAGATGTCATGGGCTGTAATGTAGTACTCTTCTTACTCGATCATCATCACTGCAATTCTATAGATGAAAAATCGTACTTGCCGCTGCCCATTGCATGTCGTCAAGGGCGACTAATATGTAAACGTCAGTATAATTGGAACTTTGATTACACAAACAACACTGAATGACCAGTATCTTTCCAATGTTACATTATTATACCATTTTCACTAAGTTGTATGAATAATGTGCGGACTCTAAATTTCCTACTGTGAATGTACTGTTTCCTGATAGGAGCATCCCTGCTTTATCTTACGTAGAGTGTTATGCTCCCTTCACAGTCGATTCGAAAGTAAGGGGATTGCTTCCAGTATAACGATTTTCCTGATAAATTACAATGCAAAAATTTGCTAAAAAGTCTTTGACTACGGGTTGTGATATGGTCGATATTGACTCATTGCAATAATGAAATATGAAGATTGACGTGATCGATGCCAATAAATGCGCCTGGTGGTCACATATTCACAGTTTGAGAACATACCATTGTCTGGTCATAGATTTAAACAGAAGGTGTCCTTGATTGATCCAGAGACGCTTCACGTGTATAGTTTGCAGATTTTCCTATGTAAATATATCTCTTTCAGATATGATTATCTCGTTTTAACGATTTAAACGACTAGATGAGGTGTTAGTAAGTGGAAATTCTAAAAAAAGAAGCTAATTTCCAATGCTCTTGACCTTTGTGAAATGTTCTCCTAAGCCAGAAAAGTCATGGGGTCTCCAAATGCTAAAGTATGTAACATGGGTTCTAACGGCTTCTTGGCGTTCAGCTTTCAAAAAGTGGCAGTAGGAACTGGTCAGAACGGTGTCAGAATAGTGCGACCAGGCTGCGGTCACATTCTCAGAAACATTACACTATAAAATAACACTTGCGTGACAATTCAATCATCGAAACAATTTGTAAATGCTTCTATGCGGCATTCTTAATTTGTTTAGACCCGTTTCAGAAGTCCAATATGAAAGGGAAAATGTACGTAAAATCTGATATATATGTAATTTGTTCATTTCTTTGCACACAAGAATCACAATGTAGGTAGAAATAAATAGCGAAACCTTAACATATATTAAAACCCGCTTCGACCTTCCATGAGAAATCAGAGACGAAGGTATCGCATTGGTATTAGAATTTCCCTATTGTTTTTTGTCCCAACATGAGGTACCGTTCCTCTTGCTGTCTGTGGTCCTAGTGAGAATGCTTATCTAATAGTCAAAGGCAATGTCGTCATACTGAACATGATCGGATGTATAGTATACCTACATTAATGTACGATGTGTATTCTTGATTTCATCCGTTTAGAATACAAACCCGTTTTTAGAGTTTTTGTGAAAGTATTATTTTACCAATTCTTCCATCCCGGATCCACTTTTTATTTTTTGAATGACGGTGACTTTATTTCAGATAAAAAAATGGCTGGAAGATAATCTTGTCAAGGTTTGATTAAGATATATTCCAACTTTAAATGTTGAGTCATTTGCTGAACTAGAGTTTTGATACGTGATGCGACAATTTGGTGATCATTCTAAACAATTCTGATATTTTGTTCAATAGTTATATCGTAGAAAATCGAATGGAACTACCGAGCAGATTTGACTTAAATCTGTATGAAATAAGTGTTATTCATAACATGGTGTCGCCGATATATCATTTATATACGGTGTTTACACGTCTCTGTTATGTCGATATCTAAGGACTTGTTCCCATTATAACAATTTTCGTGACAGATGTCGATAACTGGAAGAGAAATCAACAACACAAGATTGCAAGAGATGCATCTTGATTAAGACGATGGCAAGTTTAATAATTACGATATCATTTCGAAATATCCCCTTTTCTTGTGTAATATGAAGTTAAATCATACTGATCTAATTTCGAAATATCCCATTTTTTTGTGTGTAATATGAAGTTAAATCATAATGATCACATATGGAAATTGTCCATTTTCCTTGTTTGATATGACATCAATCGTAATGATCTCACTTAAAAAATTCCCCTTTCCTTGTGCAATAAGTTATACGTATTTGATGCTTGTTCAAATGGTAAGTGGTTCCTTTTGTCACCAACCTATATCCAATTCTTAAAGAATGTGAATTAGCCAAAAGATCTTTATGGAATTTGCTATTTTACATCATATTTCCTTCCCATTTGAGTTAGAACTTTGATTTCAGTATTATGTCGCTTTTCTCTGTAGGCTTTACTTTTCGCATGGGCGTCTTCATAAGAAAGTGGGCCCTTCACTACCTACAATCCATCGATCGCCCCGTTTTTCGAATTTGTTCGTAGATAGAGTCAAACATGATTTATGCTGCATCACAAAACTGTTTCATCTCCCTAGGAATCGTGAGTGATACCACAGTTTTCAAATCAATGTAGGCTGAATCTTTATTTGTATATTTACAAATATTTCTAAGCAATTTGGACTTGTTCACCGTTCTCCATTTTGAACTATAGTAAAAACAATTTATTGGTTTTACGTCTGGAATAAATATGTCAAATGTGACAAAAAAAATCTTTTATTTTTCTAATTTAAATATACCAAATTAATAAAGTGTTAAAGTGTCAAGTATTAAAATGTCAGGATTCAGTATTTAATATTTCATGCGGAGAGCACTTTAAACAGATCATTATGTTTGGTTAGAAGATGGAGGCAACGGCTTCTTACATAATAAGTATTGTGTGTACGCCGAGGGTACATCATGAGGACACTATTACATCTATATTTGTCCCTTACTTTTAAATTCAGGTGGTGTTTATCTTTATTTACGTTTTCAATATACACATCCAGCAAACTTGTTTGGAGACAATCGATATTTGTTCGCTGAAGAAACACACATTGACAATTTGAATACATGGCGCTATAAGATGATGTGGTCTTCATATATATAAATAAGCAAGTGCTGTTCGCCCTTAACACTGAAACTTTATATTGTGAATATGAGGTTTAATAGATGAAATCGGTACCAAAAGTTATTCTGGAAGTGAATGATTTTGGTTGTTTCACTGTAAAAAGACTCAGTTTCAGTCGTTGTTTTGATGTCGTGATGGATTCTCTGTACAGATAAGAACACAATAATGTAATCCTATCCGACGTAGACCAATGCTACTGTTAAGCTATCAAACTCCAAACTCACACTCACTCTATCGAAGATCAAGTCAAAAGCATAACAATGGACTTGAATACATTTACAACACCCTGTAAATCATAATTTATTGAACAATTTATTGCAATATATACGACAGTTATTTATAAAACCAGTTCCGAGAAGATGATGAGATCGTTAAATTAGATTAATCTGGATGAGAAAAACTGATATAGAAATGATGACACAAACTGACAACATACTGTTATTTAACAGATCACAATATCAATGCCTCACATAAAGCAACCCTGGTAATACTTTGAGACAGACTATGGTTGGAGATCATTATAAGGGGACACATCTTTATAGAATAAAGGGTATGTGAAACATATAATAGGAAAGCTAGTTCTTTTTGCTTGCTACGTTAATCGCATCGTGAAAAAGTAGGATTATTCAGCGTCAGTCGGCGTATCCTTGAAGTAGCTGGTGGCTTTCTTCACTTAACAGTTCTTCACTTTGTGTGATGTATTGCCGTTGTTCACGTACATTATGAGTGTGTATATGATATATACCAATGGGTACTTTCGCCCACATTTGTTAAAGAAACTGAAATTTAACATAAAGTGAACTAGATGTTCGTCAAATGCAATTTGGATAACATGTCTTGACCAAGGACTCAGTTATAACAATACAAGACTATAGGTACTCCCAGTCTCATGAGAAACACAAACTGTCCCAGGTAGAGATCAAACCACACAACTATGATCTTCATATGCTGTTAAATATTGTCTGATTGACTCTACCGATTGAACTATGGCAGCCCATTGGAAACTCGAGCAATGTGTAACCTAGAGCCCCACATAGCTACTACCTTCTCCATCTTAACGGTATGATATGCGTCTAGCAGTAAGAGCAGTTTTTATACTGTAAGTATACATGCCGAGACGTTAATCGGAGGTCGCCTCCTTTTAGACGCATTCAATTTGGTGAAATGTTTCCTCCGTTAAAAGAAGTACACGTTTGGTCTAGAGATATTACCCCCTCGATGATATAACTGTTTTCTATCGATCAGACTTAATATCAGTACTTACCCGATGTTAACAGCCTAGGGCAAGTCTGATCCTCCTTGAGTACCCCTTCTTATGCGCACTTGTCAATTAGGCCGCTATATCGGAATGTCCGCATTCTCTGTCTGTTTATTTACTTAGTGAAATGATTAATTGCTCTTTCATCTATCCATAGACACTTTTATGTTGAGATAATAATATATAAAATAGAGTAGGATCTTATATAAGTTTTTATTGGATATATATTTCATTTAATTATTTCAATAATGTAACATGTCACGAGCCTTTGGGTGAATGGTATATCAAATGATTGAAACTATTAAAAAACCCATATATCCTGGACACAGGTGTCAGATAACATTTATCAAATAACTCGTATTCAAAGCAAAGTAAACGAAAACAATCTGATTTCAGTTCGAATGACATGTTTCTTTCTTTCCCATTATACGTGTAATCTTATGGCGTCACATATGCGTTTTATGATAGAGAGAGCCAACAGACGAAAATAGGAATGATAAAAATATGTGTAGTTTACTAAAATAGATTAGGATGAATCCTGAAAGTGATGAAGTATGGGTCATTTACTACAATACATTTAGGATGAATACTAAAAAAGGATCGTTAGTTTCCTACGATAGATTTAAGATGAATGCTGAAAGTGGTAAAGTATGAGTAGTTTACTACATTAAATTTAGGGGGAACGCTGAAAATGATGAAGTTTCGGCCGTTTACTACATTACATGGTGGACAAATGATGACGTATCCGTAGTTTTCTAAATTAAACTTAACATTGAGACTCTAACTGATGAAGTATGGGTATTTTACTACAATAGAATTTTGATGTAGGATGATAAATGCTGAAATGATGGATGCTTGTAGAATACTTGATAGATGTAGGATGGGTGCTCAAAATGATGAAATATGATACATGTAGTTTATTACAAAATATTTAGGATGATGGAGATGATGAGACATGGTAGGCCTAGTTAACTATTATTTAATATGATAAATAATGAAGTATTAGTTAAGTATTATTATTCTAGATGACGTATCAGAATAATATTTCTACAGAATATACTTGGAATTCTGTTTATCGAATTTCAATGGCTCTCAATATTCGACTGACTGACAAAAAAAAAAAAAAAAAAAACGATATCAAAGTTATCTTTATTGTGTTTGTATTATTGTCGGAACTCAAATACGAACTATTAACATCTAACCATATCGTAATAATTGGTAAATGAAGAGATTGACGCCAGACCACGGGGGATCACAGATGGCGGTGATTATGTATCTGAACAATACTTATTTACTTTTTTTCTGTTAAACTTACAATTTAGTATTGAAAAACAACAACACTTTAGTTAAAAGTTATGTCTATATGTACAATAGGTCCTATCTAGATGCGCTGATTTACAGCTTACCTCTCCGTCAGACAGCACCATTATTTATGAGACCTTTTAAAGGTTATCAAGCGATCACTATAAAACTCCCACATTTGTTTTTCTATCAAAATCCTCCTATGTAAGATTTACGTTATATAAACCTGTCGTAGTTCTGTTCGAAAGAATGCATGCGGAACTCATCGGGTGCTATAAATCGATACCAATTACAGCTGAACCGGCAAAGAACAGGGAATGAACGTAAAACAAATGATTGCTAATAAGGAATTAACTCAACACCGATGTCTGCTGATGGGGAAGTAGGCTCACTTTACAAGGTTTTCACGACTCTATTATGTAAATGAGTTTGATGGGGCTGACACTTTCTGGTTGCTGACATCATTCTGAGCCTCGATGACGTGGGCGGAACATTTTTTCTTACCGCTAGTGACGGGGGCGGACATACGTATTGCGTGAATGCTCGTCAATCAATTTATTCGCTAACAGCCTATACTGCCAAGAGTTTAATGGATATGGGTATTGAATACTAACATGATGTGATAACGTAATTCGGGGCGATTTATTCCTAATGCAGCAGAACTAATGTGAAATGGTGCAGACACTTATCCTGTTCTTTTACCGATCTCATCAAAGTTTCCCCAACGACTTTACCCATTTTAGTTCAATGAAGTATCCGACGTTTGAAGATTCCGACTAGTCATCAACGTTTCATAATCGAGAAAGATATATCTACTATTACATGCTAAAACATCAGTTCTTTAGAGCAAGATAACATTAAGGATATCATTATAATTATAATTGAATGTTGCTAAAACATTAGTTCTTTGGAGCAGAATAGCATTTAGGATTTCATTATAGTTATAACTGCATGTTGATATAACTGACAATAATTCCTTTAGTATCTAACAAATTGTCACTTCTCTAGCAGTTAATAATTAGAAATACACTACCATAATTATCTTTTTGGAACAATGTCCTTTAATGATCACCGTATCATCTAAACAAGAGGACATCTATTCTTCGTAATGGCGAATCAAATCCTAACCTACATTGAAGGTGTGACAGACACCTTGACATGAAGATGAAGTTCCTTACCTTAGTTTCCGCCTAGGACTGGACTTTTGAGATGATCTCTCCTCACGAGGGTATGTGTCTCACACAACCAATTCAGCCATTCAGCTGGAGTTTCACCTGAACAAAGTCCCTGAAGAAAAATTGTTTCTTGTGTTTATAGCTATTTCCTGAGTAAATAACACACGCAATGGGTACTTTCTATATACGAGAAAAAAGAGTAGGGTCTTGGCTCTTGCGATTTTAAAAATCAAAATATACATTCCTGGTATAAATAGAAAGATGCAGGAATCCAGGTGTTAAAAGGCGGGAATTCCCCAGGTGGGGGTTCCCCCGTGCACTGTAAATATCAGGGTTACTGTCTTCCAAGTACAGGTGTGCTCTTATATGCTATTAAACCTATCCAATCACATCACCTTTCTGGTAGGGAAATCTTCAAACTTTAATTTGATATAGATTTCACAACATTTGAACTTCAAATGAGCGATTGAGGGGATTGAGTCATTGGTAAATAACATATAGTGAAATAATTAGTTGTGTGAGACCTATATATTTTTCTGTTTGCCTTTGAGGTAGCGAATTATTAATGTTCTCGGACCAATTTTTTCGTCGCCATGTAATTTCACCGCATAGTTCTGGCTGTATCGCCTGTCATTGAATTCGAAACTATTCAAAGCTATGTAGTGAACAACATATCAAGAATACATGTTATGTGAGGCCCTTTTGTAATTAAGTGTTATATCGAATGTAAGAAACGTCTGGGAAATATGCGCCCACTTTTACCATGCTACTCACTTATTGTGACTTCAACTCGTACTGTTTTGTCACTCATTTCATTTTCTAGGTACATAAAGTCAGCACGTGTAATCTTATTAGGAAACTCTTACACAGCTAAAAAGGAAGACAATCAATGAATATCGGGAGAATAACTTTCCATCATTGGATAAAGGTATGGGCAAACTGGGGTTTGCATTTGAGGTTTTACAGCAATTGCGAATTCTTCTTTTGCATTGCACAAATCACGAATCGGGTCTCATCAATACTCTATGTCGCCAAATATGTAGTAGTTATTTTGTGTCGATAGAATATCTATGTAGAGAAACTGACAACATGAAGTCTCCCCGGCTCAGATAATACTGTCTATCTTTAGACCTAAGGATCTTGCTGACGGCGTCCATGGTTACATTCTCATTGACGCCAAATATGTAGTAGTTATTTTGTGTCGATAGAATATCTATGTAGAGAAACTGACAACATGAAGTCTCCCCGGCTCAGATAATACTGTCTATCTTTGGACCTAAGGATCTTGCTGACGGCGTCCATGGTTACATTCTCATTGACGACCGTAAAAGATGTCTCCTTACCACGGGATTTCTCCACAAACTAAAACAGACTCACTCCGAAACTAGTCATGATCCAAAACAATCTGAAACGCATTCTCCTCGACATCAGTACACGCTTAGTCGGTCAAGGCTTGTAAAACGAACATATACGATATTAGCACTTTTTATTAGAAATTACATTGGAGACAGAAAGTGAATTAAACGACATTGTACACTGTTTCGTGACAAAAGTGTTGACACTAGGAGGCGACGGAGAAAACTCAAAGTATGTCGAAAAATCTCGAAATATGTAGAAGGTGCAATATCGCCATCTTTCAAAAAAAAATCCATAACTTTCAAAATTGGAATATCAAAGGTACAAAAACACATGTATATTCTGAAACGTATCTCAATAACGCAAGTCAGGATACATTTGTGAAGACGTGACACCTTTAACATCTCGTATCATAACGTCCACGAACAAGTATTACTGTCTTATAAAGTAGCTTCTCCAATGTAAGGGGCTAACTCAATGTCTACGATTTATTTTGATAAATAAAGAGTGTTAGTCTGATAGCGCGGCGATAGCATCGCGACGTCGTACATGGACGTCCTGAACTCTTTTATGGTACTCAGATATTTGCTACTAACATCAATACACATCATCGACAATGCAAATGAAAACAGAATTTCCTTTTCAAATTGTAGATGATGTATATTGATGTTTGTAACCAAAATATCATATTTCTGTAAAATTTGGCTTTCAGATTTAGATGTTCTGTAGAATTTGTATATTGTATACAATCATTGATAACAGGT
The DNA here is from genome assembly GCF_902652985.1 of Pecten maximus. NCBI lineage: Eukaryota > Metazoa > Mollusca > Bivalvia > Pectinida > Pectinidae > Pecten > Pecten maximus. Next base: position 22,504,243 of record NC_047028.1, read on the forward strand.
CATTTTTTGTAAACGATTCTCATTCACTTATCGTATGCTACGAGCGTACATATTTAAGCGGTTATCTGAAGATTCATATCAATAGCAATTCCAGTGATATTTTACAAGCATATAGATCACTATTCTGGTGCAATGGAACATAAGTAACTTGGTCAATTGTTAATATGTATCATGGCTATCCATGGCTCTTAATTTTGACATTTAATTTGTTAAGGTACCTGGAAGTTTCGACAAAACATGCATAAAATAAACGTTTAAGGAAAAGCTTATGTGAATCAGACATATAGCACAAAATACGCTCAAAAGTATCTATAACAGGTAGTGACGGCGTGTGCTTGACCAGATTTTACTTTATAAAACATAAACATCGATTATCTTCGACATTAAAGAGCTGGAAACATTCCACAAAATTATGCTTGCGCTAATATCAGTGTCTCTACATTGTGATCTATGGCAGTCATTTTTGGTGTGCTAAAATGAGAATACGCTAAATTAAGTGCGTTTACAGAATTTCACTTATACCTACTGATGTATAGACTGTTATGCGAACGCACTACATTAACAATTCCACTTAGCGGTCCCCAGACAAGTAATAATTTTCCTTTTTATCAGCCAAATGAAACCTTCACCTGCTCGGGGTAAATAGGGATATGTACGATAACGTGCAGACAAGCAGTATCAACAATGATATTGGTTGTTCGCAGGTCATAGACGCAGTAATCGGCAAATACAATATAATATTCATAAAAAAAGACATAATATTTCCAAAACATGTTATATCGGTATATTTCAGCGAGTAGATAGAGCTCACTGCTATTGATTTCCCCTTTGGGTATGACATTTACATAACAATGGATACATGATAATGCATGTTCACACTATATTTGTTTAAAATTACTTTGTTAATCACACGACGAGATTTGTCCTGGAGTAATATCTGTATTGATTAATTTGTCTTTCTGTCCACCTATCAAGAACAAGTGAACAATATTTATTCTTAACACACCAAAAACGTTTAGTCACTCGAAAACTCATGAGGACATGAACATCATGTAAATGTTTAGTGAACATGTTTATTGTTTATTGTTACATTGTTATTGTTACGCGCGCTAACAATACATAAATATGCTACAGGTGATTTAAGAATATAAATCATGTTATTGAAAAAAATCCAGAATGCAAGCTATGCCAATTTGTATATTCTACTGAAAGTGAGTGTTCATCTTTTTCATATTCGCATTTTCCAAATGAAAAAAAAAAAAAAAAAATGCAAAACAAAATATTAATTTTAATCAAATCGATAATAAACGTGTAGCCTACTAAAATACTGATAGAGAAAATTTCATCCCAAATGCTAATGTAAGAATTGTCCACAATACTCATTTAAGATTTTTTCACAGTGCTTATGTAATAGATAATTGTCAACTATGCTGAATGAAGAAATGTCCTCAATGCTCATGCAAGGATTGTGGGCAATGCTCCTGTAAGGATTTCCACAATACTCATGACGGGATTTTCCATGATGTTCATATAAATATTATCCGCAATGCTCATCTAACGATTTTAGGATATACCTTGATTCAATGACCATCACAATCGCTAGAGATGCAGAAGTCGATTTTTATAAGATATATATTCTGAATGCCGCCTGTCTGTGACACTAATGACCGCGAGTAATGGTTCATTCTAAGCCCTGGGAGATGTGCAGTGCTCTAGGAAAAGAGGTTTTAAGCTTTGTCGAAGCAAGTGGGTCAGAATTATATAGCAAGCGAATCCATCATTCGTATTCACCTTCAGTACAATTTACACAGTGTCGCACTCTAGGGTTAAACATTACATTTGTCAGAACGAAAATTAGATTCGGAGGTTATATCATGTATGGTTGCGTAATGTTTAAACACTGCAATTTATCAGATAAAACTTATGGGGTTTCGAAGCTGAACAGCGTCAGTTGATGTAAGTTTAAACGCTACAATTTATCAACGAGGAGACGAGAGGGTTGTAGGCGGAACATCGTCGTTTTAATTGTTGTTGTTAGTATTGTTTTTTTTAAACAGGACACTTTGCCAGACATGAATTAAATACATACATGCGATAAAACGTTTATCCTAAAACCGAATGCACTAGCTATGTTTCATCAAAACAAACATCGCAAAGACAAATACATTTTTTATTAGAAAATATTTATTAAATTTATTAAAATAGTTATTTTAATTAAAAAAAAAAAACAACAAAAAACAAAACAAAACATTATAATCGCAAGGCAAACAAGCAGTATTATTATGAAAAACAAGTCTCATTAAGATAGGACGATACAGTGACAAAGAAGGTAAATAAATTGTGGTAACACACTAAATGTACATTTTTGTCTATTTTAAAAGGGCAAACATGAGCCAAACTAACCATTAAATCGACGAGTCATATTAGTATAAAACAAATATCGTCCAGATCTTCTTAAGTAATACAAATCATGTCCTTAAATAAATGGTTGTTTTAATGCTTCCAGGCTATATGCCCCTCGACCAACAGTTTTATTCGGCAATCCTTTAAGCCCTCTCTATCAATAGTTGTTATCGTACCCCAAGACTATATTCCCTGTCGACGAGCCGGTGATATTATGTCGTATTACCTGCCTCACAATTCGCCAGTGACAATCAGTCAGTACTAACTACCACAGAGGCCGTCGCTCAGCTCGTTAAGGGTAAGCATGGGATCACGTAGAAGAGGTCTGCCAATCAGTCAGTTATTCAGGCGAGCTTTACGATAATTACCTATTTGTCGAGTATACAACCAACACTTTCCTCGGCACAAGTGCTCTACATACGCATATTGTTCATCTCAAGGTTTTCCAAGTGAAATGCAGACATATGAGAATGCACAATTAAATTCTAATATTAACTTTTGAGTGTGAAATTCTACAGTTTCGGTGAAGCGGGACCTTGAGAGATGTATATATGTATATGTTGTTAATAAGTAAGGGATGTCCGCCATTTTGGAACTGCTATACACGGTGAAGATAATTGGCAATTTGCAAAGCGAAATGGAAGATGTTGTGTATACTGTGTGTTTTGATTGGCCATTGCGAAAATTACTCCTGAATCGGTAGCTATCACTGAACGAAAACACGAGTTACCTCGTACACAACGCGGCGGAACAAGTTAACATTGGCGAACAGCTCCTTGCCAGTATTGGCATCTATGTAAAGGTGTTTGGAGGATTACAGATTCTGGGCAATGTAGACAGATGATCCATAACCGGAACATGTTCCAAATAAGGTAATATCCTTATAGCAACACAATCTGTCACAAAGGTCTGATGCTCCGTCTTAGCGAATTAGGTCTGGGCGTAAAAACATGAGGTACAGCGGAGCTTCTTTTCTGCTATTTCTAACAGTGGCAATAAAGACGTAACGATAACCGGTAACACATCAATCATGAGCTTGAACATTAAATGTATTTTAACAGATCAATAGAATGTGTTGTATGGCCAATTAATCCCAATGAAAACAAACTCACCTTCATCTAAATGCGCCGTTATCATGTACTGTAATTAAAAAAACAACTTGTTTTGATTCGAAGTTTGCGTTAGGTTTGATCATCTTTTCAATTTATGTCGACTTAAGTTCCTGTCGGGAAAAATGGCCGTGGCATGACGGTTTCACATCTCAAACAACGGCAATTTGCATGCTTCTGTACTTCACCTTAAACACTCCAAGATACTTAAAATGATTTATTTTACCATCCATCCACCTGTGTAACATCTTTAATACCAAATGTTTTGTAACGAAGTCCATCAAATCACAATGTGTTTGTTGCCGCGCAATTAACAAAAATAGTTCCAGTTTTTGTATTGTGCGTTTTGAGTCGCCCTGCCATCAAACTTTTTACGACAGATGATTGATTAAAGCGTCATGACAATCACGTGTACGTTCTACTGTCGTTTGATTAAGGTATCCAGAGTCAGCAAAGCACCGTTCAAATTATTGGCATTAACAGATTTATCTTAAAATTATATTCGTTTATTTGTTTATGACAGGGCGCTACAATAGTTAAAGAATGGCTCCTTAATAATTATTTCATTTTTGTTTGTTTTCCATTTAATCTTTCAAGTAGATGTAAACCTTTGGTCCTGCTTTTAAGGTTGTACAAGATGACGAAAAATACACGTTTGATTTTGTCAGAAGTAACACAGTTCCTGTCTGATTGCTCATCATTAATGTTCGACACCTGACGAAATCTGTGCAAAGTTTTCCATCACTTTATTACCGGAGTGTAAAATACCAGTGATCACTTTATTACCGGCATGTTAAATAGCAGTTTCCCGTCACTTTATTACTGGGATGTAAAATATCAGTATACCGTCACTTTATTACCGGGATGTAAAATATCAATTTCTCGTCACTTTATTACCGGGATGTTAAATATCAGTTTCCCGTCACTTTATTACCGGGATATAAAATATCAGTTTCCCGTCACTTTATCAACGAGGTGTAAATTTTCAGTATTCTGTGACTTTATCAACGAGGTGTAAAATATCAGTGCCTCGTCACATCATTACTTGATGTAAAATGTCAGTATCCCGTCTCTTTGTATAAAATGAGTAAAATATTTACCAGGTTGACTACACAGGATATTATTCAGACCCACTGATACCAACACCCGGTCACTATCACTGAAAGTATGGCACCTTGTAAAATGAAGGAGAGAGGGCGACACTTTATGGTGAAGGCACAAAACGGGTCCTAGCATTTATAGTGTGACGTGAAAATGCTAAAATGTCTGATTCATGTCACGCCTTACATGGGGAAATATTTACATTTTCACTTCGCTCCGCCTCAATGAACATAGTAAACTCAGATCACTTCATTTCCCGTTGAAGATTTTGGGTCGCGTGCTTCTGTTCTCAGAGACAAATCACTTTCTTGCCGGCGTGTGAATACATTCACTGTGTTTACAATGGCGATCGAGTTCTGTACCGCCTCAGACTTGAATGCACTTTCATTTTGTGAATTGTGTAACATTGTTATAAACGTATGTAAACACAAGTGGAATAGCCGCTTTATGTGCTAATAAAAATGCCAGTATAATGCACACAGTTTAGAAAACAGGATCTGACAGAACACTGACACTCCCGATAGCACCGAGCTCATGACCTACGTAGCGCAGTAGGTCTAACGTTAGCTGTATCTCGAATGCCATGCTTGATACCATTTTAGTGGTCACAGAAAATAAACCTCAATTTTAACTTTATATAACAACACAAAACAGTCTGTAGCAGCAGTATGCTATATCGAGCACAGGGACACATTATTGTCGTAATTTTAAACATATGGAGGACACAAGTTTCCAGCTGTCAAATACCGCGATTTTCAAATCAATGTTTCTTTATTTACTATTATCATAATTTACATCCCAAAACGCCAGTACGACAATGAAATCCAATTTTTCAAGAGCACAATGTACATCATCAGCTAACTAAAATCCACATTGTTACACTTTTTCTGGAGCTCTGAATATCCCGGCTATTAGACTGCATCACATACGGTCACAGGGGCTCGGCGTTAAATTTTGAGTAACATATGACATCTATAAATAATCGAAAGACTAAAAATCCAATATTCATTCAAATTATAAAACCTTACAAAATCCATTTTTGTTCAAGGCTTTAGAGAGTATATAAACTCTGTTTTTTAATGTTGTGATATTTCACTGAACAACTGTTGTCACGTTAACCTTGTGTTCATTTATAACCGAGTCCCTGTGTCTCGAGTGACCAAATAACACACATACTATACTGTCAACACTTTAAATTCGTATTTATACAGGTATTGCTAAGTTTTTTTTATTATACAATATATCATAAATATTTGTTATAAACGAACATTTTACCTAGAAAATGTCATATTCATGTGTATCAACATCGTAATAATCAAAACGTGTATGGGACTATATTTTGTGTTGCCTTGGCGACGAAAATAACTGTCTGTCTGCTGTTCCACTACTGTACGCACATGTACGATAAGTATAACAATGTTACAAAGTGACATACTTACGTCACACCGTTGTGACCGAATTTTGCAATCTGCAGGTGGCGAAGTTTTTAATTTGGTTAACGTAAATATAAGGATTGATTGTCACTTTTGTTGCTTGCATGGACTGATGAAGGGAAGTGAACCTCGTGCAAATGAAGTGAACTGCGAAGCAGTTCATGTACCATTTGCGCTAGGTTCACTTCCCTTTATCAGTCCATGCAAGCAACAAAATTGACAATCAATCCTTAAGTAACAGCACGAGGGGGATTTCACAAAAGACGATAAATTAGCACCTTTGAATAAAAAGATCAATAGAGCAGTGCATGCATCAAACTGCACAATGCAACTGTTTCACCCTAATAGGACACAGCAGTAGTGATTTAGGTCTTTGTATTTAAATCTTGGAGGCGAATAAGGAAAGGAAAAACAGGTCGAAAAAAACGTAAAATTCCAGATCGAAGAGATACAATAGCGATATCTTCGAATGAAATCATCATGTTTGCTTTTAAACAACTCGATGCACATGCATTCCTTATGAAGGTTAAACATTTCGTCAACTCATGAACTATACATGGTAGGTGTTCCATGAGAAGCCATTGAATAACCCCAACCACAAATTATATAGAAGTGCAGCAGTAGATATGGACACCGGTCAGTAGAAAGACACATTATATAGCATTTGAAGCCATTCAAGTTACTTTTGTCTATAGCTGAAATGTTAAACAGTCTAGGTGGGGGACCACTGCTACGCTTTCCTTTTATTTCTATCCAAAGGATATTTAATTTAAAGGTATGTTGCAGAACGTTTGATACTGGTGACAGGGTTCCCAACATGTTTATTCTCTACTGAGGGTGTTATGGCCATCGGTTTGTGCGAAGCAAATTATACCAACTTACAATTACATTATTCACTTTTGGTGGTCCGAAAGGAAGCGTGCGAGGGGTCTGACTGTGGAAACTGGAGTATAAGAGGGAACCCGCGGGCTCGCTCAGGTGACCCCATGCCGTTTCATGTCCAATCTGAGAATAAAGAATTATAAAGAGAAATAAAAAACGAAAAAATAAAAAATGTGACTTTATTTCTTTCCCTTAATTTACTATATTTTATCCTTTTTTTTCGACAGAATCGAATGGCCCGGTTAATCATTCACCGTGCGCTTTGTCCCTTCTGGCTGTTAGAATGGACAGTATCTTTTCGGTAGGCGTGCCGTCTGAAATAATGTAGGCATTGTTACAAAGATGACACGATATTACATGTATCTGGAGAAAGATGATATGTACTCCTATAAAAATTGTAGTCGAACAACAGTCTCGCGCATGAATTACATTCTTGTTCTCATGTAACGTAATATCTAGCAGCCATGTATCCAACAACAAAAGAAGAAGCACAGTGACATGTTTCCTGGGCGACCGCATTACTCAGTTTTCAAATTCAGTCAACACGCCTCCGCAGCATTACGAAATAAACAAACATTGCCGTTAATGATAACGATAATTATTCCAAATGTGTTTTACAACACTTTTAGACAAGAACAGTGCAAAAGAAAAACAAATTTTACTGATTTATGATCAAAATCCTTTTACGCTAGCTATTTTTGCAGACTTCAGTTCATAAAGTCTCCGTTCCAGGAGACAGCGCGTGAAACATTTCCATCGCGGGAAAAGGAGCTTGCGCTACGGGCTGTTCCGCCAATTCAATATTCCGGAGGGTTTTGGAGATACGTCTTATACATACACCGTAAGAACGGTAAATGTAAATATATTTATTTGACTACATTCCCTTTCTCGTGTTATATACATACATGATATGAACGCCCACTGTATTACAAGAAAATAGCACGAGCCGCGCCGGCGGTTCATGTTTTATTTCAAGCTTTAATTAATTGCACATGGAATGTACGACACTTTTGGCGATGCTAATTATTTGCAATATGATTAAGATGCATAAAGTGATGACGTTATCTGAGTCGTGACAGATAATTCTCACATCATTCACATATGTGTCGCCCAATCTGCTAAAGATGTCTCGTCAACACGGTCATGAATTGCAATACAACTAAACCCTACGTAAAAATCACCCCCTACCTTGAAACAGAGTATCTAGTTTGACAACTAATATCACCCCTCAGATCGAAAATATCTCTATCACACCATCAAGGTACAGGAAGATTATATTAAGCTTAACAAAGCGTGAGTATACTTGTGAGGTGTATGATACACGTATGCGTCTATATGTCACAGACGATTTCCTTACCTTACCTTCCGTTCAGCAATACAATAACAGTGTGTGTCATATTGCTGACTGAGAAGCCAATACGGTGTTGGTTATCGAATTTGGCACCAATGAAACTGCCTCTCTGCATTTGTGTATTTTTTGTAAAAGACAATTTGATAAGCAGGTGCTGGTATCCAATAAGGTCAAAATTTTCTTATTTTCATTTCGAATACCCTTGGTAACCACATATACATCATAATTACATTTTAAAGACATTGCTGTCAGTCTTGCAGACTTTTCATCAGTTGGAAAGACTACAAGAGGAATTTAGAAGACGATGTTCTTGTACTGTACGAACAATTACAGATCCCGCTCAAGATTTGGCTTCAAGCAAAACGTTTCTCACTGTCCCAATTTAATGAATGACATTGCCTAAAGTATAAAAATGTCCATTGTGTCTGTAAGATTTCTGTCGCTTTGTTTGATTAAACAATGTTTTGCATATTGTTTTATAAAGCGCTACTCGATAACACATCAATTAACTTAAATAATCACGTTTCGTAATGTGAAAAATAAAAATAACAAATACAAAATAAAACCGAATTTTTACCAGAACAGTTACAAATGATTTAACTAAGGCAAATCATCACTCATGGTGTTTTGTTTTCATTTCGAAAATTTGGTTTTCCTTTGCAAACATTACTGCATGTGGCAAACAACAAATCTATCGAGTTAAACCACCAACCAAACCAGTCTCTATTTTTATGTAGTCATTTTGCTTTACTTGTAATTCAAAAGTATACTGTTGTAGAACCCAACCCTATCCCCTTTTATTGCATTATTGAGGTAAAGACAATTACTACACGGACAAGATTTCCGACAAAAAACGAGGAGAGTATATAATCACCATCCGCACCCGGTTACTTCTTAACGTTCCTCAACATAAGCTGTCCTGCAGGTAGTGCGTAAGAATTGTACCTGCAGCCCCCATTGCATGATTAAATGAGGCCACTGAATTTAGGATATTATCTTTTCTCTTCTTTCTAATGTATCCCTTGACACTGCCTCACTTTTGGCATTTCATAAAGCTTTCCTGTGAAGAATGCTTTTGGGTTTTCGACATACATGTACAAGAGTCTATAAAATTAGTAGCCGCTGCTCCTGTTTAGCGCTTTATTAGGAGTGGGACGGCTGGTGCGCCCGTGGTCAGTATAATGTGACTGGGTTGAGTATTCTGCTGGGTGTCTTCGGCAGTATGCTTAAGTGGAGTAGCACTATAGATTGGCAAATGTTTCGGACTATCACGAGGAGATTTAACACGAACATATCGGAGCCTCCCAAAACACACATACGCACTCATATCAAGCATGCATGTCGCATGCACTGGAGCCCTTGTCCAGCATTCGCCTACATACTTCGGAGGCATGTTATTTCATTGCACTGTTTTCGAAATATTTCGATTCTGCTCCACTGTCTGTTTTTTCCCTCAGTTCCCATTGGCGGCATTAGTTTGGATTAAGTATCTCCGATATGAATTGGATGAAACAACTTTTTGTGCAATCAACATAATTGTGTATACATGCTGCATTAGATAGCTTTAGTAAATATATTAGCATTTATAATAGGGACATATCTAAAAAGTCATATTGTTTATATCATTTATGAAAACAAAATTAGTATCATTTAATTCAAAAAAGTTTTAACATAATTCAATTATCATTACTAAGAACACAGACTAGTACCCTTATCTGCTGCCACGACATTAGTTTACAGCAATACTGTGATTGTCGTTAGATTGACATTATTGTTGTCTTTTTTTTAATTAGAAGGTGCTAGCCTAAACCTTTGTGAAGCTCATTGCACTTTGCATGTGTAACTTTGTACATAAACGTTTTAAGAGAGGTAATTAGCAGTAACCTATTACTCAACTGTATTGACATTGTGTTTCAAAAATAAAAGACATACAATTAGTCTGATCAGATTGAATAAAAAAACTAATAATATAACAGAACCTGTTACAATTCATGGGCACTACGGAGGGTTCTGGTGAGAAGGGGATATAGTCGGAAGAAATATCCAAAGCCAAGGCTACCAAGACGGATTCTAATTAAACTAGATCAATTAAATCCCTCGTCAAGAATGCTTAATACGGAGTTCATTAGTGATATCAAATATCACGTACGTAACCATCGCTTAATAATCTTCATGCCGAATTTACTTTAAAAGACGATCAAGTACAGATTGTATTAAAGAAATATCCACTTCCTATTAATTGGCTGTCCTTGGCTAAATTGTAATTCATACCATACTCTAATTAAACACCGAGGGATTGTTTGTTTAATATTCCAACTATGCTTCCCTATCTGTCTCCCTCCAGTCATATTAGGCTATGCCTAAACCAGATGACTAATCGATATCAATAATTAGAGAGCCCTTCACACTTGTACTAGCAGTTGTTTTAAGAAAAAAATATAGGACTAGAAAGAGTAATGTGTAATTAGGCTAACGAACGTAATACAGCTGGGGGCTTACCTCGCATGCGGCACATAGTAGTGGTTACATAATAATCAAATCAGTGTCCTTAGATCAGACACTGAGTGGGCCCTTAGCTTCAGCGATGACGGCTAGTTACCGTGTGGTCAACGTCATTCCAACAACTGTCACGCTATAACCAACTCCCAAGAACGGAATTTAGAGGTCACATCTTCGGGATTATGATTATTGTTTGCTAATACGGATTCTCGACCGCTGTCAGCTTTCTTGGTTGTGCTACTTAGTCAGAATGGACAAAGGGGTTCATATTATTTAGAAACAACGTAGACATCTCTTTGCCTACATATCGCTTCAGATAACTGGGTCCGTTGTATGCCATCTAGAGCAATTAGGGTGAAGTATCTTGCCCAAGGACGCAACCACGACAGTATAGACTGGCCCGGAAACATTCCATACTGAACTCTTTAACAAAACAGTAATAATAAAACGACACAAACATATTAATTTTGATTTATTTTTGATGTGATAAATAAGGAAACAGTTCCACTCTGATACAATCAATCAATCTTCACACATTATCACCATAAATTATTTTAAACTATATACAGCACGAACTGTGATATGCAGAGCTTCATCTGATTGCTTAGACCTGTTATGCTACAAAACCACTAAATATATCTGGTATATCCTTTATGTAAACTACAACATACTTAGATCTTTGTTGTTGTCAATTTGTGAAAATATGAAGCCGTGAAAAGCAATATAGATATTTGTGATCCCTGAATTATTCAACGAAGCTTTCCACTTCCCACACACCATGAATATCAATACATCTCAATCTTCCAACACAAAAAGTATGCTTTGATCCAAAACAATGTCCGCCGCCATACAGTGTAGAAACCTATATCTCTAATACCTAGCGCACTAAAATGAATCTCTTTGAGAAGCAATCCAACTGATAATTTGGGTATTTGCCAGACCAGAAAAAACAACAAAGCATTCCTAAGTGAGCCGAATATTGATGTTTGTAGCATTCAATAAACAATCGAAACACCAATAAATCGTACTTAATAAATCAGAGGATATTGTATTAACAAACATTTACATTTACAAATACTTTTCCTGTTAACAAATGAATAAAGACAAATATCACTGACAAATTGTAATACTATAATTGAGACGTCATGATAAATGACGCCACGCGATTGTTTCGATGGTGAGAGACGTAACACGTTAATCTTTTTTTCTTTTTTTTATGGGTAAATTATTCATCTCAAGTATGTTGTCATGAATATGAGTCATGTAATCTAAAACTAGTGTTATTGTAATGAGGAATTGGTTCGACTCGTTTTACAGTGTATGATATTATACATGTATAGCCTAAAGCCTTGTTTCCGTAACACATATACACTAACTTAGGACACTTCAATATACCACATTTATTTTGAAGTCGATCACCACTAATTCACATAAGACTATACAAATAATGTATCGTACAAACAAAGCCTGGACAAATCAACATATCAACATATCCTGAGGTCGATCAACTTTTATCCACAAAATACTATACGAATCATGTTTTGTACAAGGTAAAAACTAGATCAATAAGCTGATTATAATTTAAACAGACATTCTAATCATCAACTAATTCATTAAAATAATAATTAACTTCTATATAAAAACACACCTTGATCAACCAGAATTCCTACATTAGGTACTCAGTCTCAGCTTTTCGCACACACAATCTTCACTCATTACTCACTTAATGTAACTCTAGCCTCAACACCTTATGTATGATGCTGAATCATCCCTTTTGTAACTAGGGAAGTATTTCATTTTTCCTTCAGCGAGCATTTTTATACATGCAATTACAGTGTATCTTGGAACATTACATAGCATATTTTCTAATCTCTAAACCCCATATAATTCATATTTGAGAGAAGATTGCAAATAATAGGTTTTAATGTAGTATATCATAAAAACCAAAATGAGATTGTTCTATGCGTGGGGTAAAACAAGACTGATATTCTATCAACAGTACAATTCATACCCGTATAACATATGATTTAGCAAGGTAAAGATGTTTTATTAGGATTTGATAGACAGCTAAAATTGCCTGTCCCATTTTAAAACAATAGTCCGATACAAATCTTGCCATCATTGACAACACGGGCACACCGGGATCACAGTAATTGTTAGAGTGACGTTCACAGGTTAGGTATGGATATATACAGTATATACATGATATTAACATATTTATTTCACACTCAGACACCTCACTTTGGTATAGGACTCGGCATCCGTCGGTGACAACATTAACTACCAGAACATTGTTAACACTATTTGGTTTGTTTTTGTTTGACGTCCTATTAACAGCCAGGGCCATTTAAGGACGTACCAGGTTTTTTGAGGTGGAGGAAAGCCGGAGTACCTGGAGAAAAACCACCGCCCTACAGTCAGTACCTCGCAACTGCCCCACGTAGGTTTCGAACTCACAACCCAGAGGTGGAGGGCTAGTGTTAAAATGTCGGGACACCTTAACCACTCGGCCACCGCTGCCTCCTTTTTAAGACTATATGGTTATGGGATAAAAACATGCTTTAAGGCAAAATGCCATTACATATTTGTACAATAAAATCGATGATGCAGTATGTCAAAATTTGCATTCTTAAACAATTATTACAAGAGATCACAAAGGGATACTGGCGCCCACAAATTGATGATTTTTACTGTTTCTATGTCAATTTGATCTTCTCTATTTTTTCTCCTTGCTTTTTCTTCTTCTTAAAAATCTGATGACAAAAACAAGTGGAACAAACATGGGAAGTTTGAGAAAAAATCTCTCCATTGCCTTTCAAGAAAAAGCGATAAGAATCTTCAATTCCCAAACTCAAACATGGCCGCCTGTCGACCCTTTCCTTTTTTCTGGTCTAAACTGAACTGACACAACTAGAGGCAAAAGCGATAACGAGGATTGTTTACGGACGGACGGACCACGGACGAACGGCGATTTGGACAGTCTACAATCTGATGATGATGGGCTAAATTGTTCCTATGCATCATCAAACATATAGTATCTCATACGTTATGTAAATTGATCATGTATTACGAAGCACGATTTCTTAAAGATTCAACCGAAATTTCATTTATATAACGCAACCAAATTTATAAAACAATAACAGTAAAAGCCTGTTCGCTTGTATACAGGCAAATAAGTGGCAAAACCAGACTCCGACTATTTTAGTAATGATAGTAACTTAAAAATACCACTCGGTATATTCAATGGGATTACCAAGAACCGAAGTTTAGTACAAATAATGATAAAATAAGATTGGGGACTGGAGTTGTCTCACAGACTATCACATACATCATTTACAATACACAAATAACTGAGTCCGCAAAGTTCTAAAAAAATTGAAGTCCGCACAGTAAGTTGACTTAACTAGAAGAGAGCATGGTAGATGTAAATATTTGCTGTAAGATCTGTGGTAGATCTTTTGTGTCCAAACAGATGAAGGCGTGCCCTGACGGGAGGTGTTTGATAAGCTGGGCGGCCTGGTCCTCCAATGATCCTATAAATATCGTATAGGCGTTCACTTTATCGTGAGAGCGAAGTATTTCTCCGAACCGTTTCGGTGAAATGTTGTAACGATCAAAATTTGCGTCACTTAAGACAATAACAAAATGCTCATCAGCTTCCTCCTCGCTGAGATCATTGATGGCGTGACGTGTTGCCTCGAGAGTGTTGTCCCCACTCAGACAGAACTGTGAGTGTGCATGCATGGTCTTTAGAACCACTAAACGCTCTTTGTTGTTTGTCGGGGCCTTGTCTGGCTTTACTAACTGAACCTGTAAATAAAATTTAGTGGAAGTGCAGGTAAAAGATGAATGCGAAACTTCGATACAGATTACAGCAAGGCAGTCGAAGCCTTTTAATAACAACTTATACGAATATGTGTGTAAATCATCTGACTTCATATGGGAAATATACACCAAAACCCATTCTTTAAGTTCGAGAGGCAAAGAAAACCCTCATTTTAACTTTTTATTGGGTGAAGCTAACAATTTTTTCTGCAGTGTTTATAAGATAATATCTAATTTGGATGGAGATCTAGTTTCATGTACGATTTGGTATCCATTACCACGAACTCTGGCGAAGTTTCATGCGATGAAAGTTCGCACTAATAATGACTACAATATATCTGAAGAAAATATAACACTTAACATTTCCAGTTATAGAATTACCTTATGGTCCTCTCCGGAATGTCCGAGAATATCGTATTTAATTTTCTCGTCGTAGCCTTCCAAAGCTTCCATCATCATGAGCGTCGCCTCCATCTCGCGCTCTAGGCGGCCATCATAGCCGTTGAATCGATACATACTGCCGGACACATCAACAACCAGGCGCATGCGCTTCGGTTTCTCTTGTGGTGTCCCTAGCTCGGGGTCCTTTTCTCCGCGTCGTTTGTAGATAGATTTCTCACCTACACCAAAACAGAGAAAACTATGATCTTCTTGAACACCCCAAAATAGCTTTTTTTATTTATTAAGGACCAAAGGCGACTGCGAAAGGTCACTTCAGACTTTTATGTTGATCTAACCTTGCTATATAACCCAAGCAATAACAGGTAATTTGGTGAAACATTCAAGCCACAAGTAATTTAGTCATTCAACTTCCCATGGCAGTGACCGTACAGCATATCGTCTAATAATTAGCTGTTACCACGGAAAACCCCGGAACTTTTTACAGGTAGTAATGTTTACTGTTCACCGGTTGATGTTTAAGGTCCACCTCATGCATATCATCTTCTGTTAGTGCCTTTAATATATATCTGTTAAGCATTTATTAAGTTGTCATTTGGAGTTATTATTGCATTTTGGGAGGCTTATTGTGATGGATGTATTGATGGGAGTATAGGCGGTAAATTAGTCAATAATGTGATAGTAGTGATGCAAGTTTGTTCCTCAACCAGCGATGAAATAGAGGATATCTAACAATGTCTTCAGTAATACCAAATATATTTCACGAGTGGGGCTAATATTTTGATATTTTTCACGAGTGCGCAGCACGAGTGAAAAATATCAAAATATTAGCCACACGAGTGAAATATATTTGGTATTACTGAGGACACTGTTAGATATTCTGTTTATTACATTTTTTATCAACGAAAAACCTACCCCGTATGCTAACTAGGCCTAATATAAACAAAAAAGTAGTTCACCCTGTCCAGGTGCTGACATATATGTCGGGCTTTCTGATTGGTCAATTATTATGGTATTTTCTAATCATTAATTTGATTGGTCAAATCAGCAAAAGTGATATTTTTCACTAGTGAAGTGAAAAATATCACTTTTATAGAATGAATAATTTTTGATATTTCACTGGTAAAAATGTAATAAATATCTGTTACTTAACTGGCATGTGGTTTTACTTACATATTATCAAATGCCTGTAATGAACTGAATTGTGATTGCAAGTGGAGAAACACCTGTGTAGGGTGAGCGGTTTTGTTACCTGTAATGCCTTCGATAAGTTTAGCGTCGTCCAAATCGCCATACGCTTGGTTTTTGAGCCATTGCCGTTCCTTGCCCTTGGCCTGGAGACTGTCGAGAATGACCCTGAGGGACTGGACCTGGCCGCGTACGTGGTTCAAGAAGTTGTTGTAAGTCTCTGCGTCATATTCGCTCATGTTGATCTCGCGAAGTCTGTCTTTGAACGCTTTCTGAGCCATCTCGCGCGCGGCCCTACGGACCTCCTCCGGGACTGCGTCTTTCTCTGCTTGAGGTACCTGGTAAACTTTGTGGCCAGCATCGAGTCGGTATGGTCCTCCAATTCCACCAAGGCCTGTTGATATACATGTAACATATACGTTATTTCAGAAAACGCGCGACAGTCCAACAGTTTTCAATTAGGCCTGTTATAGCGACTACAGAGTTAGTTTTCTAAACCATACGTTTTGAAATAGATAGTTTTAGTTTTATATCGAAAACAAAATCCAAATATATTTTATATGCAAGCATCTTCGTTAAGCAGTGATCTCACAACAGTTTTTCAAGATAAAACTACCTTGCGTCTGCTTTTATGATCTTTATGGTCATTTTGTTTAATCAAACCTTACATCAAGAGCTATTTTTGAAAATAAATGTTTTTTGTTTAAAGAAGTCTCTACATGCATATGTAACTCCATCAAAGTAACGTGAACGGAATCTTAAGTTTTGGTGTTGCAACTTTTTAAAAATGCTAATTATAATCGAAATGTAATATAAATTAAGTTTACCATATGCACACGCAAAAGGTAAATATATCCGTTTTATTTGGTCAATGATATTATTTTTCTCACCTGCAGTATTACTACCACCAGTGCCGCCAGCCCACGTGTTACCACCTACATGTGGGGCGTTGGTGTTATCTATCTTTCCGTGTTTTGGCCCATCCGCTTTCCGACCGCTCTCCCGTTCGTAAGTAATCTGAAGCTCTTTGCCGTCAGAAAATCCAATCATATTCTTCCACTCCTGCAGGGATCGCTCCAGGTTTGTCACAGCTGGTTCCCAAAGCCGCACGCATCCAGAAAAGTCTACTGTGACTACACCGTCATTACTGGTAGGTGCCATGTGTACTTTTGAGTTGGAAGAATGGTACATCCAAGAAGCGTATGAGGACACCCGCCCCGCCTCGGGGATGGGAATGTACCTCAGGGTGTGATTACCCAAGTCAGCGATCTCCAGAAAGCCACTGTTGTTACTCGGACGCTTGCCGTCTGGGAAGAGCGACACAGGTACTTTCGACGAAGGAAGGGCCTGCACAACCATGCCGTTTTCCGGAAGATACACTGTTGGATGATTAGGTGGTGTATCAGTCTGGTCTCCGTACGGTGCACGAAGTTTGTCCATCACGCCATTTTCTTGTATCAACTCTCTTGGAGTAGTATACACCTCTGAGGAATCACCTTCTGGGAATCCAACTACCACTGATGCATACGAATCTGGCGTCACTATGACACGGTTTGTTGCAGTGACGTCCTTCTGTATCACACGTTTAAGCAGCTGTTCGCTAAGTGGCAACGTCGCCATATCTTTAACAACTGTTTCCTGCCCTTCCTCGTTCACTGGATTCAGTATGAATTCAAAATCGTCCGTACACGTGACTATGTTCTTTTTATGGTTATCGGTCGAAGTGACAAGCCATTGATCATTACCGACTTGATGTATAGATTCCACTGCAAAGGGCAAGGACACCGAATGAGAATTAGAGCCTGTAATTGCGACTAATGTATCGCCTCCTGTTTTGTAAAAGATCAATGAACCTTTACCGCCTACAACCGACGTGGGACACATACGGAACTCATTTGGCTTCTCCTTTTTCTGTTGAAATGAAGGGAATCGTCTCTTTTCAATCACTGTTTCGGGGAGATAAGGAGATCTGATCCGACCGACCTCTCCCGTCTCAAAATTTACCACAAATGATGCATTGCTAACCTCCTCGTGCAGGATGACGGTGTTGTCAAAAGGTGCTGACTTTGGCGCCAGGTTGACCTTGGGCTGGTAAGACCCAGACGTTGTCGGGAAAAGGTCGTACATGTCAATATGTCTAACAGTTGAGAACTTTGGGTTTAGAGAATACAAGATAACTGGGTTAGAGGTGGCTACATGTATGATGTCAGTATCAGTTTTCCCTTCGGATCGGTTGTTTTTCTTAGTGACTGCCACATCACTGATGGTGTTATTTTCGTGCATTGGGATTGTCCAGTATGCATCCTGTTCTGTGAAAATGCCAGCTCGGGCCTCCCGCTTTTCCAAAACTGTTTCCTGGACATACACCTCAATCGGTCCACGGAATTGCACCGGAGACGACTCCACCGGCAGACTCATCATTGCTGTCTTACGACGCCCTTGTCCACTCTGCACGTCCCATTTTCCAGTGATTCTAAAGGATGGTAGAGGTAGCTGCTTTGCCAAGCTTACCACAGCCTCAGTAGCTCCAAACGGAATTCCGTGCTTATGCATTGTCTGCACTATCGTATCTTTCAGCTCATTGCTGTACGAATCAAAGTCGAACACATTGCGGACTACTGATGTCAGCCCCTCATCTGGATATTTTTGGATGTGCTTGACGATGTTGACTACTTCACGAGTAGAGTATGGGTACCCTATCAACCCCTGGTCTGCCATATTGCGCAGTTCACCAAAGGCCCTGTACTAACTTTTTCAGTGTTGTTTCTGGTACATTTGGGCCGTACTGCCTGAGCATAGCTAGTTCGGACTCCATATCTGGGTTATCTATTGCATGACAACTAAAGATATCACCCATTGCTCCAAAGAAATCATTTCCTAAAAAGGGAAATCCTGGTCTATTTGCTAGAACAATCATCCTAAAGTCGGGATGACATTTGATTATATTTTTAGAAGGAGAAATGTTAGAATGAGGCGCCACTATCCGTCTGCCGTCCGCTAGATGCATTTCTTTAGACTCAACTAAAGTTTTCAGAATACATGTTACATGTGTTGGGGCCTTGTCCGCTTCATCCACCACAAGGACGTTGCCTTGTTTCACAGCAGAAACCAGCGGAGAATCCTCGTACACGATAACTCCATCCTTGACGGTTGGTTGTAGCGTGAGTGTCTGAACCGTTGTGTCTCTGTGAAGTTGTAGATACTCTCGGGGACGGTTAAGCAGGTACAAGAATCGATCCACAATCTTGTTCTTACCGACACCTTGATTCCCAA
The DNA here is from genome assembly GCF_902652985.1 of Pecten maximus. Taxonomy (NCBI): domain Eukaryota; kingdom Metazoa; phylum Mollusca; class Bivalvia; order Pectinida; family Pectinidae; genus Pecten; species Pecten maximus. The sequence goes on from NC_047028.1 coordinate 22,523,706, forward strand.
CTAGCAGCAAATTTTCACCTAACGAGAAATCTTTAAGCATATCCTCCATCACATTGAGATGCTGCGGATTATCGTAAAAGAGTACATCAGGAATTTTGGTCTTGTTGTCGGGGTTAAATAAGGGGACTGTGGTTTGTCCAATTCGCAACTTCCCGTTGTTTATCTCACTGGTGATCGACTGGTCAAGAGTCGACGAATCTGTTGTAGAGCTCGTGATGGAGCGTATGCCTGCAGCCTCCATCGATTGATGGAGACCCGCCTTAGGAAGCTGGGGCAGAAATCTAGCCAGACACGCCTTTTCGATAATCCCGTAAACATCTTTGGATGGGAATTGTGCAATTCTCTTGGCCACACGAATCAGCTGTCTGGTGGACAATGATGAAGCTATTGAGGTCATTGCGGGGTCCGTTGATGACCTCAATTGGTGAACAAAGCTGATAAGGGGTTTCATGTCCGGACACTCGTTGACGACATTATTGATGACCTGTAACTCCTCAGCCTGTGAAAGAGGTCGCAGGTTATGAAACATAAACATAGTGAGAAGTTCTGGAGTCATCCACTGCTGCTTAGTACTACCGGCCACGGGGGGCTCTGATAAAGCAATCATCCGGAATGATGGATGGATGGCCAGTATTCCCTTCTCTGTCATTTGCTCATCGGTCAAATTCAACTCCTTTTTCATTTGTTGATATCGGTCGTGCCTCAGAAGACGAGATCCGTCAAAGAGCTGAAGTTCACGATCGTGTATGAGTCGGTGGAGAATGGCAAATGATCCCTGGTTAATCCTGTGAACACCGTCTAAAACTGCGAGACTACCTTCCATGGCGGCGGTGACAAGGGGTGACAGACGCCAGGACGTGTCACCATTGGGGAGCGTGATTCGCTGCTGTAGGAGGTCTCGTGACGTCATGTCCTGATAAAGCATGATGGGTTCGATCCGATAGCCAAGAAGTGCGGCGAGTTCTCCAACTAAAGCACTTTTCCCGCTACCTTTCGGGCCTACGATACACAAGTCTTTACACATATGACTCAGCATTAGCTCACCTAGGAGAGACTCGTGGTATTTAGTGGTCACAAACTGACGATCTCCCACGTTGCGATTTTGCGGGAATAATCCATTATTGACAGATAGGGGAAATCTTTCATTAAGAACGACCTGCGAGGAGCCATCATCCTTTTGCTTTATTGAGGTGATCCGTATGTGTTTCTGTTTTTTACCATCCATTAATTCAAACTTTTCCAAAATTCTCTCTACAGCCACTCTTCCATCTTTTCCAAGCATTGTGTTATATGGATATAGTATCTGCAGTAACGCTTGTGAGGACATGATTGGTACGGAATCCAAGATCCGTATGATATTGACTAAATTGGAAATCGGAAAATCAGGCAATCCTAACGACGAAGATTCCTTTGTTAGGATCGCAGTAGCGAAGGACAAAATTTGTGACAACCGCTGAGACGGCACGTTTTTCATGTCTGTCTGTAATGTCTCAAGTTGTTCTTTGAACGGCGGAGAGACAATATCACGTGACTGAAACCTAGACCTAAGAGGCGGATCCAAGGGGTTCCCTTGATACCTGGGAACAGGATGACCTAATGCAAGTACACGGAAATTCTCACTAACACGAACAAGTTTCAAATGATCAAGTTCTTCCTTGGTATGTTCATTTAGGAGTTTGTCATATCGGTCAGCCGCCATGAGGAAGCGCCCATCATCTAACTGCATTTCACGATTCTCCAGCAAATTGTTGAGGATAGGCAAAACGTTCCGCTCTGCTTTTTCAATACCCTCTAATACGAGAATACGTCCTTCTAATGCTGCTCGCACTGCACATTGGTCCAGATAGAAGGCTGTCCCTGACCTTATCTCGCGTCTCTGTTTGAGGTCACTCTCGGTCGTATCCCTAGATAACGATATGTATTCTCCCTCTCGTTTCGTCAGCTCCAGATACATCATAGCAATCTGACGTCTCAGAGGACCAGGTGGACCTATCAAAAAGAACATATATCTATCAAATGAAATATGACTATTGGTGCATACAGTACAATGACACAAGTACATGTATATAAAACTATTTACAACACAGACAAACATTTCACTGTCCTCTTCAACACAAAACAGAAACCTCAATCGCCTCTACAACATAAGACAGAAATATCACTCCCTTCCAAAATACAGACACCTCACTTCCCACTACAATACAGAGTCATCTCACTCTCCTTTACAACACAGATAGACACCTCACTTCACACTACAACACATACAGACATCTCACTCTCCTCTACAACACAGATGGACAGATCACTCTCCTCTACAACACAAACGAAAATTTCACCCCCCCCCCCCCTCTTTCAACACAGATCGACACCTCACTCTCCTCGTCACAAACAGACACCTCATTTTCCTCTACAACACAAACAGAAATATCTCTCTCCTCTAGAACACAGACAGATATCGCACTCTCCTATACAACACAGATATTTCACTCATCTCCAGAGCACAAACATCTAACTCTCTAACACAGACAGAAATCTTAACCCCCTCTATATCATAGACATATCATTCTCCTCTACAACACAAACGAAAATTGCATCCCCCCCCCTTCAACACCGATAGACACCTCACTCTCCTCTTCACAAACAGACACCTCACTTTCCTCTGCAACACAAACAGAAATATCACACATCATTCTCCTCTAAAACACAGACAGAAAGCTTATCCCCCTCTATAACATAGACATATAATTCTCCTCTACAACAACAAGACATCTCGCTCTCCTCTAAAACACCGACAGACAACTTGCTCTACTTCTATATACAGACAGCTCACACTCATCTGTCTTTCGCCACAGAAGCTCACTGTATACAGCAGAACATTACAGCTTTACTTTCCATTAACACTTCAAAGAAAGTTACATTTTTAACAAAAACAATAGAGGTTTTACTTATTTTGTGTTATTTACCAACAGTAAAACATTTTGAGCACAAAGAAAGCAATTCCAGTACATCTCAAAAGAGAACTGCAAATAAGTAACAATGAGTTTGAATATTTCATACAACGTAGACAATTAGTGGCAATACGGTGTGGGAGAGAGACAATAACATTTGTACCCATATACACACAGAAAACCTATACAGATGTTTAATTGGTCTGGTGGCGGCTCACAACAGATAACCGCAATGTCAAGTCCTCGTCGGGACATTGATTTCCGGTCGATGTCTTACAACTGCAACTCGTTAAGATCTGGCAGTATATGGTACAGTCTGATTGATGTTCTTCCACAGACACATGTACAATATACACAATCTATAAAGCATATCAATACTTTAACCTTTATAAAACAATCTGAGGAAAAAGGAAAGGGTTACCTGGAAGTGATGAGGTTGACAGGGAAAGGGGAAGTGAAATGAAGAGAGGATCAGAAACAATCTAAGAGACATTCAGTGGGATGACAAGTTGTTGATAGTTGTGACAAACATTAATTAAGTTTCCATTCAGGCTAATTCCTATCAGAAAACGTTCATTTGTATGGTTTTGTGTTCCTCTCTTTAATTCCTCAGTCTGGTGGCGACACATAACAACAAAAATGTCAAGACCTCGTCGCCCTTAACAAATTGCCTATACTGCCATAGGGCGTACAGTTCACTGTCTCTTGACGCAGTAAAATAGGAAGGCTTTACCTATATCGTTTGACGGAGGTCATTTTCTAAAAGTGATAACACAATTTGTAGGTACACTCGGTTTATCGGCATAAGACATACAGTAGTGTCTGTATCGGTCGGGATATACAGTAGTGCCTGTATCGGTCTGAGACATTCAGTAGTGTCGGTATCGGTCTGAGACATACAGTAGTGTCTGTATCGGTCTGAGACATCAAGTAGTGTCTGTATCGGAATAAGACATACAATAGTGTCTGTATCGGTCTGAGACATACAGTAGTGTCTGTATCGGTCTGAGACATAGAGAAGTGTATGTATCGGTCTGAGACATACAGAAGTGTATGAATCGGTCTGAGGCATACAGTAATGTCTGTATCGGTCTGAGACATACAGTAGTGTACAGTAGTGTCTGTATCGGTCTGGGACATACATTAGTGCCTGTATCGGTCTGGGACATACAGTAGTGTCTGTATCGGTCTGAGACATACAGTAGTGTCTGTATCGGTCTGAGACATACAGTAATGTCTGTATCGGTCTGAGACATACAGTAATGTCTGTATCGGTCTGAGACATACAGTAGTGTATGTATCGGTCTCAGACATACAGTAGTGTCTGTATCGGCATAAGACACACAGTAGTGTATTTCACACAGTAGTGTATTTATCAGTCTGAGACATCAAGTAGTATCTGTATCGGTCTGTGACATACAGTAGTGTATGTATTGGTCTGAGACATACAGTAGTGTATGTATCGGTCTGAGACATACAGTAGTGTATGTATCCGTCTGTGACATACAGTAGTGTATGTATCGGTCTCAGACATACAGTAGTGTATGTATCGGTCTGAGACATACAGTAATGTCTGTATCGGTCTGAGACATACAGTAGTGTAAATTGTATGTATCGGTCTGAGACATACAGAAGTGTATGAATCGGTCTGAGGCATACAGTAATGTCTGTATCGGTCTGAGACATACAGTAGTGTACAGTAGTGTCTGTATCGGTCTGGGACATACAGTAGTGCCTGTATCGGTCTGGGACATACAGTAGTGTCTGTATCGGTCTGAGACATACAGTAGTATCTGTATCGGTCTGAGACATACAGTAATGTCTGTATCGGTCTGAGACAAACAGTAATGTCTGTATCGGTCTGAGACATACAGTAGTGTATGTATCGGTCTCAGACATACAGTAGTGTCTGTATCGGCATAAGACACACAGTAGTGTATTTCACACAGTAGTGTATTTATCAGTCTGAGACATCAAGTAGTATCTGTATCGGTCTGTGACATACAGTAGTGTATGTATTGGTCTGAGACATACAGTAGTGTATGTATCGGTCTGAGACATACAGTAGTGTATGTATCCGTCTGTGACATACAGTAGTGTATGTATCGGTCTCAGACATACAGTAGTGTATGTATCGGTCTGAGACATACAGTAATGTCTGTATCGGTCTGAGACATACAGTAGTGTAAATTGTATGTATCGGTCTGAGACATACAGTAGTGTCTGTATCGGTCTGAGACATACAGTAGTGTCTGTATCGGTCTGAGACATACAGTAGTATCTGTATCGGTTTGAGACATACAGTAATGTCTGTATCGGCATAAGACACACAGTAGTGTATTTATCGGTCTGAGACATACAGTAGTGTATGTATCGGTCTGTGACATACAGTAGTGTATTTATCGGTCTGGGACAGAGTAGTGTCTGTATCGGTCTGGGACAGAGTAGTGTCTGTATCGGTCTGGGACAGAGTAGTGTCTGTATCGGTCTGAGACATACAGTAGTGTATGTATCGGTCTGAGACATACAGAAGTGCCTGTATCGGTCTGAGACATACAGTAGTGTCTGTATCGGTCTGAGACATACAGTAATGTCTGTATCGGTCTGAGACATAAAGTAGTGTCTGTATCGGTCTGAGACATACAGTAGTGTCTGTATCGGTCTGTGACATACAGTAGTGTATTGATCGGTCTGTGACATACAGTAATATATGTATCGGTCAGGGACATACAGTATTATATGTATCGGCATAAGACATACAGTAGTGTCTGTATTGGTCTGAGACATACAGTAGTGTCTGTATTGGTCTGAGACATACAGTAGTGTATGTATCGGTCTGTGACATACAGTAGTGTATTGATCGGTCTGTGACATACAGTAATATATGTATCGGTCAGGGACATACAGTATTATATGTATCGGCATAAGACATACAGTAGTGTCTGTATTGGTCTGAGACATACAGTAGTGTCTGTATTGGTCTGAGACATACAGTAGTGTATGTATCGGTCTGAGACATACAGTAGTGTCTGTATCGATCTGAGACATACAGTAGTGTCAGTATCGATCTGAGACTTACAGTAGTGTCAGTATCTGTCTGAGACATACAGTAGTGTCTGTATTGGTCTGAGACATACAGTAGTATATGTATCGGTCTGAGACATACAGTAGTGTCTGTATCGATCTGAGACATACAGTAGTGTCAGTATCTGTCTGAGACATACAGTAGTGTCTGTATTGGTCTGAGACATACAGTAGTATATGTATCGGTCTGAGACATACAGTAGTGTCTGTATCTGTCTGAGACATACAGTAGTGTCTGTATCGGTCTGATACATACAGTAGTGTCTGTATTGGTCTGAGACATACAGTAGTGTCTGTATCTGTCTGAGACATACAGTAGTGTCTGTATCTGTCTGAGACATACAGTAGTGTCTGTATCGGTCTGATACATACAGTAGTGTCTGTATTGGTCTGAGACATACAGTAGTGTCTGTATCTGTCTGAGACATACAGTAGTGTCTGTATCGGTCTGGGACATACAGTAATGTCTGTATCGGTCTGAGACATACAGTAGTGTCTGTATCTGTCTGAGACATACAGTAGTGTCTGTATCTGTCTGAGACATACAGTAGTGTCTGTATCTGTCTGAGACATACAGTAGTGTCTGTATCGGTCTGGGACATACAGTGATGTCTGTATCGGTCTGAGACATACAGTAATGTCTGTATCGGTCTGAGACATACAGTAGTGTCTGTATCTGTCTGCGTCATACAGTAGTGTCTGTATCTGTCTGAGACATACAGTAGTGTCTGTATCGGTCTGAGACATACATTAGTGTCTGTATCTGTCTGAGACATACAGTAGTGTCTGTATCTGTCTGAGACATACAGTAGTGTCTGTATCGGTCTGGGACATACAGTAATGTCTGTATCGGTCTGAGACATACAGTAATGTCTGTATCGGTCTGAGACATACAGTAGTGTCTGTATCTGTCTGCGTCATACAGTAGTGTCTGTATCTGTCTGCGTCATACAGTAGTGTCTGTATCGGTCTGAGACATACAGTAGTATATGTATCGGTCTGAGACATACAGTAATGTTTGTATCGGTCTGAGACATACAGTAGTGTCTGTATCGGTCTGAGACATACAGTAGTGTCTGTATCGGTCTGAGACATAGAGTAATGTCTGTATCGGTCTGAGACATAGAGCAATGTCTGTATCGGTCTGAGACATAGTGTCTGCATCCGTCTGAGACATACAGTAATGTCTGTATCGGTCTGAGACATACAGTAGTGTCTGTATCGGTCTGAGACATACAGTAATGTCTGTATCGGTCTGAGACATACAGTTGTGTCTGTATCGGTCTGAGACATACAGTAGTGTATGTATCCGTCTGAGACATACAGTAGTGTATGTATCGGTCTGAGACATACAGTAATGTCTGTATCGGTCTGAGACATACAGTAGCGTACAGTAGTGTCTGTATCGGTCTGGGACATACAGTAATGTATGTATCGGTCTGAGACATACAGTAGTGTCTGTATCGGTCTGAGACATAGAGTAGTGTCTGTATCGGTCTGAGACATACAGTAGTGTATGTATCCGTCTGAGACATACAGTGGTGTCTGTATCGGTCTGAGACATACAGTAATGTCTGTATCGGTCTGAGACATACAGTAATGTATGTATCGGTCTGAGACATACAGTAGTGTCTGTATCGGTCTGAGACATACAGTAGTGTCTGTATCGGTATGAGACACACAGTAGTGTCTGTATCGGTCTGAGACATAGAGTAGTGTCTGTATCCGTCTGAGACATACAGTAGTGTATGTATCGGTCTGAGACATACAGTAATGTCTGTATCGGTCTGAGACATACAGTAGTGTACAGTAGTGTCCAGTAGTGTCTGTATCGGTCTGGGACATACAGTAGTGCCTGTATCGGTCTGAGACATACAGTAGTGTCTGTATCAGTCTGAGACAGAGTAGTGTTTGTATCAGTCTGAGACACACAGTAATGTCTGTATCGGTCTGAAACATACAGTTGTGTCTGTATTGGTCTGATACATACAGTAGTGTCTGTATTGGTCTGAGACATACAGTAGTGTCTGTATCGGTCTGAGACATACAATAGTGTCTGTATCGGTCTTAGACATACAGTAGTGTCTGTATCGGTCTGAGACATACAGTAGTGTCTGTATATATCGGTCTGAGACATAGAGTAAAGTCTGTATCGGTCTGGGACATACAGTAGTGTGTCTATCGGTCTGAGACATACAGTAGTGTATATATCAGTCTGAGACATACAACTTGTTTAGGTTTGGGACCTTCAATAAAATGAAGTGTGTATATGTATAGGTCAGAGACGTAGAATACAATGTCCAATGATCTGCCTGTCTGAGACATACAATACAGTAGCTATTGGTCTGAGATATAAAGTGAATAGTATATATCAGTGTGCCTGAAATAATATAAGTGTGAAAAATACATATATAATGTATATATAGTAGTGTCTATATCTAATGTTCAGGATCTAAGTGTATAGGTATGAGTTATATAGCATAAGCTGTCTAGACCGAAGACATTATATATATCATACAAGTTCTTCATCAGCCTTAGATACCGGTACGGTGTATATAACACTATGTGAGGTCTCAATTGATAGTTTGTTTATTATTCCCTGTACGTGTCCTGATAATGAGTCTTTGTTAGCGATGCTGTGATTAAATCTGACTGACAGTTCGTATCCAGGAAAAACAGAAATATATTCCTTCCTGGAATGAAAGTGACATTAGAATCACTATCAGCTGTGCATTAGTGTCTGTAATGCTTAGGAACAACACGCTTGGTGACCGCTAAGATTCATGGATACTCTTCCGTTCTGCATATTGGTTCATTAACCAGGTTACAGAAGAGTAACTATCGTAGAAATAGAACAATTACCAGCACCTTGGTCCTGAACAACTTATCAGCGTCTGTTAATGTGAGGTATCAATGCATAATATATAAACTGTCAATCTGTAACCAGGAAATATATCTCTGTCTTCTAAATGAGAAGAGTTGTATATTCAAACTACAGTGACAATTTCATTATTTATTCGTGAGTTGACATTGGCAATACAAACAGCTTGAAATTCTAAATTCTGTCAATTGTCAGTAAGATTTTTAAAACCTCTTTGGGTATAAATTGTGTAAGATGTATGTATGGTGTTTGACCTTGTTTATGTTGTACGTTTATCACATGTGTAATTATCATCCTGGGTTTGTGTGTTTGGTTTGCAACATTGACATTCAAAACGTGGGCAAAAGTTGTGTCTGTTTGATGTAGACAGTTTTATATCATGAATACTTGGTGTATGTATTTATGTTGGAATCTTTGGTATGTCTGTGTAGAGTGTGCATTTTAAACACTACATATGGATGATGTGGATCTTGTGTCTGTTATCATTACAATGTGTTGCGTTTCTATATGGTGGGCTGAACCCTGGGATTGTTTCTGTGCTGTTTGTGTTTGTTAGATATCTTTAACATTCAGGATGCAGATTTAATGAAAGAAATGTGGGTTTACTGTGTTTGTTTGCTTAAAATTTTATGATTAGGTTAAGTACGTTGCTTGCTTGGTTTATCACCAAATAAACAGCAAGGAGCTTTTGCAGCAGATTCTCCCCGTAGCAGCTGGTGATTACCGCACTAACAAACACTTTTGTGAAATAGGCTCATCAAAATGCATTCCATAATACTCTAGTCAAATTTTGACAAGTGTACGAAAATTAAATGGTGAAAGATTTCATGCATGAACATTGCGATGGATTACAGTATAACTCTGTTGGTCGTTATGACCCTTTAGCTCAGAGTACATGTACGTCGCACAAAACCAGAAATGTCAACAACATATCACAAAAACAACAACAACACATGTCAAACACACTTGCCAACTACTACACCTTCCAAATCGAGAAGTGCTGACTACATCGATCACAAAAACATTGCTTGCCAATACCACATTGGAAATAAACTTTGTCCTTTTCAACAAATGACTGAGTGAACTCATCTGCATACCATATGTCCCGAGGAATGCAGATTGGAATTTTCCAATTCCACCAGGTCAAATATTGATTTCAATTTCAGACATTTTAGGAGCCTGCCTTAGGTATGTAGACCGCTGCATGCAAGATACTAAAATATGGTTTGTAAGCTGTGACAGAGACAGTGGCGTCCCTATTACACTCACGTATACATAGATACACTGTTAGGAAACTTTCCTTTATTACAAATTGCAGATTTTAGATACAAGTCCGTATAATGTTTGTTACTAATTATATAAAGACTTCGTGACAGGAATAATAACAATGATGTCTTATACACAACCAATATGTGTGGGGGAGAATCAACAAAGAACCAATTTATTTAGATCCTTGCGCAAATGAACATTTTATATTATCATGGAAGAAGGCATGCTCGCTTTTTAAAATTTCCTTTGGGGGATTGCATATATACAAATGCTCAAATTTCTTTTTGGGCTAGAAGGTTCATTTATCAACCTCCTTCAGCCAAACTAAAATATTAAACAGTGTACTTGAATCTGCTTTTTCTTCTTGAATAGCTTAAAAAAAATTGAACAATGAAGACGTTTTACTGCAAATTTATGATGTAAGCCTTAGTATCCCAAAATGGGATACCCCAAATGCATCTTTAGGAGGTTTAGTAAATGTGATCAGGACAACAGGAAATATACATACCAGGCCCCTGTGCACATGGTAAGTTGATTGAGGCAAAAGATTATGAGAAATCTGGAAACAGATCGTAGAAAGAAATATTTCTAGGTCCCTTTGCAGACGTTTTTTTGGATTACATTATTGCGAAATGATGAAGTTTAACGATCAGTTGACTTTGAATTAAATGAAATACTATCATTTTACTTATTTACAAATGTGCCATTGTTCAGGCCGTCGTTGTTACATCGTATCAGATTTACAATGGATGTGTTTGTGTCTAATGATTTTACTCTGCCGAGATTTTCGTCGATATCGACTCGGATAGTTTGAACACACGCTTATTTTCTGAAGCTTTAATTTCGACTAATTCGAACAGGTTCATCAATATTTATTTAATTTTGTTCGAACTAACCGGAGGTTTACCGTATATCATATGATAACCAGTAATACTATAGGCCCATGTGCACATGTAAAGTCTGGGAACAGATCATAGGGAAACTAGTATTACTAGGCTCCTGTGTGCATTATTAGTCTGGGAACAGATAATGAAAAACCATTTTACCACTGGCGACAGGCATGTAGAGCTTGAGGACTTAATCTGAACAAATAATCAACAAAACAAGAGGCCCAGAAGGTCTGTATCGCTCACCTGGACATGTCGGTGATAATAATTATGTGATTACGGTAAAAGCACAACACTCTCATTTAAGTTATATTACAAAGACTTTTGATAGTTTGGGATCTACCATGCAGTACCATACATACATAATTGCAGTCAACACTTTCCTTTATTGGCTTCAACTATCATTTAGTTTTCTAGTTCAAAATATATAAATTAAAGAAAACTAAAAAAAATTTAAGTTGTTTAAAGCAACCAACAATGATAACCAATTTTGACTTCCTTAAATATTGAAAATGTCCCTTTGACTTTCTGAATCACAGAAAATTGTTCCTAAATGCAAGCCCAAGGATGCTTCTGACCAAATCCTCACATTCCTACAGAAGAAGGATTTAAAAAATTTGCTATATTTCCCTCTATTTGGACCTGCTACTCAGCCCCCTCCCCTCCCCCCTCTAATCACTGTTTAATACAAAAGTTCCCCTTTCACCCAAGGATGCTTCTATACAAACATACTTTATTACCAGTACCCTATGGACAGTGGTTTAAGTCTGGGATTGAGAGATCATTAGAAAATCAATATTATTGCCCCATGAACAGCCAGGGTCATTTTGGGTATCCTTGTGAATTGTAGTAGTTGGTAACTACCTCTCTGAACAATATACGAGAGGCCCGCCGCGTGCCATCCAGAACAACTAGGGCAAAGAGTTTTGCTCAAGAACACACCATGACAGTACAGATTGGTCAGTTTGTCGGCTTCCAGAGAAACACGCACCAACATGGGGAAGGGGAGCATCAAAACTGTGAAATACCTTGGATCTTCACCTGAGGTTACATGTCTGCCATTCTCACTGACTGAGCCATTGTGGCCCTGAAAACCAATATTAACAGGCCCCTATGTGTTTGCATGTTTAGACTGAAAACATATCCGAAGAAAACCTACATTATTAGCATGCAGGTCCCTGTGCAGATTTACTTACCGCATGTGGAGTCTGGGTCACAGATCAATAAGGAACTTACACAGCTTTTGCTGACATTAATCTTGCTGGATTTGTTATGCAATAGAAATAGCAACATCAGTAGGTATAGTATACAATATTTACTAGGAATGCTCGATTTAGGATCACGATCACACTCAATCTCCACTAGACTATGCCACAGCCTGAATTGCAATCTCCGAATGGAACTTTCCTTCATATACATATATCTCGCAAATGTTGTTACAGCATTCTTTATTTAGAAATCTGATACATCACAATCTACACTATATATTCACAAAGGACAGGGTTGCAATCATCCTGCATTTGCAGACTGAACTTTTTTCTATATAAAAACTAGAGAAAAAGACTCTGTGACATAAGCCAATCAAATGAAAATGGGACCTTGAATTGGTGACAGATGTGTGTGACAACCATTATGTGAATGAAATCAGCAAGGAGAATATTGTACAACATGCAAATCATTTTCATTTTCTCTCAAGGACAACATTCATGTGGATGTAATATTTGTACCATAACAACTTTTTTCATAAAACCCTTGTCAGACTGATGTTCCCCTTTTATAGACGGTCAAATATTGTCAGACCAACACCTTCCCTCTTATAGACAGTCAAACCTTGTCAGGCCGACACCTTCCCTCTTATAGACAGTCAAACCCTGTCAGACTGACACCTTCCTTCTTATAGACAGTCAAACCTTGTCAGGTTGACACCTTCTCTCTCACAGACAGTCAAACCTTGTCAGGTTGACACCTTCTCTCTCACAGACAGTCAAACCTTGTCAGACCGACACCACCTTCCCTATCACAGACAGTCAAACCCTATCAGACCGACACCTTCTCTCTTACAGACAGTCAAACCTTGTCAGACCGACACCTTCCCTTTTATAGAAATTCAAACCCTATCAGACCGACACCTTCCCTTTTATAGACATTCAAACCCTATCAAACCGACACCTTCTCTCTTACAGACAGTCAAACCTTGTCAGACCGACACGTACTTCTCTCTTATAGACAGTCAAACCCTGTCAGACCGACACCTTCTCTCTCACAGACAGTCAAACCTTGTCAGGCCGACACCTTCTCTCTCACAGACAGTCAAACCTTGTCAGACCGACACCTTCCCTTTTATAGACATTCAAACCCTATCAGACCGACACCTTCCCTTTTATAGACAGTCAAACCCTATCAGATCGACACCTTCCCTTTTATAGACAGTCAAACCTTGTCAGGCCGACACCTTCTCTCTTACAGACAGTCAAACCTTGTCAGACCGACACCTTCCCTTTTATAGACAGTCAAACCTTGTCAGGCCGATACCTTCTCTCTCACAGACAGTCAAACCTTGTCAGGCCGACACTTTCCCTTTTATAGACAGTCAAACCTTGTCAGGTCGACACCTTCTCTCTTACAGACAGCCAAGCCTTGTCAGGCCGACACCTTCCCTTATAGACATTCAAACCCTATCAGACCGACACCTTCCCTCTTATATAATTATAGACAGTCAAACCTTGTCAGGCCGACACCTTCTCTCTCACAGACAGTCAAATCTTGTCAGACCGACACCTTCCGTCTTATAGACAGTCAAACCCTGTCAGGCCGACACCTTCTCTCTCACAGACAGTCAAACCTTGTCAGACCGACACCTTCCATCTTATAGACAGTCAAGCCTTGCCAGGCAGACACCTTCCCTTTTATAGACAGTCAAACCTTGTACGGTTGACACCTTCCCTTTTATAGACAGTCAAACCCTGTCAGACTGACACCTTCCCTCTTATAGACAGCCAAACCTTGCAAGGCCGACACCTTCCCTCTTATAGACAGTCAAACCTTGTCAGGCCAACACCTTCTCTCTTACAGACAGTCAAACCTTGTCAGGTTGACACCTTCCCTCTTATAGACAGTCAAACCTTGTCAGACCGACACCTTCTCTCCTATAGACAGTCAAACCTTGTCAGACCGACACCTTCTCTCTTACAGACAGTCAAACCTTGTCAGACCGACACCTTCCCTCTTATAGACAGTCGAACCCTGTCAGACCGACACCTTCTCTCTTCTTGACAGTCAAACATTGGCAGGCCAACACATTCCCTCTTATAGACAGTCAAACATTGTCAGACCGACACCTTCCCTCTTATAGACAGTCAAACATGGTCAGGCCGACACCTTCCCCTCTTATAGACAGTGAAACCTAATGTCAGACCGACACCTTCAATTCCCTCTTATAGACAGGCAAACATTGTCAGACTGTTGTCCATGCTGTATTTTACAAATGTGATAAAAAGAACATTATTACATACCTTTACCTTGCATTGTAAATGAACAAATAGGCCCAATGTTTATTTAGGTAAGATTTAAGTTAAATTCATCATCTTTTCCAGTAATATTAACATGTTTTACACCTGAACAATGTACAGCTGGTACATGTAGCTTTAATTGGTATATTATAAATCATTAATCATTTGAACATTTCATTTTAGCATTATTATTCTGAATCCTCTTAAAGGTAACAGAAGTTGTTTTAAAGATAGAATATTTTATCTTATGAGAAGAAGTTGTATAAAAAGTTGTAAGAATTTGGCCTCTATGACCCTACTACCAGGTCAAGGTCATTCCTTTAAACAGATTTGGTAGGTTTTCATTATGTATGTTACTGGCATAATATCATGACCCCATATTTAGAAGTTGTTTCAATATTTTGACACATGTACATATGATCACAAAAATAGGTCAAGGTCATTCATATAAACCAGCTTTGTACCCCTTATTGATCCATGCATATATACTGAACCAAATAATTACAATTTAAACAAGAGGCCCACGGGCCTGATCAGTAACCTGTCTTCTGATATGTATACTTACAGATGATGTTTTGCTAAGATTTGACACATTTCATCCATATGACCCTGACAGTATGATCTGAAGGTTTGTATATTTGAATAAACTTCACAGTCATTAATTCCTCCTAGCATATCAAATGGCATATTGAGATGAAGACATTGAAGTATTTTCAAAACATTTACCTATTTGACCTTGATAGTTTCAAAGGTAATGACCTTTGAACAAATTTGGCAACTCTTTATCCAAGCATGCTATATACTACTGGCCCAATACCAATACCCTGGACTTCTTGGTTATTGAGAATAGGTCAGATAAAGATTTAAACACATTTGTCTCATGTGGCATTGAAAGTAGGTCATGGTCATTCATTTGAACAAACTTCGTAGTCCTTCATCCCAGTACGCTTAGCGCCAAACATCCTGAACCTAAGTCTCTTAGCTATCGATAAGTTTTTGTCACCGCCTTCTAAAGTAACTTTGAAGCTGGTCTAGGTCATTTTGCAGATACATGTACATGTACTAAGCTAATTACCACTTTATTCAAATATCAGAGTAGACTAGGTTTATTTATTTACCAGGTCTCTTGGTCATCAAGAAAATTATTATTTTAATATTTTAATTTACATATTTGAATCCTGTGACCTTGAATGAAGGTCAAGGTCATTTATTACAGCAAACTTGATGACCCTTCATCCCAGCATGCTTCAGGTCCCATATATATCAGGTCTCTGGATTTCATGGTTACTGAGAAGAAGACCTTGTGACATTGAATCATTCAATTTAGGTCAAGGACATTCACCCAATATCAGGTCTCTGGGTCTCTTGGTTTAATTGAGAAGAAGTTGTTTAGAGTAAAAGGTGACACCATGCAAACGGACAGAAGACAGATGCCACATATAAATTGCAAAAATTAAAACCCTTGGCCTCTTGGTGTATTGAAAACAATAATACTTATAAGGATATTAACATTTTTTTATGCCTGTGATCATGACCTTATAGGCAATTGAACAGACCTGGTAGCCCTTTATGCATGAAGTAGCATGCTGGAATGGAATATATTACAAGTTAACTCAAATCGGGCTGCAAGGTCAATTGTGTAAAAAGTTTTAAGCAATTTCTTCTAATAAACCAGATCTAAGTCTAGGCCAACAACATTGGGCCAGTATAGGAAGTGTCAAATTGCTACTGGTAAGATATCATTGCCATGAACCTTTTGTTTATTTAAGAATCAATGGAAATGTTTATATCAGATAGACAAATCGACAATTGAGTACTTGGCAACACAACATGAGCTTACCTGCCCTTCAAATTGACTACTAGAGTTAATGAGATACGAGTGTTTTAATGGTTATTAAGATTGCATTTGATTGAAATAATTTTTTAGTGTAAATGTGCATGCAGTATAAGGAAAATAATCCCTATTTTTGTAGTGAAATGAATATTCTACAAGTTTATCCAAACAGTTGGAGCATAAAACTCAATCTTACATGGTCGCAGTCAAATAAACTTTCCTGTCACATATATAGGCAGGAAACTAATGGCTATAATATATATAGGATTAGGTTACTGAAATATATTGGGGAAAACTACATATAGATTACAAATGTCTCCAGGGAAGGTAGAACCTTATTAGTAGTAATTTTACAGCAATCTCCATAATAAAGATATCAACTCATGTGATAAGATACTTTAAATACTAGTTTTTATATAGCTTAGACACCTATAATGGAAATTTTACTTGGTCCAAGGGAAGTAATCCCCGTTTAATTATGGCATGAGATTGTACAGCGGATGACCAGGGTTTAACTATGTTAATCCTTAGTGGGGTCAAGTCTTTGAAATCAAACTGGTGGGGATGACATCTGTACATGGGGCGGGCTGCATGTGTGTGTCCATGGAATTTATAATAAGGGAAACAATTAGGAATGCAACATTTACACATTTTAATTAAGATATTATGGGAATACGCTAATTTACAATATAATAAAATACATGGGTGCCCAACTCATCGCTGCTTGCGAAAGCATAGCTGTTACCCCTGGAAAACTCGAGGATGAGTTCTTTCCTGGAGGGGGAATATGTAACCCTGGTAAATACTAGCCGCAATATATAATGCTCGACTAGGGAGATCTTCTCTTTAGCTCGCTCGGTCGAGCGCACGACTAGTAAGCCAGAGGTCCCGGGTTCGATGCCAAGCGGAGGCAGTGATTTAAATTCAATTGATCATGTGCTTTGTCACACATGTTGTAAATATATATATATAATAATGTCCAGGATTTAACCAAAAACATACAATAAAGACATTTTATTATAAATATGTAGATGTATGGAGTCATTTCTGCTATACATGCACATGCCCCGACATGAATCACAAACCTGGGTCTTTAACATGATAATCCTCAGTTCAACCGATTGATCATGATCATGAGCCAGAGATTGAAGCCTCCTCCGTCACCTTGGTAACAGGGACAGCATTTAACACTACAAACAAGCTACACTGACCTGCTCCTTCTACATATTACCATTCACATGTACCAGTCTAGGCCGGGGAACAACACAAACATCTGAGGGAATATTATTAGACCATGATGACCATGTGCAGACAGGACAGATTATGTGTTTTCATTGTATCGGGGAATTTGAACACCTCTCCTCCCACCATTTACGTATAACATTGAAGGCATTGCTAAAAATATTTCTTACCTGTTTAAATCAACTTGTGCTAGCATAGTTTAAGTAGGATGATATAGACATATTTTCTTTCAGATTTGGAAGATATTAACAACTTTTCTTCATTTTGGGATTGCACATATAAGTAACACAATTTCTGCCTTAGTAAACATTTCAACAGCTTGTTTATAGGGCCCTATAAAACAGTGTCAAATATAGTGCCAATATTTTTTAATGAAATACATAGAGGTTACGCAACGAGTGGTACGTTGTTGGATATGGAATTTATTTCACACTCGTAAGTTATTTTTTAAAAGTTACAAAAGACACGAGCTTTAGCGAGTGTTTTTTGCAACTTTTAAAAAATAACTTACGAGTGTGAATTAAATTCCATATCCAACAATTTCGAGTCATGTGACCTGTTTCTACCACAATAATATCAACTTGAATCAAAGGGAAACGTGGCCAAGTATAATTTCCCGTATGCAAATAAAGTTACCGGTGACGTCCGGGACCCGGTGATGTGACGTCATTAGATTATTGATGACATCAATAATAATTGCAGCTTGGGTCAAAGTTCACCGTGATAGCCAATCAAAATGGGTACAGAGTTTATACCACGTGTGGCATAAACAGATTGTTAATCAACAGCTGTAATGATTAACTGATGGTCTGAGAGTTGAATAACACAGGTTATTGTGGTAGAAATGAAACTATCTCATTTACATGATATATAATAATCCTGTAATGTATAACTGTATATAAAAGGTCTAAGATTTTGTTAATCTCATACTTACCAATAAGAAAGACATCCTGGCCAATGGCGTCTTTCTGCATTATCCATCGAAGATGCTGCAGCACAGATTGAGGTGGCTTCTCCGATAAATACTTGACAGGGATAAGCTCTGGAGCCCTTCCTGCCCGAAGTGGCAAACTGATGTTTCCAATACTAACCACGCCGTCTTTGGTGCCACTTCCCGAACACCAGCGAATCGCCAGTACATTGTCTTTGCTGAAACTGCCATCATGGAGGATGGCCTGTAGCACCTACAGAAAACAACGAACCAAAGTCTACAATAGCTAAACAGTTAATAAGTCCAGTGGATTCTTGATTTTTAACATTTTCAGAAGTCAAATCACTCTGTGGAAAGACATGACCCTGTAATCTCAAAGATTCTAATTATATGCAAGGGCCAGGTTGAAAACATACTCTAAGGGTGTATTGGAACTTCAGCAATGCTGCTACATTAATTACATGTATGTTTAATTGAATGCCTATACAACCAGCACTTAATAATGGAAAGAGGTGCAGGACTACATCTTGTAGGTTTCAAAAACATAATGTGTTCAGTTTTTGCTTTGATGGTACATCACAATCTCAGATTATGAAAGACATATATGATTGACTGGCTGGAGCCTACATCAAGTGACTGAGCAGTGATTTTCATTTTTTTTATCATTATATAATTAATATTAATCTGGTTTATCAATATCATTCTGATGTGGACCAAATTGATATCACAAATAATGACATTTTACTCTAGTTTTATGGTACTTTTTGGGAGAAAATAAACAAAAACACTTCAACATTGTTCTACATTGGACTTTCACATGTTGTGTGATGTACCGACATTGTATAGATCAGGGGCATACTTTCTCTATGTAGCTGAATATCTCAGTTACAACGTTAAGGTCAATATACAGAACGACATGCGGCCACAGGTTCACCAGTACACCTTGGAGTAGGTGTGTGGGTGAATAAGATTTACCTGTACACCAAGTGATAATTAAAGATATATAGTTTGACATAGGTAGGTATCTATATGTATGTTATAATTAATATATCACTTTTATCGAACAACAATGTTCCTGATGATCTACAATATCTATATACAGTATACTGTATACCAGCAATCACATCATTACCAAACAGAGATAAAAAAAAAAAGGATTGCAAAGTAATTAGATTCATCAACCTAATATAAAGAGGAATCTGAGGTAGATTATTTTAGTACACAGGAGCTTGATGTTTTATAATATCAATAAGAATATATATGATAATCCATACGAGAATATCCTGTCTGTGTGCTACAGATAAAAGTAGTTCTATTATATTTGATAGGAAATGAGGTGTATTTATATATATGGAGTATTATATAATTGGTCAGTTGATTGAACGTCAAACTCCTGTGAATATGTAGCGGAAATGGACTGGGTTGATCTTCAGCGACCAGGTAGCTCAATCGGTAGAGCATCCGGCTAGTGTTCGGAGATCCCGGGTTCGAACCCCGGTCTGGCTATGCATTTTTCTACTACTACATTTGGTGCCTGTAACCAAACCTTGTTTCAAGTCAGGTGAACACTTGACAAGGGGATACAGGTACCCGAACCTGGATTGGGAGTTGTTGGGTCTTTTGGGTGGAAGACTTTAAAAGGGAGGGAAGAGTGTAGCGAAACTGTACTGAGTCAATCTTCAGCGACCAGATAGCTCAATCGGTAGAGCATACGCCTAGTGTTCGGAGGTCCCGGGTTCGAACCCCCGTCTTAATTTATTTCTTTATGTACATTTTATCTAGTCAGACATACGTATACCAACCCCACAGCAGTACCGTTACCACACATACCCAGCCAACCACAACGTACAGTACACACAAAACTACTAATCAGATTTATCAATGTGTTTCGTCATTCTAAGTTTTGCACGTAACATCACTGAGTAAGTATAAGGTGTTTCTCTGTGCGTTTTCATGTCTTTGACCAGGCTATAATATGTTCAATTCAGTATATACCGAGATAACAAACGTAGAAAAGGATTAACAAACATGAAACAAAAAAGAATGCAAGTACGCAAGTGTCAACCGTGTTACGTAAACAAAAACGCCCTTTGTACATTTTTTTATCATTCACTTACCTTCAGTCGGCGCACTGAGCGATCGACGCTCATCCTAGCTAAACGGAACATCTGCTGTCACTGATCGACGACAGCACAGACGTTAAATAGCACGAGCACAGGTAAATTTGATATCTGTGGCCAAAGTCCAACGTGCCAAGGGCGCAGACATTTTGTTTTTCGGAATATTTCTACACCGCTTGGAGCACCTCTTGAGTTATCATTTAGGTAATGATGTAGTATAGGAAGCGAGCTAGCTTGATATAGCTACGCAACAATCTTTGTGGTTATTTTTGCTGTGATAGGCCTATAGGATACGTAATTGGGCTTCTTAAATAGAAAAACTCTTTTTACGTACACCTTATTATAGTTTGGGCATAAAAATAATAGGGATCCGAAGCTATCCAGAAAAAAATCAATAAATAATTCCAAGTTTTTGGTTACAAATTTCAAAACTGACATTTTAATGATTCAAATATATGACATTTTGTTTTTGACACACCACAGGTAAACTACCAGGTAATTAGGTCAGGTAAAAAGATAAAAGGTCTTCACAACATTAACGTCTATATGCTGTGGTGTGTATGTTGTTTAGGAACTGCTTTTGATGAAGGGTCATCCATAATTTTCCGCCAGAAAACTTTTCATGGAAACGCAATAATCATTTTAATAGAAAGTTCACTAAACCTCGATTAGGACATAATCCGGATGAGTCGATGCATACATGTATTATACAAATGACATTAATTACACTGTATGGGCCAAACACCGACACGCCTTCTTTTTATGATATTATAACAAATACTTTAGAAGATTTTGGTAATAATAAGTACATTATATGTGGGGACTTTAATCTGGTCATTAACCCAGATCTAGACTACGATCATAACTATAAAAATGTTAATAACCCAAATGCAAGAGATAAAGTGTTAGAAATAATTGAAAATTGTTCGTTTATTGATATTTATAGGGAGCTTCACCCAGATTCCAGACGCTACACTTGGAGAAAGAAAACCCCTTTAAAACAGGCTAGACTAGATTTTTATCTGATATCTGATAATTTGTTACCAAGTGTAGTTAATGCAACAATCGAATCAGGATATAGATCTGATCATTCTTTCCCTGTGCTTAATTTAAAGTTTAACGATTTCAAACGAGGAAAGGGGCTCTGGAAATTCAATTCTTCACTACTATATGATGAAGAGTACCTCAAGTTAATTCAAAAAGTCATTCTAGATATAAAATGTCAGTATTGTTTACCAATCTACAATAGGGACAATATTAGTAATATTCCAGATACAGATATTGAATTTGTCATTAATGACCAGCTTTTTTTTGAAACTGTGCTCATGGAAATTAGGGGTAAAACTATTTCTTATTCATCATTTAAAAAGAAACAACTAAATAACAATGAGGATTATCTTATGAAGACCATTCAAAATTTGGAAGAACAAGAACAGGTAGACATTGAAAAATTAGAGGGTAAGAAAAAGGAATTAGAAAACATTAGAGTTAATAAAATTAAAGGCAGTGTTATTCGATCAAGGGCAAGATGGCTTGTAGAAGGTGAAAGGCCAACAAAATATTTTTTTTAGTCTAGAGAATAGGAATTTTACATCTAAGATTATACCTAGGATTGAAAAAGACAATGACGTTACATTAACAGATCAGGGTGCTATTCTAAACGAGGTTCACTCTTACTATGAAAAATTATATGATGATAACCATGATACAGAGGATATTGACTTAACAGATTCTTTAGATAAGTATGATGTTCCAAAATTAGATAACATTGAGGCTAGAAGTTTGGAAGGGATGATTTCTGTAGACGAGGCAGCTAAAACTTTGAAAAATATGAAAAATAATAAAAGTCCTGGCACAGATGGTTTCACAGCTGAATTTTTTAAATGTTTTTGGAAACAGTTAGGGGTTTTCATAGTCAGGTCTATAAATTTTGGATATATCAAGGGGATGTTGTCTGTAACCCAAAAACAAGGTGTAATAACATGTATTCCTAAGGGAGATAAGTCCAGACAGTTTTTAAAAAATTGGCGACCCATTACCCTTCTAAATATAGTTTATAAAATAGCCTCAGGATGTATAGCAAGTAGGATTTAAAATGTTTTAGATAAATTAATATGTGAAGATCAGACAGGATTTCTTACTGGTCGATATATTGGGGAGAATACAAGACTTGTTTATGATATTATGCAGTATGCTGAAGAAAAATATATTCCGGGTATGTTACTCATGTTAGATTTCGAAAAAGCCTTTGATTCTGTGTCGTGGAAATTTGTAAATAAAGTTCTGAAATATTTTAATTTTGGGCCAGGCATACAAAAGTGGGTTAAATTGTTTAATAGTAATATTACTTCAACTGTGAACCAGGGGGGAAATTTGTCACCTTTTCTTCATATCAAAAGAGGCTGTCGTCAAGGGGACCCGATTTCCCCATATATTTTTATTTTATGTGTTGAAATTCTAGGAATCAGGTTAAGAAATAAAAAAAAAGATTAAGGGCATAGATGTAGGCAATTTTCCCATCCTAATTTCGCAGTATGCTGATGATACCACACTTATACTTAATGGCTCGGAATTATCTTTAAAGGAATCCATTACTGAGTTAAACACCTTTGCAAACATCTCTGGGTTAAAACTTAATGTTGATAAAACACAGGTTGTTTGGATAGGGAGCAAAAGTTACAGTGATGATACCTTCCTACCGGAATTAAATTTACAATGGGGAAGAACAAAATTCACATTGCTTGGAATTGAATTTGATGTGAACCTGCATGTAATTCCCAAACTAAATTTTGATAAAAAGTTAATTAAACTTAAAGCACTGATAAAGACATGGAGTAGAAGAATACTTACACCCATAGGGAGAATAGCCTTAATTAAGTCTCTTTTGTTATCTCAATTCAACCATCTATTTATTTCTCTACCTCATCCAAATGAACAATTTCTTCAAGAGCTCAACTCAATCCTTTTTAACTTTTTATGGAATAGTAAGGTAGATAAAGTAAAGAGAGATATTATAACACAAGATTATCATGAAGGGGGTCTGAAAATGGTAAATGTAAAACTATTTATTGATTCATTGAAACTTAGCTGGGTAAGGCGGTTGCTAAAAAAAACATGCAAATGGCAAATTATTTTTGAATCACACACTGATATACAAAAATTATCAACATGTGGTAGCGAGTTTATTGAGGAATGCCGAACAATATGTAAGAATAAATTCTGGAAAGATGTTTTAAAAGCATGGAAACAATTTATTGATGCTGAGGGGGTGAAAGAAAAAATAAAAAAGCTGACAGGTACATTGACAATACCTCTTCGGTATAATAAAAGTATAACTATTGGAGGGAAGACAGTCTTTTACAAGTCCTGGCATAACAGAGGTGTAACAATAATTAATGATTTGGTAAAAGATCCTGGTACAAGTTCCTTCTATACATTTCAAGAATTTAAAGAGATATATCAGCTCAATACAAACTTTCTTCAATTTCAGGGTGTAATCTCAGCTGTCAAAGTACTTTTAACGAGGCTGAATGTTGAGAATCACACGAAAATAGTATATCCAGTTATTCCCAATAATATATTATTGTTCATGAAAAGTGTCAAAGGGACAAAGGATCTATATAATATTATGGTAAACAATGCTCTTATATCAACTGGTAGAAGAAAATGGGAAGAATCATTTGAAGATATTGAATTGAATTGGGTCAATATATATAATAATCCGTTCAAGGTTACGAAAAGCACTAAATTACAATGGTTCCAGTATAGGATAGTTCAAAATATTTTAACGACAAATTCGTTTTTATTCAAAGTGGGATTAGTAAATAATCCAATATGTAATTTATGTAATCGTGAAAGAGAAACTATCGTTCATATTTTATGGGAATGTAGAGAAACTCAGAGATTTTTGCAAAGTATAGAGACACTTTTGGATGCGCTGTATATTCCATTTCAATACAATAAACAAAGTTTTCTTTTTGGTGTGTTTTTAAATAATAGATATTCTCCTTTAAATAGAATAGACAATGAAATTTTGATCATAATTAAGTTTTTTATATACAAAACAAGATGCTTGCATAAAGTCTTAAGTCCTCATGCCTTAATCAATTCAATTAAAGAACATTACATATTTCAAAAGTATATAGCCAACAGTAAAGGTGAAGGTGCACAGCTGAAATGTGAAAATGAATGGAAAAAATGGGAAAAACTTATTGAACTGTCTGATAGTTAATTTTCTTTACAATTTTGATTTAGTGTGCCAATATATGATAATACATGTACAATATGTATATTTATTTATGTAAATATACATGCGTACCTTGTATGCTTGTATGTAAACTACTTCTCCCTACTTGAGCTGCTGGATGCTGGAGTTTATATGTTTATGGTACCACTTGAATAAATAACAATTGGAATCAATCTTAATTATCAAAATGCCTTTGTGATCTCTTGTCTCTCTCTCTCTCTCTCTCTCTCTCTCTCTCTCTCTCTCTCTCTCTCTCTCTCTCTCTCTCTCTCTCTCTCTCTCACAGGTACATGTGGGTATGATATTGTTTTGAATGTGTATGTATGTTTTGTGTGTAAATGCTAGATGTAGTTGGTGTAATCAGTGTGGAGCCTGGTTAATCGTGCCGATGGCTCAGTTGACGTGGCAAGAGTTGATATGACCAACACCGAAGCTGGGCCCTTGACAGGATTGATCAGGCTACCAGGAAACTGAATATGTATGTATGTGTGTGTGTGTGGGTGGGTGAATGTATGTTTATCAGAATATATATACAAGTATAGAAGTATGTATGTTTTTTTTTTATGTATTTATCTCCTTGTTTAATTGATGATGATGATGATGATATTATGGTTACGATGAGCTGATGATGATTAGCATGATGATAAGATTACAATGATGTTGATTATGATGATGATGATGATGAATATGATGATATTATGACGACGATGATGATGATGATGAGATTTTTGATGATTACTATGATGATGATGATTACTATGATGATGATGATGATGATGATGATGATTAGTATGATGTTGAGTATAATGATAAGATTACAATGATGATGAGTATGATGATGAGATTATGGTTATGATGAGCTGATGATGATAAGATTACAATGATGATGATTATGATGATGATGATGATGATGATATTTTTTATGATTACTATGATGATGATGATTACTATGATGATGATGATGATGATGAGATGATGATGATGATGATGATGATTAGTATGATGTTGAGTATGATGATAAGATTACAATGATGATGAGTATGATGATGATGAGATTATGGTTATCAGGAGCTGATGATGATAAGATTACAATGATGATGATGATGATGATGATGATGAAGATGATGATATTATGACGATGATGATGATGAGATTTCTGATGATGATGATGATGATGAGATGACAATGATGATTAGTATGATGTTGAGTACGATGATAAGATTACAATGATGATTATAATGATGATGATGATGATGATGATGATGATGATGATGATATGACGATGATGATATGACGATGATGATGATGATGAGATTTTTGATGATTACTATGATGATGATGATGATATGACGATGACGATGATGATGATGATGACGATGATAATGATGATGATGATGATGATTACTATGATGATGATGAGGTTATGATGATGATTAGTATGATACGATTATGATTGTGATGACAGGCAAACCATACCAATTGGAATTGATGTGTGTTTGTGTGTGTGTGGTTCTTATATTTATGTATTAAAAATGTCTTAAAAAATAAAACAAATATAAAAAAAAATGGATTATACACATACAAACGATGACTGTTAAAATTTCTCGACTTATAAAGGAAAATGATTTGCAAGTCCGGGCTTATGTGCTTACAGGACAGCAACGCCCTTGATTTCTTAAAAAAAATAGACCGGCATTCACATATATTGCGGCCTATACTTATCCTAATACTTTGCGTTGGTACAGAGTTGTCGAGTTTTGAAACTGACTCACGTGGGATCCTACATTGCCTGCCGCCTTGATTATTAAAGTTACGAGATGCAGTGTATTCATCACAACAAAGTGTTTTAAATAGCACAGTATATGATAGAATCAGCTGACACTTCAGACTCTCATTGATTTCTTCCCGTTATTCGTTATCATAAATACAGTTTCGAAATGTTCTTCCTTCAATACTTTGAAACTTATATATCGAATTATTGGGTACTGATGACTGAATAATATTATCACTTAGAAATAAATATCAAATAGTATTATATGCTGTCCACAGACGACATAAAACACACAAAGACGAATGAAAGACTGCAACACATTACAGTTGTTGTTATTATTGTTTTTTTGGTTTTTTTTTCGTATTCAGAATTTGATACATACATGTAATACAAGCATATCTTTATTGGTATTGCATAACGACCTAATCATTACTCATCACTAAGTGATTAAAAAACACAGTATTTCTTCTAACCTTGAAGCTTGAAAGAAGCTAAATATGTATAAATTTTTTTTTTTTTAAATGTGATTTTCTGACAAGAAGCCCGAGAAAACGATATCAATGTTTATGTGAGAGTTGCCTCCCTTGTACCCAAATCTCGTCTCGTACACACCAGATTTTAGCTGAAAAGATTTGTTGTACGTAATCTCTAAGGAGGGATGACAGTTTGTGCCATTTTGCGGTCTCTCAGTAATATTTTGCAAACATATTGTTGTAGGAAGATACTCAAGGTAATCTCAACTGCATTTGGTATAACGTTATACTATTCAAAATATCAGACATCCGTACGTGTGGTGCACGACCACAGCGGACAATCTAATTTGGAGGTGGTTAAGGAATTTATTAACTTTAAAGTGTTCGATAAAATAGATAGACGTAAAACAAAGTTATGCTGGCCTATAGACAATTTTAAAAATATTTTTGTATAGTTTACACTACACTCCACTTTGACCCCTAGCATTTATTAACCAATACAAAAGCCGATGTTTTGGATAAACTTAAGGAATCTTAATTCCTGCAAAACGTCATCCTTATCAAAGAGAGACCACATACAATGCAAACCTGACATTATTATTTCTTTCTTTTTTTAGTTTTTCTTTATTTCGGTATGTACATCGCGTCATCAGAAGCTCCGACCCCATTGTTTCCGAAAGTCTGCCCCATCCGTTAAATGTTCATTCCTTTGCAATTTAATATTAGTGATATACATTTCAAAACACAATGTTGGAAATGACGTAACATAGTAACGTTACAAGGGGTTGCAGAGTCCTCGATGGTCTCCGTTTCCATCTAATTTTGTAACCTAGTAGGCCTAAATTACTTTACAAAATTCCTTTCCCAATGAATAATGACACCTATTTATACATATTTATGGTTTATCCAACTTGCGAAATTCCTTTGTAATTTTGACTCTTTTTACTATCTATCACTGGTGACTTCTCAATGTGCAAAATAACCATGTTATGCAGTAAACTATTTTGTTTTTCTTTCGTAGCAAACTTGTATCTGTATATGAGACTTGTGTGTCTGGTGCAGGCATACCACGAAAGAGAAAACGTGTAAAATAGTTACAATTATTTTGGTATAATGATTTATCTTCTAGTTACAATTATTGGTATATAATGATTTATCTTCTAGTTACAAGTATTGGTATATAATGATTTATCTTCTAGTTACAATTATTGGAATTGTGATCTCTCATCGTCTCTTTATATCACTTTTCCAACAAGCTACGTGTATTTGCTTACCTTGTAATCAGCGGAGAGAGTTTTACACAGACATAATGATTCGTTCGCGTAATATCGAAGTAGACTATGGATGGACCTATTCTATATCAACTGCTGATGTTTCAATGGGAAAAACTGTGCCTCTTTCTTGGCCGGTACTTTTCTATCCCAGCTCATCTTTCCACGTTACACCGGCTTGTTTTTTTCCATACAAGGCTGATATCATCGAAGAGCTCATCATTACAGGAAGCAAAACAGTCCTTCCATCCCATCTTTAATTTCTTGTAAATTGATGTCTAGTCTATGGATATGCATGCTATTTTTCACCTTATTGAACGAATATGATTGAAAGAAGTTTAGCTCAAGGACATAGAGATATTTCCTCATCAACTGTTTGCTTTGTTAATTATTTACACACACACACTCACACCCACCCACACACCCACCCACACACACTCACTCTCACACACACCTTACTCCGTATTCATAGAATCATTATCTGTTAATGAATTTTCCAAATCATACTTTTACACTGTATTTAAAAAAAGGGAGAAAGCAGAAGACAAAATATTGGTTATGAAATGGAAAAATAACACAACAGATATATTTTCTTGAAATTATCTTTTAATTTAAAGTAATAAAGAAAGGATTCTTAAAAAAAATCAAACAGAGATACAATGTTAATGTGATGTTAGAGGTTGAAACTTCTCCTATACTGTTATTCAGCGAACTTCATCTTTCCTTTCAGGTAATTTTCGACTGGTTTGTGCAAATCTGTCTTGCACTGAATTACATATATTCCAGTAACATTCTTCATAGAGGTGAGTGATGATTTGACAAATATTTATAGATTTACTCTCAACAGGTTTTATTTTTTGGGACTGTCAACTGTCATTTTCGAAGTGCCATATTGGGTGGCATTTTGTTATAAGCTGTCATGATTTGACTGGAGTTTAAGAATCGTATGACAATATATAGAGGATATCTAACAGTGTCTTCAGTAATACCAAATATATTTCACGAGTGGGGCTAATACTTTGATATTTTTCACGAGTGCGCAGCACGAGTGAAACATATCAAAATATTAGCCACACGAGTGACAGGCAGGAAATGACCTATCGCTATCACATTTTGTCCTCGTCCGGTTTCAGAATGCATACAATTATTCACAAGTTCAGAAAAAAAATATATAGATATACACAGTCAACAAAATATTTACACCATATATATATATATATATATATTTACAACTCCCGGTAATAACAAAAATGGCTGAGTATTCAGTTTGTTTGCTAATTTTACATTTCGCATTTTGTCCTAGTTCGGTGTCAGAATGCATACTATTATTCACAAGTTTAGACAAAAGGCATATAAACACAGTCAACAATTTATTTACAACATATTTACAACTCGAGGTAAAAACAAAAATGGCTGATTATTCAGTTTGTATTGTTTCATTGAAAACATGACCATCATTCTGAACTACATACTTTGGAAGATCTGAAAGAAAATCACAGACAAATATACAGTGTTATATACATCATTTTGTATTTCGTTTTTGATATGACCAGGTAGCCATTGATATGTTTATGATAAAATGCTTGTTCCGATTCTTTTATTTATTACTAAAAGTGATAATCGTCACTATAATGCCCCATACTTCAAGCACCATATAGCACCCTATAGTTCTTCTAAGAGTATAATCAAGTTCTGCTGAGTAAGTGATGTGGGTTATATCATTTCAAAATAGTACACGTATATCAAAATTGTCTGAATCGTATATGCTGGATATTTAAGTACGAAAAGCAGAAAATAATAACATGACATTCCGGAGGGATATTCACTCCCACCATAGAGTGATCTTTATTGGTTCTATGTAAAACTGACTTTTTATCAATCCCCGATTTACCTGTGCTCGCTTGTGTTGTGAATGGAATTCCGACATTCAATAACATAGTTTTATTACACAAGAGTAAATGTGGTTCAAAGGGAGATAACAACAGTATATTACAGGTCTCACACAACCAATTATTTCACTATATGTTATTACCAATGACTCCATCCCCTCAATCGCTCATTTGAAATTTAAGTTTGAAGATTTCCCTACCAGAAAAATTATGTTATTGGATACGTTAATATCATATAAAAGCTCACCAGTACTTGGAAGACAGTAACCCTGATATTTACAGTGGGCAGGGGAACCCCCACCCGGGGAATTCCCGCCTTTTTACACCTAGAATCCCACATCTTTTCATTTATACCAGGAGTTTATATTTTTGATTTTTAGAAACTCAAGACCCTACTCTTTATTCTCGTATATAGAAAGTACCCATTGTATGTGTTATTTACTCAGGAAAAAGCTACAAAGCCAAGAAACCCATTTTCTTTAGGAACTTGATTCAGGTGAAGCACCAGCTGATTGGCTGAATGAGTTGTGCGTGACCTTACACAACACTTTAGTGATTCAACGGAGATAATTTCAATGTCACAAAAATGATTCAAGGTAACTATTGAGTGATTAAAGGGAGATAACTCCAGTGTATTACAAAACATATGAATGATTCAGGGGAGATACCTTCATTATCACTTCAGTGATTTAATGGAGATAATTCCTTTATATTACATAGCCACTGAGTGATTCAGGAAACTGATCACAACAGCATATTGCACAACACTTCAGGGATTCAAGGGGAGATAAGTACAATATATGATATAACATTTGAGTGGTTTGATGGGAGATCAATTCAGTATGTTACATAACATTTGAGTGGTTCAAGGGGAGATAACTGCAGTACACTCTCCGTTATACCCATATTTGTATAATTGACTAAAAGTTGTTTCCCACTCCCCACAGTTTTCTGAATACGCCATCTGAATGAACTCCAGTATGCAAATCTGATGATTGTAGAGATATCGCAAATACCCTTTTTTGCAGCTGACGGTTAAAAAGCAATAAAAGTTCGTGTCAATTTCTGTGTCTCTAATGCAGTTCTTATCTATTTTCGAATGGCTGTCGTTGAGTTGAAGTGTCGCAATCGGAAAATAAGTTCATACAGCTAATAGATTGAGCTGAGCATCTCCTGCATGATGACAAATTAAAAATACTCCATTAGTTAGGACAGATTTAACACTCGTTCATCTAATACACCACAGCTGTCCTCTGTAAGACCTCTGTGAGCATATTTCCATAGATAAACCACAGCTATCCTTTGTCAGACCTCTGTGAGACATACATACATAGATACACCACAGCTATTCTCTGTCAAACGTCTGAGACATACATAGATACACCACAACTATCCTGTCGCAGACCTCTGTGAGACATACATACATAGATACACTATTGCTATTCTGTGAATACCAGTGTTCTTCACATTAAAAGGATCCTGTGATTGTGATGACTCCCAGTAAGCCCTGATGGCCCTTTGATAGTCCCCGAGTGTTTGATAACAGATCCCCAGAAGTGTGTGAACGATCCAGTACTTGTGTCCTCCCTGTGCATCGTGATACTGAATCTGTATCAGTTGGTGTAATGCTTCATCACGCGCTCCGGTGTCTCCAATCTCGTGGTAACAAAGGAAGTTCAGGAACAAGACATATGGTAGAGGTGGAATGTTTATTAATTCTCCTATGAGCAGCTCTAGACAAAGATGAGGAAGATGCATGTACTTGCTTACAAATGTAATGCTGTGAATGTACGTTTTCTGGAGCCTTTCTAATGTGCAGCCAGGGTGATACAGGTGTTTGTACAATGTGCACAGTTCTGGATCAAGTTTATGGCATTTTTTGAAGTATGATGCTGGTTTCAATATTCGCCTGCTAAGCTCCAGGCATTTGCTGATATTTCCAGTCAAAAAATGAAAAGTTGCTAAATACAACCCTTCTGTACCGAATAAAGCCATGGGAGTCATCAAGTACTTACATTTCCTCAGACGCTGGTATTTGGCCTTGTTACCCGCAGCAGCCTCATTTCCACACATACCATTGGAGATTAGTCCTGATGAAAGACATCTGACACCATCCATAACTTTGACATACATGTATGTGTACATTTCCTCTGCATTTGACTGTGATAAACATAAGTTTAATGCCTTTCCAATCATCATTGATGATGTGGTAAATGTTAATGAATACAATGACATAGGAAGAATATACGCGTCCTGATTCATAATATTTTCTTGTAAAGTCCGTGGACGAAGAAGCTCAGCCTGCATGGAGGTGTTACACAGATGCTCCAAAATTGAAGTTTCTTTAAAGTTGTTTACTGATAGGCTCTCCCATTTCATACGAGAGTAGTTGTCCAAAATCTCCAACAGTATTTGTTGATTCTGTCCGTGTATTTTCCTCTGGAACAAGTTGTTGACTCGGATGACGTAATTGGGACAGAATCCCGCCTTGACCCACGCAATCAGAATGTTGAAGCAAAACCAAAAACAATAAAAAAGGTTCTTGTCTTGCCAGAGCATTTGGCTTGAATTTTCTATTGCATGAAACATGATTGTTTTAAGGAAGTAGGAGCACAAGATGTCGTCATCCCCAATGGTTTCTTTTAATGTCTCCTTAATTTGTCTTAAAACATATTTCAGCAGCACGTATACTTTGACTTGGATGTGACTAAAGGAATGAACTAATGATCTTTCTGCTGCTGCAAATGAGATTCTCCATTGTAAAAATGTATCGTCTGAACATTTATCCCCAACTGGAACAAGATGGCATCCACTGTTTACAATCTTGTTGATTAAGGTTGGATGTGGCCATCCATACAGACGTGTACGTGTAATCCATTCATTTGCTTCCTTTGGCCAACTGTTGTACGGAAAGCAACAAACTGTGTCTGCTCCAGCAAATTCTGTATAGTTATATCTAGCACTTGGTCCATTGGATTCAAATTTAAAACCTGTGGAAGACACTTGAGAAAGAACATGTTCCTCTCTGAAGATATCACTGGAAATAAAGAATGAATTCTCAATTCTAACTATTGATTTCAAAAAGGGTGCATCTACTGGTTGTTTTAGCTGAACTAGCTCTAATTGGACATAGCCAGGGCGACAGTCTGCCTCGCGAATGCACAGAATAGTTTTGTGTGCCAGGTGTTGAGGAATATTATTACACTGATCAGGGTGTACTCCTTCTATGTTTGTGAATACTAACATTCGGTCAATGTCTGAACCTTTTATAGAACATCCTTCTCCGTAACTTCCAGTTTTAATAAATTCACTAAAATCTTTTTTTTCAAAAAGTTCACTTAAAACTATCAATCTCCTGTTGATGTTCATCGTCTTCTCTGTTCCTATGACACGCCTCTCCAGATATGTGGACAGGAGCGCAGACATCCTCTCACTTTCCTCAGGGTTCATCATGGTTATCTTCAGTGTTATTAATCTGTTAAATATATAAAAAAAAAATCTGTAGCTTCATGTTGTTACCTTACCAATTAACTCACCAACTAAATAATGTAAATTATATACAATACACAATATTACTCATTATCATGAAAATTATACGATGTATTCAAATGTTTTGACACTGTTATCAAAATAATCATAATTCATCTCTAGCACATATGTAATATAACTCATTATATGTTGTAAACATATTTTGAAGTTTTTTGATACTGTTATCAAAAGCTTTTTAAAAAATGAAAAAAAAAATCTTCAAAAATAAATGTTTACTTTGATATCTGTGAGTGTAAGATATTATTCTACAAAACTTACACTAATTAGTGTATATTCCATACCTGATGGAGTACTTACCTAGCTAGATTAGTCTACGTTTGATGTTTTACTCCTCTGGTCCATATTAGTGCGCTCATGACTGCGACACTATGACATGTGTTTTGGTATCTGTAGTCCGAGGCTTACTTCAGGACATTGAGCCATTGAAACATATCATATGACATAAATGTACTTTAAATTGGATTCCCATCTGACAGCTTAACATAACTCCCCTAGTTACCTTATATGGTATCACTTCAGTGTCACCATCATGTTACAAAGGTCAAGGTCAGTTTTAAAGTAGACTGACTAAAATGTTACATCAACCAAACTTTCATGCAAATAAAGAAAATTTCCTGGTAAGATACACAGGTATGAGAATGATTAACTCATCCTCAGGACTCAGACATTAATCACAGTTCAAGTGTGGAGGGGAAATTATTGTTGACATGGTGAACCACTTATCATTATGGACATGTACCATCGAGTGACAGTGTGTCCTCTCACGGTCTCTCCATCAAATTATCAAACGGGAAACAGAAACAACTCAACTAGATATGATCAATGTTCTATGTATTCAATCAATCGACAGTCAGACCAGCTCTGGGTCAGTAATGATATAAATGAGGAAACATTTCTCCCCAATATGTGGTGATATCATCTGAGATTTAAACCTTTATCCCTATCTCACTCTCAGAACCCATCATCGCGATCCATAGCTCTAACTTCAACTTGTATAATTCACAGGCGCTTGCATAGAAAATGTGATTTTCGAATTTAGTTTTTTGTAAGTTCCAGGTTGGTGTATTGGCGTTAGCCCTAAATACTTAAAATTCTGGCGTTGACACAAACTAACTACTAGAAATACCCCTAAAGTATTATCTTTTCTTTCTCATTTCAAGTCAGTTTCTTTTTTCTGTAAGCCCTTCAGCCAGCTTAATTATTGTTAGAGTAGCGTTGGATGCTTACACACATTACATACAATTACACTTAATCAGGTAATTCATCAATAACTTAATATTATCTATGCAATTTAAAGTGGAATAATACTTTACAATGCGTTAAATTCTTTCACATTGTTGACACTTAGCGGCAAAATGATATCAAGTTTATGAAAAATCGAAATCAAGTAAGCAAATAATACGGTTTCAAAAATTTGAATAAAAAACGGTTTCAAATAAAATGAAACTCATCCTCAATTTTTCAATAATCACACAGTGATAAATCTTTATGCAAGTCCCGGGTCATTAATAATCTGACATTGTGAGATTCGTGAAAATAAATTGTTGATGGATCACTGAACATAACGTACAAATCGTTTGGCAGGTCTGAAGTATGATCTTCGTATTTGACGACGACATTATATTTGTAACATTTGTGGAAGTAAATGAACAGGTCTGAAGTAAGTAATGTTGGTACACATGTATACGTTCCAGTAACCTGATGACAGTCTTATTCGTAATACACTTTTCTTTCTGTTGGTTCTGATTTCAGTAAGCTGACAAGTTAATCATTTAGATAAGCATTTTGTTCTACCTTTGTGACAAAAGTATGCTTATCCATTTCCCTTTTATCTTTTTATTTTTTTTTCTTTAATTTTCAAGTATGAAATGTCTAGGCCTTCTACGTGAATTTAATTGCAGAACAGACATTCTTGACTTTGTTTGCTTTTCCTGTGTACTGTCATATTCGGTGCATGGTACTTACACGTTCAACATAATAAAAAACATTATGATTATAAATCATCGTTCATTCGACAAAAAATTCAAATAATCGTAAATTAGACGAAACTGTTCAACGAGCCGAAGCGTTTTCCGGACAAAATGCCTGTGGAGATGACCCCCAAAAGTGCACCTGACGATAGACAATTAATAAATTAATGAATGTGTTATAAAAATGTAAAATGATGACGTTACGTTATTGTTAGCAGCGTAACGTCATCATTTTACGTAGAGTAACCAAGTCGTAAATGATGATGTCATCAATTTTGACGCACATTCCAGGGAGCATTGAAGACCGCGCAATGAAAAACTGTCATAAAAAGGAACCCTGGGAAAGTAAATATTCCTATAGCAATAAAACTAAAATAGTAAAACATGCAAAAGAGTTTTAATTTAAATTGATATTTTTCTTTTAATCTTCTGCATTTCAATATGCATTTCCAATGCATTTACTTAGTTTCTGTGACTTGTTTGTCAAACGGCTGTATATGTACATAAAGCTCACAAAGATTATCATCTATTCCTCTGACTTCAGTAATTATTATGCTTCTACCCTGCAGAGACATGTATATATCACTACCAATATCAATACATGTATGAGCACAATATGTACGCTGAATAATTAACGTAAAAATCTACATTATACAGTAGCTCGGCCTTCCCGGTCTCGTCTGTAATGCTATGGATCAAAAGTCGTTTAACAAAAAAAAAATGTCAAGAAAATGAAAATGTGCTTAAAACTAGCTGTCCGTAATAGCGAAATGTCCACAATATGGACATGTTCTATACACGCATGCGTACATGTCAATGTCGACCCCAACAGAGTCTTCTCAAAGTTTCACTCATTTGACGCAACTATGCGAAAACAGATCAGGTGGCTACCGACGATGGCGCCGTGTCTGCTGGTAAAATATTTACCGGTCTTTCCAATTTGCCATTTCCACAACTCCACCTCGTCTTTCTTGGCGTTGTCGAAAGCCACAAATAGCACCTGTCCTTCTAAATGTCTGTAGATCAAGTGGTCGGCCCTTTTTGGAATACACATCTGACGTAAAAACCTAGGGATCCTTGTACGGTTATACACAGGATGGTTCTTCAGTACGGGCGGCATCGTGGTGATTGTCGGCTCACCATGGTTATGCCGATGCTTGTGGCCAATTGCCTCTGTTATGGGACGACAAGCGTTTCAATGACAATGGAAATTTATTTGTGACGCTTTTTCTTGGAAACATTTCTCGCCGTGGTTAGTGTCCCAGGTCATTTTTCGTGTTTGATTGTCCGTTTATCCACGGTCAAGTTACAAACAACATCTTCCAGTACAATTTCAGCAGAAACAGTGTGTCCTTATTTATATTTTATATATTGATAAATATTTATAATCTTATGAAGAAATATGTCTATATTTTGGCTAATACACCAAGTTCTCCCCTGTCTGTAAAAGGCAATTTTATTCACGTAACATGATTCCACATTCAACTTGCTTTAAATCCAGGCAAAATGATAATCATATCTACCACCTGACAGGACTTTACTTTCATGTAGAAACTGTAACAATCACTTTGATATATTTACCTTGGTACAAATTTCTCTTTGAGCGTCCCCGTCGTTGCCCTCGCTTCCGTTTGGTTTTAATCCTGTGGGCCTTGCGTATTTCTTTAAAGCAGACTTTTTTCTGTTTCTTTTTTTGTCCTTGGTGTCGCATGTCCTACAGCACGGGAGAGCACTCTAAAGTTTTGGTTCAGCGCACGTCAATTCCTTTTCTGAAAGACAGCGCAGTCGTTCGAAGGATATGTTGCCATCCTGGACCAAAGAAAAGTACACGTGAATGCTCAAAATCACCAACTGACTTTTTGTTTGACACGATTTATCCAAGGAATTCGGTTTGGTACCATTGGGCATAACATGTACAACGATCCCCACACTCGCCCTTAGCACAATCTCCCGGATATCAACATTAGCTTACACATTATCCCTTCATAAATCAAACAGTCTCCCAATACTACTTACCCGGAGGGTTACTAGAACCTAGATGTACATGGTGCTATACATATACATTGAAGTCCCAACCCCCGGGATACCTCTATATATCAATCGCTACCGCCACATATACACTAAATACATTGCTTATGTAAGTCCCCAACCCTGGGATACTTACCTTACAGACACGTCTAACAGTTTTCTGAACTTTTATTCCATCTCTCATTGTGTTTGAAAGTCACATCATTGACAGTGCAATCTACAAAAAATGTAATTTCTTCGTTATCTACATCTTTATCTTCGTTATCTACATCTTTTTCTTCGTTATCTACATCTTTATCATTGTTCTCGACATCTTTATCTTCATTATCTACATCCTTATCCTCGTTATCTACATTTTTATCTTCGTTATCTCCATCTTTATCCTCGTTATCTACATATATCTTGATGATATAACATGCCGACATAATGATATAACATCGCGACATGATGATATAACATAGTAACATGATATAACATGGTGATATGATGATATAACATAGCGACATGATGATATAACATGGTGATATGATGATATAACATGGTGACATGATGATATAACATCGGGACATGATGATATAACATGGTGACATGATGATATAACATGGTGACATGATATAACATGGTGACATAATGATGTAATGTGGTGATATGATATAACATGGTGACATGATATAACATGGTGACATGATGATATAACATGGTGACATGATATAACATGGTGACAGGATGATATAACATGGTGACATAATGATATAACATGGTGACAGGATGATATAACATGGTTACATGATGATATAACATGGCGACATGATGATATAACATGGTGACAGGATGATATAACGTAGTGACATGATATAACATAGTGACATGATATGACATAGTGACATGATATAACATGGTGACATGATGATATAACATGGTGACATGATGATATAACATCGCGACATGATGATATAACATAGTGACATGATGATATAACATGGTGACAGGATGATATCACATGGTGACATGATGATATCACATGGTGACAGGATGATATCACATGGTGACATGATGATATAACATGGTTACATGATGATATAACATAGTGACATGATGATATAACATAGTGACATGATGATATAACATGGTGACATGATGATATAACATGGTGACATGATGATATAACATGGTGACATGATGATATAACATAGTGACATGATATAACATAGTGACATGATGATATAACATGCCGACATGATCATATAACATGGTGACATGATCATATAACATGGTGACATGATGATATAACATGGTGACATGATGATATAACATGCCGGCATGATGATATAACATGGTGACATGATGATATAACATGGTGACATGATGATATAACATAGTGACATGATGATATAACATAGTGACATGATGATATTATACAATCATTGCCCTTGTTCCGGGTTGACATGAATATTTGACCACCCGAGAGGTGTCATGTCACCCGAGGGCGTAGCCCGAGGGTGACATGACACCTCAAGGGTGGGCAAATATTCATGTCAACTCGGAACAAGGGCAGTAATTGTTTTATTATACCGAAAAAAACATAAGTGAATTAATTTTGGTATCAATAAGTTTATTTATTACTATCAACAGTTTTTAAGAAAAGTTTTTAAGAGGTACCCCATCGTCTTTCTGGACCCGGCATAAAATTCTCCCAGTTGAACTTTCAATGTATGGACGTCGAAGTTTTCACAATCCTTTGGTCTAGGCCTACCTGTTGCAGATAGGAAATGTCTAAAGGAATCCACGGCCACATTGATGACCCTTTTGGTGTTTTTAGAATCCTTTTCTTGCAATAATTTCGCCAATTCCTCCTCTGTTGGCAGACGATAGCGTCCGCCGGCAGCCATTGTTGTTGTCAAGCAGAATACTCGGAACTTCTCTGATTCGACTACTTTTGAAGACGTTACGGAAGAGAGTTCCGAGTTGGGGCTCACGAGAGGGTGACATAACGATTTTGGAGGGCTCACGAGAGGGTGACATAACGAATGTTTTTAATCACGTGACATGGTTTTCACTAATCAGAAGCTGTGATACAAGTCTGAGGTATAATAATATACAATTATTGCCCTTGTTCCGGGTTGACATGAATATTTGACCACCCGAGAGGTGTCATGTCACCCGAGGGCGTAGCAAAGGGTGGGCAAATATCCATGTCAACCCGGAACAAGGGCAGTAATTGTTTTATTATACCGAAAAAAACATAAGTGAATTAATTTTGGTATCAATAAGTTTATTTATTACTATCAACAGTTTTTAAGAAAAGTTTTTAAGAGGTACCCCATCGTCTTTCTGGACCCGGCATAAAATTCTCCCAGTCGAACTTTCAATGTATGGACGTCGAAGTTTTCACAATCCTTGGTCTAGGCCTACCTGTTGCAGATAGGAAATGTCTAAAGGAATCCACGGCCCCATTGATGACCCTTTTGGTGTTTTTAGAATCCTTTTCTTGCAATAATTACGCCAATTCCTCCTCTGTTGGCAGACGATAGCGTCCGCCGGCAGCCATTGTTGTTGTCAAGCAGAATACTCGGAACTCCTCTGATTCGACTACTTTTGAAGACGTTACGGAAGAGAGTTCCGAGTTGGGACTCACGAGAGGGTGATATAACGATTTTGGAGGGCTCACGAGAGGGTGACATTATGATATTCAGAGGGTGACATGATGTTTCGAAAGCGACAGCAAGTCAATAATGAATTATTTGGAAAGTTGTGGTTGACATAACGAATGTTTTTAATCACGTGACATGGTTTTCACTAATCAGAAGCTGTGATACAAGTCTGAGGTATAATAAAACATAGTGACATGATATAACATGGCAACATGATGATATAACATAGCGACACGATGATATAACATGGTGACATGATGATATAACGTGGCGACATGATGATATAACATGGTGACATGATGATATAACATAGTGACATGATATAACATGGCGACATGATGATACAACATGGTGACATGCTGATATAACATAGTGACATGATATAACATCGCGACATGATGATATAACATGGTGACATGCTGATATAACATGGTGACATGATGATATAACATGGTGACATGATGATATAACATGGTGACATGATGATATAACATGGTGACATGATGATATAATATGGTGACATGATGATATAACATGGTGACATGATGATATAACATTGTGACGTGATGATATAACATTGTGACATGATGATATAACATGGTGACATGATGATATAACATGGTGACATGATGATATAATATGGTGACATGATGATATAACATGGTGACATGATGATATAACTTGCTTACATGATGATATAACATGGCGACATGATGATATAACATGGCGATATGATGATACAACATGGTGACATGATGATATAACATGGTGACATGATGATATAACATGCTGACATGATGATATAACATAGCGACATGATGATATAACATAGTTACATGATATAACATGGCAGCATGATGATATAACAAGGTGACATGATGATATAACATAGCGACATGATGATATAACATAGTTACATGATATAACATGGCGGCATGATGATATAACATGGTGACATGATGATATAACATGGTGACATGATGATATAACATAGTGACATGATGATATAACATGGCGAAATGATGATATAACATAGTGACATGATATGACATGGTGACATGATGATATAACATAGCGACATGATGATATAACATAGCGACATGATGATATAACATAGTGACATGATATAACATTGCGATATAATGATATAACATAGTGACATGATCTAACATAGCGACATGATGATATAACATAGCGACATGATGATATAACATAGCGACATGATGATATAACATAGCGACATGATATAAAATGGCGACATGGTGATATAACATAGTGACATGATATAACATAGCGACATGCTGATATAACATAGTGACATGATATAACATGGCGACATGATGATATAACATCGCGATATGATGATATAACATGGCGACATGATGATATAACATGGTGACATGATGATATAACTTGGTGGCATGATGATATAACATAGTGACATGATGATATAACATGGTGACATAATGATATACCATGGTGACATGATGATATAACATAGTGACATGATGGTATAACATGGTGACATGATGATATAACATGGTGACATGATGATATAACATAGTGACATGATGATATAACATGGCGACATGATGATATAACATAGTGACATGATATGACATGGTGACATGATGATATAACATAGCGACATGATGATATAACATAGCGACATGATATAAAATGGCGACATGATGATATAACATAGTGACATGATATAACATTGCGA
This sequence comes from Pecten maximus, assembly GCF_902652985.1. Lineage (NCBI taxonomy): Eukaryota > Metazoa > Mollusca > Bivalvia > Pectinida > Pectinidae > Pecten > Pecten maximus. Next base: position 22,565,985 of record NC_047028.1, read on the forward strand.
TATAATGATATAACATAGTGACATGATATAACATAGCGACATGATGATATAACATAGCGACATGATGATATAACATAGCGACATGATGATATAACATAGCGACATGATATAAAATGGCGACATGGTGATATAACATAGTGACATGATATAACATAGCGACATGCTGATATAACATAGTGACATGATATAACATGGCGACATGATGATATAACATCGCGATATGATGATATAACATGGCGACATGATGATATAACATGGTGACATGATGATATAACTTGGTGGCATGATGATATAACATAGTGACATGATGGTATAACATGGCGACATGATGATATAACATAGTGACATGATATGACATGGTGACATGATGATATAACATAGCGACATGATATAAAATGGCGACATGGTGATATAACATAGTGACATGATATAACATGGCGACATGATGATATAACATAGTGACATGCTGATATAACATAGTGACATGATATAACATCGCGACATGATGATATAACATGGTGACATGCTGATATAACATGGTGACATGATGATATAACATGGTGACATGCTGATATAACATGGTGACATGATGATATAATATGGTGACATGATGATATAACATGGTGACATGATGATATAACTTGCTTACATGATGATATAACATGGCGACATGATGATATAACATGGCGATATGATGATATAACATGGCGATATGATGATACAACATGGTGACATGATGATACAACATGGTGACATGATGATATAACATGGTGACATGATGATATAACATGCCGACATGATCATATAACATGGTGACATGATGATATAACATGGTGACATGATCATATAACATGGTGACATGATGATATAACATGGTGACATGATGATATAATATGGTGACATGATGATATAACATGGTGACATGATGATATAACATGGTGACATGATGATATAACATAGTGACATGATGATATAATATAGTGACATGATGATATAACATGCAGACATGATGATATAACATAGCGACATGATGATATAACATAGTAACATGATATAACATGGTGACATAATGATATAACATGGTGACATAATGATATAACATGGCGACATAATGATATAATATAGTGACATGTTGATATAACATGCCGACATGATGATATAACATAGCGACATGATGATATAACATAGTTACATGATATAACATGGCGGCATGATGATATAACATGGTGACATGATGATATAACATGGTGACATGATGATATAACATAGTGACATGATGATATAACATGGCGACATGATGATATAACATGGTGACATGATATGACATGGTGACATGATGATATAACATAGCGACATGATGATATAACATAGTGACATGATATAACATTGCGATATAATGATATAACATAGTGACATGATATAACATAGCGACATGATGATATAACATAGCGACATGATGATATAACATAGTGACATGATATAACATAGTGACATGATATAACATAGTGACATGATATAACATAGCGACATGATGATATAACATAGCGACATGATATAAAATGGCGACATGGTGATATAACATAGTGACATGATATAATATAGCGACATGCTGATATAACATAGTGACATGATATAACATGGCGACATGATGATATAACATCGCGATATGATGATATAACATGGCGACATGATGATATAACATGGTGACATTACGATACAAAACCTTTGGTCTAAAGGCAGCTATGGCGTTCCATACACACGTACCACTCGGTTCAATTGTTCCCTTCACACAAAGCCTCTTCATAATCCTATTTGACTGGGAAAATAGACACTTAATGATATTTGAGAAATGTTCTTTGTTTCATTGGTCACACCAACCATGTGTCAGTCCTGAAATAATGAGGAAATATCCCTTCCCAAGATGTAGTGATAACATCTGAGATCTAGTACGCCACCCCAGGATAGACATCCTTTCTCCTGTTAAACAAGTATACAATGTAGTAAACTGTTAAGCTGCCGTATGAATTTTGACCCACGTATTGTATAGCCGGCCCCATTGACCAATGCAAACATCCAGTATTTATAAAGGTTCTAAATATTACGGTTCTGTGGAAATCAAAAAGATGCAATACAGTCATTGTAAGTATGGATCATGGCTTCCTATGATATGGCTACTCTTGCTGTTAACATATAATTTGTTATGTACAAAAATGCAAGTTTCATTAGTAAAATCACGTATATAGGTATTTAGGCTTTAAAATATCGCTGGATATGCTATTTATATGAACCTTAGTAGTGTAAGGCTAGGGTCACATTCATGTTCTGAGACCAAGAAAGTTATAATTAAAAGGAGTTCTGGATCCGGTTGTTCGAAAAGTGATTAGGCTAATCACATTTTAACAACAATTGACAAATCCCGATGAAAGAATTTCTTGTAAAACTAACTCAGCAAAAAATCAAAACTATAACACTCGTTCGTCTCTTCTTCCTACCTGCTTATTTATAAGAAATTAGGTATGCTAGGATTCTGGACTCTTTGTTTTAAGCTCAGTTTCTCAAAAAGTATCAATGTTATTGCAACCAAACCTGCAATAGAGTTGCATTGTAGTATTGTAGTGGACATCTCATCACACCCTCCAGATAAATAATTTTAATTTTTTGCTATATATTTTGGTTATAAATGTAGATATCAATGTAATGGTTTTGTTTGGTACTCCGGCTTTCCTCCACCTCCAAAACCTGGCAAGTCCTTAAATGACCCTGGCTGTTAATAAGATGTGAAATAAAAACAAACCAAACCTCTGGTTGAAATTTGAATATTGCTGTATTTGTGTAGGAGTATTAAAATTTTACAAGTCAATTCAAGGTAACACAAATTATTGAACTCACAGGAACTGAAACTAAAACAGTTGATGCAGAAACAGCACCTGCATGGGGTATTAGTTATGCTCAGTTTCTAGTTAATTCAAGTTTGGTTTGTTTTTGTTTAACGTCCTATTAACAGCCAGTGCCAAGTTAATTCAAGTATCAATCTTATCTTATGATCTAAGCAAATATATATATTGTATTTGTTTTATTTTTCAGAGGTTTTCATACAGTGTAAAGTACATAGTATACAATTGTATTCAGAAAGTAATAATCATTATTACAGTATCATACAATTGTAGAAGATCTAACACACACACACACACACACACACACACACACACACACACACACACACACACAGATTGGTTAAGCATGAGGAATTCAATTCCCCGTGGTAAATTTATCATTTCCAGGTAGTAACATGCCTGCTTCCTAGGCTTTGGTGTTTACGGTGTTTTGCTCATTCGATATTCAAGGCATTAGTTCTATTATTATCCGTTATATATCTATCTACTGGTGACAAAGATATGCAGAGTTTTGAGATAACCAGTTTGATAGAGACTTTGGGAAAATATTACGGTCAACACTGTGGTGCAGTTTGGAAATAGAATGTTTTCTTGGCCTACATTGTGCATGTATTCAATTCTTGTTAATGTGCTGGTTGTTTTTTACAAGCCCATAAATCCCTATATAATATGCGGTAAATTAACAGAATTAACTTGATGAATATCTAGTATGTGTCATGGCTAACCATGGACCTTGCTGTTGACATGTAATTTGTTAAGCTGTTTGTAAATTTCAGCAAAATATGCGAAAACTGAATTTTTCAGAGGGGTATAATATCTCATTTGTATCACATGTATTTCACAAACATAGCCATACCTGTTTGCTCACAAGGGTCTATAGCACAAAATAGGAGCATTTGTTTGACTGAATTTTATTTATGATATGTATAAACACTGATTCTATTTTGACTTTGAAATGCAAATGGAGGTTGTTAATAATATTTCACAAATATGGCATAAAAGGAGACATTTCAAACATCAAAAATGTTCTTATTAGCCGCTATGAAGACCTCTGAACATGGTTAGAAGACTGTTTCTACAAAACAATGTTCAACCGTTTGAGTTTGAGGTGAAACAAGTATGTTTCTGAAAAAGGCACCAAACTCCACAGTTTAACATTTGTCTTAAATCGCCATTTTTGCTATGATCAGATGTCTTAAACGTATGTAATGTAATGTAGGGACACTTTTTATTGATTAAAATGTATTCCTTTATGCCATATTTGTGTTAGAATTATTTTCTGTTGAATCTTCCCACAGAAAAGACCTACAGTTGAAAATGTTAGCATCTAGAATAAATTATTGGTGATATATGAAAAAATACATATCCGGAGAAACATTTTGGTATTATCGCATGATTAGTTTTGTAGATTATGATATTCGTGTTTAAATTCAACACTATTCTCCTAGACGGCCCTTAACGTGATCGTAGACATTTGGCGGTCCATGCGAGATGAGAATGTTGAATATTGGAGTCGTATTTGCCAATGTAACATATGTGAGTGTGGCAGTTGGCGATCTTTAGTTGTAAGAGTATTATTCTTTAACATTAAGTCATACATGGATAGTAAATAGGCGCCAAAATATATTTTAATAGTACTTGATCTTTCCGTGCATTGCGTCTTGTATGGCGGCCGTCAACAAATGTTCTGTAAGCTTTCTAAACCAGAGGTTTTTAGATATATATGGTGTGTGAGGTTGCGTTCAATAGGGTTTAAAAGACAGACTCTCTCAATATCTTTACCATTCTTGATTTACCTACAGGCTATTTTAAGCAGACGATCGTTTTAAACATCTTTGTGGTTAAATTTAGCTCATTGGTATGTTTGGTCAACGTTAACAATTGGTCAAGTTTGTTTTATCAAATATTTTGATTGTTTTCAAACTTTAAAAAAGAAAAATTTAAAAGAATGTTCCAGATGCAAAATATGTTCCAAAGTCGGAACAAGCTCCAGATCTGGAACTCCGTCACCATTCTCATATCATAAGATACTGTTAAATAGTACTTGTGGTAGATGAGTTAGTAAACCTATTAAACATAAAATCGTTACAATGACTATAACATTCCATTTATCCACTAACTACGCCTGTTTCACAACTGATATGCCACGTGATAAGTTCGTAAAGGCGTGTTATTGTTTTTTTGTTTAAACACCGCGGTGTGTAATCACTTTCAGAGCAGCTGATTGGTGGTATCTGGCCCCCCCAAAAATCTGATTGGCTTACATCTGGCGATAAAATACGCACGGAAGTAAATATATCGCATTGATCATGACAAATTAACCATAACTGACTGCTCGTGATTGTCGATAAGCATGTACAGTGGACAAAATAGTTCCGGCACTGCCCATAATTGTATTCATTTTAATGGAACGTTCGCGACATCTAACGTAAGCCTTATCAGCCTCGAGCTTTCCTTTCCCTGATTCAGTGGTAGGTCGTAGTCACTCTGTATACGGATATTGTCGCCAGCAGAACAAAACAAATAAACATTTTCTAATAATAATATCCCAAACACAAACTATATGATTCTATTTTGGAACCCTTATCTCATGTCAGTAAACGGATACATATATTTCACGTAAACACAATGACACACGTGAAATACACATATTGCTCAGCACTCCAGCTCAGTTTCCGAAACGTGTTGAAATGACCGCCGTGAAGTTGATTACTTATTCCTTATTCTATTACTTTTTGGATTCCATAATTATATATTCGTTACTTATTCCTTATTCCATTGCTTATTCGATTCCTTCATTACATATTCGTTTCCCCTTTACTAATTAGCACTTCAAATGGTTCAGAACTTAGAACTAAACGTTCTCATTACCTCGAACATTTTATTCCTTGTAAATACCTTATTACTTATTCAATTCATTCCTTACATATTCGATTCCTTCATTACTTATTCGTTTTCTATTTAGGCCTACTGATTAACACTTTAATTGGTTCAAAACTAATTATTAAATATTCCCATCATTCAGTCCACCATTCCATTCCTTATCCATACTTTATTACCTATTCTGTTCCTTCATTACATATTCGATTCCTTCATTACTTATTCGTTTTCTCTTCACTAATTAACACTTTAAATTGTTTAAAAGTAATTATTAAACATTCCAATCATCCCGTCGACCAATCCATTCCTCTTCCATACCTTATTACTTATTCAATTATGTCATTACTTATTCGTTTCCTTCATTACTTATTCGTTTTCTCTTCACTAATTAACATTTTAAATGGTTCAAAAATAATGATCAAACATTTCTATTACCCATTCGATCATTCCATTCCATAGTATGCATGGCGCCCTGAATTGACAAATCTTAGGTTAGACTTCAACATCATTATAAACAAAGAAAACCTACCTTGAAAATCCAGGAAAGTACCGATAATTAATTAAATCTGCCTGTGATGAGTCTTAATATTCAGTTGTGACGTTCAGCTTCGTGGTGTCGTCTTTGAATATGTGATCGGGGCATTTCAAAAAGCGTTATATGAATGAAAATAAATATTGATTGTAATACTGTTATTTGTTTTGAAAAAAAACATAATTTACAAATATATTACCATGGATGTGAGCCTGAAGTGTTGATTTGAGCCTTAAGTGGTGAGTCATATTCACCAACGACACAACCAACAAATTACGTTACTACATTTATATTTCAAACGAAATAAAAACTCTGATTGGTTCGAGTTCATATGGAAAACATGTCCTGATTTTCAAGGGAAATAAAAGCTGGTTGATTAAAGCTTTAAAAATGGTCTGAAATTCAATTATTTTTGGCAGACATGCTTATTTTCAACGCATGAGAACTCCTGCGTTGGAATTCATTTAAAAACAAGATATTTTATTGATAATCTGTTGACAGTTTGAGTTTATTACCGAGGTCAGCCATATATACAGGCCATATACAGCCTGTCCTACGCTTACCCCACTCTGAGGACCTACCGCACTAGGCGCCGCTACATATATAGTCCACACGATACCTCACCGTAAAACGTGCCTCCTCTTTATGCACCACCCGAGACGAGGTATTCGCGAGACTTCAGATATTTCTTTATATTTTTTATCAAAAAGAGTCTTTTTAATGGCAACGAATATGCCGACAGTCTGTTCTTCAATGGATTATAAAACCTACCACCAGTAGTGTAGGACAGAGGAAGAGCTCGACTTTGCCGTAAATCAGTCTGTTGAGATGTCGTCAACGAACCTCATAACGAGGCTACCAAAACCTAAGAGGATGAATCGGGCCAGCGTTTGAATGTCATGTAGATTTATGGCAGTTTGTAGTCTATGGTTTCGCCGACAAGGAGTCTATGGAGGAGTCGTAAAGTCTTATCGAGGTGTACCTGTTTACCATACAACCCACCGCCCACTGAATTAGTCCGCCATCACCGACAGCGTTTGATCTTCACTCGCTCTTAGACGCCAGGTCTATCTATCTATTGAAACCTACTATACGTAACCAATATACTATCACAAGTGGTTTCCACATGTATATATCAATAATTTGATTTAATATATCAATTGGTGTTAAACATTGATATTGAACAGTAAATACAAAACAGTTTATATTAAACACACCGTATACATAAGTATAATACATTCAATAGCATACAAATAATGTACAGTACTAAAAATATTTGTTCAAGGCACAAGCCAGACCAGTTTCAAGTAATGAAATCTTATTAGCAAATACGTAATAAAATGTTGAGATTGTGAAAGTGTACCCAAACACGTAAATACAGAATTACATTATAAATCTAATAACATGTTTTACTAAATAACTCAATAATTTATGTCTGTTTAACATGTAAAATATCCTTACACTACTAGATGAACCTATGTCATTTTCAGCTTTTATCGGTTTCTTTGAGCATGGAATACAATATAATGAAATACACTATTAATACACAAATTGTCTTGAAGCCTTTGATTGTATAAGGTGTTAATATGTTCTACTGTTCATGTTTACTAACTTTATAAATTTACCACAGATTACAATGTATGCAACACGTTTCATGCTGATATTTATATTTGTATATACAAGAAAACAAAAACCTTTTCTGCCCTCTTCGGCTCCTTCAGGCGAAATTTGCCTGAGGAAGCTGAAGATGGCAGTAAGGTCCTTTTATCCTTCAAACGGTTTAATTAAATTTAGTTTTTATATAAACAGGTATATAGTGATGTTAACTTTAACTGTCTACAAGACAATATTTTACCAAAAAGTGCATGAATTATTTGTTTCATAGTGTAATGTGGACATATATTTATTTCAATTTCATCAGGTTAAAAAAAGACATTTTGGTTTCTTTTGTTCATTTTGTGTTCGATTTTGCTGATGGACATACGGATATATATGTATATGTATAATGGAAAAATAAAGTTACAATCATTGCTTTTCACAACTGTTAGGAGTGGTATTAGATTATTGTCCATCTTGGGATTATCAGTTCAGAAATGTTTGAAAGAAATGTGTCGAAGGAAAACATTGAGACCTTTCTGGAGTCAGGCATCATGTGTGACATTTTAAAACTGTTTGTAAAATTACATATGCCTTTTTTTCCGTTCGACTGTTAAGGGTTTCAGCGACAAAATATTTTTTGAAATAGAGCACCTTCAGAAGAAAGCAGTCAAGATTGTTTTAAACTATTTTAGCTTCGTTAGATATGGCCAAACACTAAATTGGTTGCATGTTTGTGTAAATCAAGCAGTTTTTAAGAATACCAGGTACTCATTAATTCAGCTCTACAGAATTTGACTTGTTTTGTATATAAATAAAAAAAAAAAAAAAAAAAAAAACATGCTTTAGGATATTAGAAACTCTTATTTGATAGTTTACCAATTTACATGATATCATTCCTCTTTAAAGGTTTGAGAAATAAGCAAACGAATTATTATGGAATGCTTTCTCCCTGATCATGTATTTCAAATGCCTTTAAATCCCTATTGTTTGTATATAGTTTAACTTATAATGTGTTAAATCTTGTCGAAGAAGACGAGTCATAAACTCAGTAATAAAGAAAAAATAAATTCCCTCCATAACATATTACTATAAATGTATGATAGTACTATAAATATATTTTAGAAAAGTACATACATATGTAGACTCCACGTCACTTGATAAAAATTATTAATGTTAGAATAAGTGCACACAAATACAAGACTCCTTTCCGTGTGGGTTTTGCCAAAACAGACTTAAAGGAAACTGCAAAATTACAAAACGATGTTATGCTATCAAACATTGAGGTACCAATACAACTATATAAATCATTACGGTAAAATTGATTGATATTTTGTAAATAAAACTATGTACTATGCAAAAAATAATATTACCGTGTACATTTAGGGAAACATATTAAGTTAATTTTTATCAAAGATATATAGAATGAACACTCCTTTAGGGAAACACAAAGTTATTTTGTATCAACGATAAACAATTAATATGCGGAAGACGTATCGTCCATTTGGTTTCATGAACTATTATGAATATACTTCATGATTTCTATTCACTGTTGTATTCAAACACCAATTTTATCGATGTAAGATACAATCCAATCATATACTGATATAATTTAACATTAGTATGCATTTGATTTCAGTGCCAGTTTATGATTTTCATAGCGACACGCATAGCATTAAAAAACAAGAAAATAAAACTCATCACATTTTGTTGAAACCAATATCCAGGATATATCCTCCATCACTCAAAGTACATATACGAAGTCAGAAAGCTAATTAGCAAGTGGACGACGATAGCCTAATTGAGCATTTTCGTCAATTTCAGAACCTTATGAAACATGTTAAAGATAATAATCCAAGTTCCAGCTATTTGAGTACTACAAATAAGAGAGAGAAAATGTATATGGAACCCTTGATAATGTAACAATTAGTTACATTTTCTACGACGTTGAATTTTTCTTTTTAAAATTAACATTAGATAAAAATAGTAAACATTATCTGATGAACACTTTGCTAAACTAAATTCCAGCCACAAGGTTATGACTAGTGCTGTTATAATCTATCAACATTATTTCAAAATGTTAAACCTCCAAACTCGATGAGAGAAAAATCACATTTACTTTATTCAGTTTAGCTCTCTCTCTATATCTATCCAAATTAATATGCGATTTAAATTTCCTATGTAGTAAGTCTGTATTTTAATTCGGTTATCTTCCGATTTTTTCCCCAGAAAGTATAACGGTGAACTTTTAAATAATTAAGCGTACACAAATGTATCTCATCCGAAAGGTAGTCGTCTCGGAATATGCTAATTAATATCAAGTAATAGCGATACTATACATATATGTTTTCCAAGGGTGTAATTACCTGACAAAAAGTTTGTTTATAAATCTGAGATTAGTAATACCCATGATACTGTCATTTATACCACAGAAAACACTATATATTATGCGGCATGTGGTGAAAGGAAACAACAGCATTCTTCTGAAATATTATTTTGGAATTTTTTTTCTGATTGTTTAATAGAACTTTCATTCTTTTGTCTTCTCGATTCCTGATTTACATTATCGTGTTAAAATTAAGATTCGAAATTGTCCTAACTTGTTGATATTTTAAATTTGTATTAAGTCTATAATCTATCTATTTTCGTTTTTGTTCGATATGACTAACCTTATTTCTTCAACTTCTTACAAATTAAATCGTGCCCATCAGTTACAAGGTTACGTAAAACAAGGTGCTTGATTATTGTCAAGGAGGCGATTGTATCAATTTGTATTAAGATGTTCGAGTTAATCTGTCATTTGGTAAAAAAGGTGTTAATGAAAATGATAGATTGAATACAGACGGGGGAAATATTTGAAGCTTTGCAAAACTTAAAAAAAAAAAAAAAAAAAAAACCCAACAAAACAACAACACTATTAGTTAATTGTTAATAAAAGAATGGAATATATTAATACAATAGACCAATTTTCAATATATGTAGTGAGTTATGAAGAAAATTAAATTATTTCAGAGTCGAAACCAATGCAGTATAGATTGGATATTGTTGTTTATTTAGTTACTTTTCATTTATTTCCTCCGAATCTGAAATATAAGACTATGAACGATAATATTGATTTGAAATTTGTCATTTTAGGCAATGTCATAGGAAAATTGCATACTTTTACATAACGTCGTGTTTGTTACGTTTTACCAGTGAATTACCGAAAAATATTCAATCTATAAAAGATTTTGACTTTTTTCTCTAGTGAAAAATATCACTTTTTATGACTTGACCAATCAAATGACTGCTCACAAACGACATTTCGGAAAATGAAAATCTTAACCTTTATATTTCGCTACAAAAATGCAATAAACAAGAATATCTAACAGTATCTTAAGTAATACCAAATATATTTCACTCGTGTGAACAATGTATTTTGATATATTTTAACTCGTGTGCGCACTCGTGAAATACATTGTTAGATAACCTCTATCTCGTTATTGATGATTCCAAATACTATTCCTATTTAGGTAGTAAACATTGCCTTATCATTAAAGCATATATGTATCATTTCTTAAAATAAAAATGTACATGTTTAGTAATATTGACAGTTTGGATTCCCATGGCTTCTTACTAACCTACCCTACGGCGGATTGGGAGGATTGCACTGTTCATTTCATCCATTACCCTATATGGTGAATGCAGAGAAATCAATGTGGTATGAAAATAACCCCGATACAGAAATCGAACCTTTCTGACTTCTTCCTTTCCACCCCATTTGAGGAGTGATATAGATGGCACTGTTCAATGCTTTCCTTCTACACCTAGTGGTTGAGTTGTTATTCACCCCCTCCCTAATCCCCATTGATTTTGAGATGAGGGTACAGTTCATTCCATATCTTCTACCCAGATGGTGAGTGGATGAGTTGTTAACTTCACCCCTTCTACCCCATATGCCGGCTTGAGGGATGTTGCTCTTGATTTCATCCCTTCCTACCTTAGTGGAGGGATACTGCTGTTAACTTTATTCCCTATCACATCTTATGATGAGTAGAGAAGATGATACTGTTCATTTCTTCCCGGTCATTCCCTATGGAGAGTGCAGTGGATGATGCTGATCTTGTGAATCTCTTCAACCCCCTGCGGCGGATGGAGGGGATGATACTGTCCAGATTGTTTTGAGAGTGACGATGCATGTGTCCCACCAGCCTATCCTGTGTTTATATCAACATAATGTCTGTTTTTCAATGAAGTGACACAAATTGTAGATAGTCCCCAAACACACATTAATTCTAAATTCAACACGTGCATACACACGCTTGCTGTATAATCTAATAATTAGCACGCGTACTGTAGCGTGGATTTGAGAATTTCCGTCTAAGGTCTTCACCACCATTCTGGTGAATGGTAAATTAAATCGTACGTGATCCCCGCTACGGAGGCTGTCGTATCAATTCCAAATCGGTTAGCGAGACAATTATGTGATCTGGCGGTACAATTGTTAAATGATTTAAAGTGTCCTCGGTGAGACCTAAGTCGAGTCGGGTCATTTTCACCCCAGGCGGTGGGCTCGAAGTGTTTGGCCAATTGAACATCAATGAATGCTATTAATTTCTCTTTTATAATTCAGCATATCAAATGTTTTTCTTCTTTGTTCTGTTAATATCAATGATGCTTTTGTCAGATATGAATTTTTAAATTGGCGTGATACTATATCGGTTTTCCAATTATCTTCAATTTTCTTCAGATATGATAAAATGGCTTATTAGAAAGGTATTATATTGTAGCAGAAAGGTGTAACAAGTAAAGTTTTTACCTGTGTCTGATTGTATAAACAGGTAGGATCCAATATTCATTGATATTTCATTGGAAAATAATGTGGATGGAATTAAAACATTCATTTAAATAAAGAGGGATCTTTAAAATAAACAAGATATAAATATGTTTATTTTAAGACATTGCAGTGTATTTGAAAACCTCAAAGCATATACGTGACATAGGATTGTTTAGATATCAATAAACTATTTTTGTAAACTGCATTCATGGCATGTATTCAATTTATCCAGAATATGGGAGAATAAATCACATTTTGAACGATGTACCCTTTTTGAATAATAATGAATTGATATTCTATTTCTAAGTCAACCTATACTGTGAAACCTGTCTCGGGAAAGCAGGTGATTATGTTTGAATCCCATCGATGACTTAATGTTATGTTAGCGAAGAATATAAAAAGATATGATTATTTTATCAAAGTGTTACAGGTTTTCATGATTTCAATATTCAAAACAATATTGCTTCTCCTGGCGCGATGGGTTTGTCTTGCTATATTTCTATTTCATGTTATATATTATAATAACTGTTGTTTTATCTATCCAAAGTTGTTTTGAGAAAATGTATTTACAAAAATGTATAGTATATTCAGTACATGTATTTTTCATATAAGTTGATAACGTTTACGTTATTTTCATTTTCTGTTCGAGATGCTTTGATATATATCTATTTGCACTCCGTGCATAAGGTTTTGATATATATATCTTGTTCGTATTGTTTTGTTATCTATTCCATTCACAATGTTATGATATATGTCTTGGTATTTATCTTATTTGTAATATAGTATCAACTGTTTTTGTTGATTTTATTACAAAAGTAACACACCTAAATAGTATATAGCTCATGTGCCATATATAAAACTAGACTGCAGTATTATATAATATTTTATCATTTATTTCTGTCTTTACTTTGATGCTTCCATGTCAAAAATAACAGTGAATCAATAAGATGGGAATACCGGATGAACGTGCTTGATTTATTATTGAAATATCTTCATGTACTTTCATGCCCATATGCCACAAAATTACATTTTTATAACGAAAACAATGTGTTATGCATAACCAACATTTAGCCAAAATACCCATACAGTCTTCATGTCAAGACGTACAGTATACATCTATACGGTGGATGTAGTATATGATATACATTGTATATATATCCTTTATATTAAAGACTGTTATGACAATATTTATATATATTGTCCTATATATTGTCATTATGTCATCATATTACACATTTAGATGTGTCTGAGGTCATCAATAAAATTTGAGTTACACTGTAAATACATTTCATCTAATATTCATTTTTTATCTCTAAATAGCATGATTTTTTTTATTTATTTAAAAAAAATGATTCCATGGTTATATCCATTATATCGGGATATAAACCAACGCGGACTAGTTTGAAATATCAACCAAGATGAGATAGACAGTGTTAATACCTTCATTTCAATCGAACGTGCATTGTATCACTATAACATATTAATGATATCGATGTCGTTTTAATTGTACTATTTGAGGTCAAAATGGACCTAGACGAAAAACGTATTGACTCATAACTTGATAAAATGTTAATTCAGAAAAGTTCAAACACAAATTTTGTCATATTAATATACTCGTTCCCATTTCCCTGGTCATTAAGGTAGGGTATTCACGTACAATTTTCAAGATCAGTTTTATATACGATATGTCTACTGCTGTAGTGACGTCACGAAATCAATATGTATTTGTCTCCAGATAATATGAATTTTACAATTGATGATGTGATGTTTGAGCTTGCGTGATTTAAATCATAAGCAATTGTATTTTATCCTATCAAATGCATAACCACTACATATTGATAAGCATAGTCAATAAAACTCACGTCGCAAGGGATATTTATACAAATATTGTACGTGTTAGGAAAATGTTGGGCCAGATTTGAAAGAAGTTGATATTAAAGATGAATAAACATTGCACCATCGAAAAGAATCAGACATGACTCGTACTCATATGAAGTGGCAATAATTTATTTAAAACAGTGAACCTAAATTTAACAATATATATCTAACATCTAAGACAATGTAATGGCGGCGTGAGTCCATGTGATGCATCATGGTACATACATAAATTGTTAATTGGTGACAAAATATATGAACGATATCTGTGTTTGAAAATCTTTCTCCAAGTCAGTGGAAATAATCATAGTATCTCCTGAAGTTAACAATACATGTTTACAACATGATAATGGGATAGATACGTGAACAAACACCTTGTGATAGTTATTCATGTACAGATGGGTAACTAATGAGAACATGCATATGTGCGACTTTCTGGCGCTACTATAGGGATATTTTAGTACCGGTTTTTCCATTGATATTTGACATGTACATCCATTTAGTCTTCAGAACATAATACTGCATTATCATCTTCGTAGGAGTTTATCAAAATGCTCAATACATGTATAAGTCTTGAATGTGTCTTTAAAGAATGGAATGGAGGCTAGGTCATTGTGACATGATAGTGATAAAATAATCTTAATGCATTGTCGTACACAGATTCAGAGCTGTCTTGTTGACGTCACTCTGTATCCTTTTCATGTCATTGAAATTATCCTGCGCGCATGCGTTACTAGCCGAGAACGGACCAATGTCCGTATCATCTGTTACGTTGAGTTCATCGTCCTCGTTGTCGCTATCGTCATCAGTACACATGCGCAGACAGCTAGGATGTAGTGATGCGTCGACTGAGAGTTCGGATACCTGTTCGACATCAATTATAGAACAATCTTCGCCAGACTTTAGACGATCATGGATGCGTTTGTGACGCTCCAGATTGCTTTTGTGGCTCGTAGCATAATCACAGTGTGGACAAGAATAATCTTTTTGTCCACTGTGTACCGATAGATGTCGCTTCAAAAGTGCCTTCCGACAGAATCGTCTTCCACAATATGGACACGAATATCCGTTGTGGTGAAAGATCATGATGTGCTCCCGAAGAGACGCTTTGGTCGTAAAAGTTACGCCACAACATTCCAAGACTTTCTCACACGCTTGGTGCATGGTAGATACGTGACGTTTCAAGTTATTCCTCCGGTCAGTAACGTATCTACAATGTGGGCATGGAAACAATTTGCCACGGAATGTGTTACATACTAGCATGGCGAGCTCCAGGTAATTTCTGTTGATGAAAGGGGACTTGTACTTGGAAAGATCTGTTGGGAACGCAGAGTGGGGATGCATGGCGTGGTACTGGGCAAGAGTAAGCTGTTTTAGATCGTTAGACGCTGTTGCAGCGTTCATGGCCGCTGTAGGATACAGAGCGGTTGGGTATTGTAGGATTGGCGAAGGCATGGCAATACCTGGCTGGCAGCTGACAGGGGTCATGGCGATATTTTGGAAGGGCTGGAGACCAGTTGCGCTGATTGTCCTCAGTGATAGACTGGTGGTCATTGACGCTCTCATAGGGGGTCTTTGACCCTGAAGATTATCAGGCGGGCCACTTGTTCTCAAGGCTGGAGTTGGATCGTGGTGATGATGAGCTAAGCGCCGGTCAAGATCATGGGTCGGGCGGACTGTTGTTGCATCACAAAGTGAAGGGCTTGGACCACTGCAAAACATAGCAATTATATATCAATATCATATCTAATAGTTGTATTGATATTCTAAAAAAGTATGTATTTAGATTAATTGAAGATGCTACGTCGGCAACGGAATATTCACGGATCCTCACAAAAATAATAAAATGGCACCCAGTGTCAAAGAATTTATCTGACTAATAAAAACAAACGAAAAAATATATATTGACAAGAAAATACAAAACAAAATAAATAAATAAATAAAATAAAATAAAAACAAACCAAACAAAAACATCCTTAAAGAATCAAAAATTGTATACCAAATTATACTTTTGGGGAGCTTATATATTGTAACTTTTGGTAATGTATATAGGATATAAAAGAGTCTATTCATGATTTTGATATGCACAGCACATATGGTTGTTTGCCCTCCAGTTATGGAATTCAGATTAGATAAATAAAAGAGCTTGATAAACGTTGTATATCCCATTACGTCATATTCGGTGAAGTTTAAAAAAAACGATAACTAATCCGACTTGTAATCTACGTATATTTACCACAATATGATAATTCACAGTTTGAATAAGATACGGACATATTTTCATTGCCAGAAATGTAATGAAGATGTAGATACATTTTTAAACACTGGTAGATGTTTTTAATGCGATTTAAAATAGGTTTATTTTTATCATATCACTATATACCGAGCATATATATGAGTTTGTGCTTCAGTGCGTCTCCACGGGGTCTCAAATTATCGCTCTGGCATTTAAGATGATGTTCAGTCTCCAATCTCAGGGACGTAACACTGACAGGTCAAAAGCTAATTTACTATCAACCAGAGGGGCCGATCGACCTATTAGGAACGCAATATTCACTTCCTCAAATTTCTAAATAAATGAATAAATACTTTCCTTTGTCTATCACTGTGTAATAGACAAACTTACAAGGTTATCATTGCCTCTGAATAAACATTTTAGATTCATAATTTTAACAGTGGGTTAGGACATATAAGAACATATATAAATATATAAACAATAGAATTTCAATTGTGTTTTGTTTAACAATTCGAAAAGTAGTATTTAACAAAATTTCTTCCCAACAGTTCCCATTTAAAAAATGAAAACAACGGCTTTATAAAAGACATAGACTAATGGAGTAATTACGCATTTCCTAATGTTAGACTCACAAAAATATCTTGTATGAAGAAACCGGTTCTATTCAAATACAAGAAGTTGAAAGTGCTTCCGTAAATTTCATTGGATGACGACTTGATCTAGAGATAAACATGTAACAATGCTTATTTGTGTTTTTTGTACTAGTAAATCTCATAGCAACAATCATATTTCGTTGACGTATATTTACTGTTGTACAGGCCAGGGTGGTAATGTGAGATTTGTTACATATGCAAAATTGGTTACACTGCATGCCCAACCTCTTTTTATAAACAAATTATTCTTATGTTTTCGCCTAATACATTTAAATCATTAATTATTCAAACATTCTGTAATATGTTTTTTTTTCTATTTCAATAATGCAACAACAATTTTAGATTTTTTTCAATCATAAAAATATTGAATGCACTGATATTAATATATTCATACAATTATCATATAAAAATTGTGTAATATTTTGTTTTGTTTAAATATTTTTAAAAAATCTAGTGAGCCTAATACGAATGTTTTTCCTTCAACACAAACAGTAGAATAAATATGTAAACATAATTCGTCTGAATTTATGATACTAGCTATTTTCTTTTTCCACACTAGATTGATATAAGGTTACGTGACTATAATATGTTAAAGCTATATCACAATATTCCTCCTGTATACTCACTGAATGCAATTGGAAATAACTCAATAAATTCTTTATCATTATGAGTCATGCAGGCGAAATAAACCATTGTAAAGCTCTTAGTCTGGTTTTGCATTAAAACAAAAGAATATCTTTAAACTTATAAATTATCTTGGAAGTAGTATCAGATGAACTATTATACCATTCATTCATGAGCTGTGAAATCAATCATATAGTGATGCTTTTATTATATACTTCACGTAACAAAATAATGTTGCACCGTACATACACCTATTGCTGATAGAAAGGGTTATAAGGGATTATCAAATGTACAGGTCAGCGCCAATATCTATTGATGAAAGTTAACTTGCAAATACATAAAAAAGAAAAATATCCACAAGGAAGTCTCTACATTAATTCATCAGACACAACTAACGATTCTTTCAAAGTAAGTGTAATAATACATTAATTACATACTGTATATATTAATATGTCAATAACAGGTTGCTCACGAGATTCATTGAACTGTAAGTGTCGTCAAGTTTGTTTAATGGACTAAGCCCAGATACATTTGTATGGGTAATAGTAACCCGTCATTACTGCTTTCCCTATTGATGGAGGCGTTATTGTATCAATTAAATACAATTGCCAGTTTTATATGGCCTAGCTGGAGTGGGGCGTGTGTCAGAGCGGAAGATAAGTGGCCACTGATCTGAGGATAATAAAGAACATTGATGAAGTTGACATTGTGGTACAGGTAATTGTCGAAAGCGGATCTTTTCAAGCCAGGTTTGAGAGATAGAGCATCTGCATTGACAGCTTAGTTCTTAATCGACGAAAGGTAAAACTCCAATTCAATTATATAAAATTATAAATAAAACAAATTGAAAATGAAATTCAACGTTCTTCAATATCTGAATATGCCGAATACATATTATCTTCTATTTTACCAGTCGTATTCTATTATTGTGTGTGGTGTTTTTTAGAGTTAATGATTAGTACACATAACTATGTATTATTTTATCTATCTAAGTAGTGATAATGAGAACAGGATACTGAAGTAATGAGTACAGAACGAAAACAATGAAAGAGGAATATTCATTTTGTATAGATCATGGGAAAAGAGGAAAACAAATGATGAAAAGTACCAGATATATACATTTGATTTTAAAAGAAAAAAAATCATATGATTAAGATGATGAATACAGATTCAACAGGTAATGTTGAAATAAAAAGCAACTGCCTGTTATGTATTAAAACTCCAGTTCATTAAATCATTAAACAGATCTACAAAAAATCAAGCATTTTTTTGTTGCGAAGCTTGTGATATGCTTTGTCTCTGACTGGCGTGTTTAACTTCGGTTCATCAATTTAATTCAAGCACTAACACACATTCAAGGAAATATGGAAGAGAAAAGCGTTAAAGGCGGAAGTAACTCTCTAATTTGAAGGCGTGAAAATTATGATGAATGTGTCAGAACAACAATTTTCAGATTAAGGCCATAAGTTGTCCGACTTCTAGTTTATTGAAACGGTAATAGCAGGAAAGTATTTATTCATTGATTTAGAAATTTGAGGAAGTGAATATTGCGTTCCTAATAGGTCGATCGGCCCCTCTGGTTGATAGTAAATTAGCTTTTGACTTGTCAGTGTTACGTCCCTGAGATTGGAGACTGAACATCATCTTAAATGCCAGAGCGATAATTTGAGACCCCGTGGAGACGCACTGAAGCACAAACGTGCTGCTGAGTTGACTTGACGATGATAAACAATGTTAATATGATTGATACGGTCAGTTCATTAGAGTTATGTCTGACTGGTTTTAAAAATGTGTTCTGTGAGAAACTAATTGTTAACAGATGAGGAATATAGCATCGTCTCTACACAATGATTGTAACGTTAGTGATACAAGAGGTTGCTATCAAAGGTTGAACTTCTTCTTATCGAAATGAAATTTCTAGTACACAGTAATATAGGCAATCCTACCCGTATCAAACTGATACGCATAATTAATCCCACCACAGGTTTAGTTGTCCACATATATAGCCATCATTATATCTAGTAACATTTATATTCAGCCATTCCAACCCAGCCACCCTTCTATCTTCTATCCATTCACCATAATTCAGTTACATGTACCTCTCTATCTGGTCACCACGATGCAGTTGCCACTTATCCTGTCACCATAATTCAGTTATTTCTCTATCTGATCATAGCGATGCAGTGTCCCCTTATCCAGTCACCACAATTCAGTTGCCCTTCTGTGCAGTAACCGGAAGTCATTACCCCTCTATATACCAAGTCCATATGATTCAGTTGCCCCTCTATTCGTTCTCCGTGATTCAGTTTTCCCTCTATGCTTTCACTCTATTCCATTGGCTCTCTATTTATCGCGTCACTACAATTCAGTCTCCTCTCTATAAGTTACCAATATCCAGTTGCCTTACCCCTCTATGATTTTACCGCAATTCATTGACTCTATTTATACAATTCAGTAGCTCCTCTATGCAGCGATTAAAATCTAGTTGCCCCTCTCTGCGGTCATCGCAATTCTTTGCCCCTCTATACATCCAATAGTTTTCACAATCTTATTGTCCCTATGCAGCTATCATAAATCCTGTCGCCCCTATGACCGGCCTATTTTAAGAGGGTGCATTTGCTATTTGCATTAACATAATATAATAAACATATCTAATAGCATTCAATTTGAATGTACAGCATGTATAACAAAACATAAAACGCCAACACACTACAAAACAACTAATCGATATACTACAGTCAACATTAAACACTATACCACACAGTCGAGTAACACCATACATAATGTTACATCGTCAACTAAGTACATGACATAATACTACAACGTCAACTAACTTCAATACAGAATACTACAGCGTCAACTAAGTACAATACCATATAGCATAACGTCAACAAACGACAATAACATATGTCATAACGTTATAAAGTTAACAAACCACAATGTCAACAAACAACATCACCGTATGTAAATAAGGTCAACTTCCTACTATACCGTATGTCAAACGTCAACAAGCTACAAAACCATATGTCAAACGTCAACACGCTACAAAACCATATGTCACAACGTCAACAAACAACAATACAGTGTGTCACAACGTCAAAAGCTACAATACCATATGTCACAACGTCAACACGCTACAAAACCATATGTCACAACGTCAACAAACAACAATACCATATGTCACAACGTCAACAAACAACATACCATATGTCACAACGTCAACAAACAACAATACAGTGTGTCACAATGTCAACTTACTACTCTGTACAATACAATATGGCATAACGTCACCAAACAACAATACCATATGCCACAATGTCAGCAAACTACAATGACATACGTCATCATGTCTAACTTCAATACCTTATGTCGAAGCGTCAACATAAAATTAAACATAAATTCAAATACCAGAATTTACTACATGTCAAAACAAAGACAAAATATACCGAAAAATGCGTACATAGATAAAATAAACCACATCTACATTTATGTATGTACTTGGAAGTAACAGCATGACTTCAAACACAAGAACATACCAAAAACCTCAAACTTAACCTTCTCTAATTATGTTATATAATTGAATAAAAATTATGTTTCGTGTCTATACTGTCTTCTAAGACTACAGACCTTACCGTTGTGACGTCTGTCGTGTCTGCTCTATATGGTGTAATGTGTCAACAGTCACAGTTGATTATAAATCATATGTTACCTCCGTCACTGACATTTCTAGTTGAATTCTATCGTCAGCATTTGTCTAACCCAGTATCCACTTTCCTAAAGAAAGAGCAACGATTTGCGTGTATAAATAACAAAATAGCCTCATGCTGATAGCACATTTAACAATTTTTGTCACAGATGTTTTTGCGAAAATTGAATCCCCGCTCGAGTGTAAATCATGTATTATCACTACAGCCAGTTTGAAGTTTTTCACACATTTTAGCAGCAATAAAACGAAAATAAAACTAGACCTAATTACTGATGGGGCTAATGACGTCACACATATCGCGGTTCCCGCTGTGAGGAGGTTTTGTCCGGGAAAACTCTCAAACTGTTCCGGGTATTATGTGTATTTCATTATGCCGGCCATGACGGCGCCTCGCCGGACCAGGACATGTACGGGATGTCGTGCATGTATGGTGTCCCGAGGAGATCTAAGCGAAACCATTGATTTTATGTTTAATCTGGTTTTGTATTTCTATTTCACATGGTCATACATCTAACAGTGTAGATGTGAGGTATTGTTCATTTATGGGACTCATATACACAAGTAAATATATAGATTTCCTACACAAAATTGTCTGAGTTATTCACACTAGCAATGACTTGCAAATATAGTCTGGATGGTGTATAATATTCCTATTATCATTAAGATGGTTGTATGTGGTGTATATACGTGTGTTTTGTATATACAATTTACGCATTTGAGGATCAGCACCGACTCACTAATATTAGTTGCAAGAAATGATAATATTAATGATATAGTAGACAGGGATTCATGTCAATTAGAATGCCTTGTTAATACACTCCCCTGGAGTCGCTGTTATTTATTGAAACAAACGTCCATGTCCTGAATTCTTTACTCCTCATAGCCATACCGAAAGTATAATGATTATGTCTTTGGAGGAGTAGAAGCAGAAACCCCGGAATCCCAAAAGAATTTGAGGTCACACATGAACAAGTAGAGGAAAAGGCTCCGAAAATAGATACTGAAGTGGCAAAACAGATATTGGCAGCACAGGAACACCAGAACTAGCGATCTTTTTTAGCAGAAAAGACATGATCTAGGGTAGTATAGGAAGCTTTACTGTATCTGTATCGGAAGAGGTACTGGCGAGTCGCAAGAGGCACTGGAGTCACAGAGGAGGTATTAACGTAGCAGAAGTGTCATTGTTGCTCTGGATTTGCAGTGTCCTTTACTTTTATGAGAATTATAAAAAAGCAATTTGCCCCAAGTGTTGGAGACTTTTTTTCTGTTAAAAAGTACATACAAAATTGTATTTAAGTAAGTCCTGTTGGAATTTGTTTATGGTTAAACATGATTGGACTTTAAATTACCTAAAATAGCATGTTAATGTCTACAGGGAGTATCTCGAGTAGCTGAGGTAGGGGTTAGCTAGCAGAAAAAAGACTTTTTGGTGACAGTGGAAGCGATGGAGTCGCCGAAGATGCATGGAGGAGCAGAAAAAGGCACTGGAGTGATTGTGTCATCAAACCAGCAGCAATAGTAGCAAAAGCTCTACCGGAGTCATAAAAGAGACTGTCTTTCGAAAGAAGAAGACGTATTGGTGTTGCACCTTAACTCTAACATACCATGGTCATACGAAAAAGAATGGTATGTTATAGTTCTGTTGTTATATTTTGTTTTAAAGCTGTAGAACTATATGATTAGGCTTAATTTCCACAATCCTGTTATTTCTAATTAAAACAGGGTCCATATACAACTGGGATGGAATACAAGTATATTGGTACTCATTTTGTTTAAATACTGTAAGAGAAATAAACCCCCCCCTTTTTTTAACATTTTAAGACAAATTAACTGTTTTGAAATGGTAAAATACATTTGGCCGGCAAAAAAATGTGTTGATCTTTTACTTCAAATGGATATTATTTTTTATTGATTACCAAAATGTAAATAACCAGAAATATAATCATCGTGAAGTAGTGCAGATTTTAATTTCGTATATATCTACAGGAGCTGAAATTTAATTTTCTTTGTACGACAAAGGCGATAAATTGATATGGTATAATGTCTTTCCTTTGGAAATCCCATCAAAGATATTTGTTAAATGACTACCTGTTTGTATTTCAAATATATTTGTGTATTATAGTATAATATATATTCAAGGTTAAGTGACGACTGTGTAAATAGCTATTTGTATCAATGTCCTTAACTAAACACATTCATTATGCTTCCGTCCATGCATCAATCTTAGACTAATACTGTTTGATTCAGGATCAATCAAAGTGTTTCTTTTTTAAATAGCTAAATTCCCTTAAAATACGCAACTATTTACTTCTGATCATTCACCAATTGTATCGGCACACCGGGTGTTGTCCAACCCCCGGGGCATGACATTGAGGGGACAACCAGGAAGGTTATGAGCTGCTCTGAGTGTTGTCTGTGCTGTCAGTGTGCTACTGGGTAATCTATCAACATCACGGTACACCCAGACACGACAAATATTCTATAGTAATGTAGAAATCTTTATGCGAATGTCTGTTTTTTTTATCGATAGCTAATAATCGTTCAACAACGAAAGCAGAGGGTCATGATCAAGGCCAACGTTTGAAACATTTCGTAATTTCTTGAATAGATTCACTCCTGTTTGCCAGGTCATAAATTCCTCTATCAGTTACTGTGACTGATTGAAAGGTTTGTCTGCCTAATCTAATTAGTATACGTTTTCATAAACAACAGTTATAGTGTATACTCGAAGGTTATCTATCTTAAGAAATAATTTTTAATTTAGAGTTAAATCATTAATTGACCATCAAAGGTGTATGTCGTTTGGGGTCCCTTGGAAGCATGTAGGTATATATATATGACTACCTATCATCATTTACTTATAACTGTTTAGTTCGGAAAGGATTTACAACAATATTCTAAGTGATAAGCATCATTCTAATATCATTTTAAATACTCACAACAAAATAAGATCACTGAAACAAACGTAGTGCTAATTATAGAGATGTAAAAAGCAGAAAGTTTGTGAATATCTTATTTTAATCTTCGATTTTGTAGTGGATTTAATCACCAATCACTCCCATATATGGTCAGAGAAGATGAGGTCGATTAGTTATCAGTGTTCTCTACAAACACCAAGTTATAATCAATGAGTTTGTTAATGTCCAAAAACATGGCATATATATACAAACATATACATTAAAGTTTACGAGATCATCATATTCCCTAAACATGTCACAGAGGTCGATGAGTTTGTTAATGAAGTACATGGTATTACAGTAGATAGAACTG
The DNA here is from genome assembly GCF_902652985.1 of Pecten maximus. Classification (NCBI taxonomy): domain Eukaryota; kingdom Metazoa; phylum Mollusca; class Bivalvia; order Pectinida; family Pectinidae; genus Pecten; species Pecten maximus. Next base: position 22,591,067 of record NC_047028.1, read on the forward strand.
TCAGTGTTCCCAAAATTGTGTTATGCTACAGTTAATGACACTGTAAATATTCCCCAAACATACCCCGTATTACAGTGAATGATGTGATATTTATTCCTCCTCCACACATATCGTCAATATATTTTTTTATCTCTCAATTACGCCAACTACTCTAAACAATAAATTACCCAGGACATCTAGGGTACTGTAATTAGATAGACTGTCGACTAATTAGGACCGAGTGGCATATGGTAAAACTTGTTCATTATCTAATGCATGCTTCAAAATATATTGCAAGTGTAAATAAATTCGATTCGAAGATATCAATTTCACTATAACTTAAAGTATAAAGTTAAACAAAGCTTGACTGATCCGTTGTTTTATTCATTAAAACTGGTATAAATTCAGCAAAAATATCCCACTTTTCAAATTGTTGTTATTTTTCATAAATTAAAAGAATATTTACCAAATATGAAAAACATATATAGGTTTATTTATATTAATTATATACAACATTCTATTACACAGGAGTAGGTACTTAACAAGTTACATACTATGAAATAAAATAAAATGAAAATCAAATAAATGTTTTTAAAGGAGAGCTGAAATATATAGTATAGCCGTAATAACAGCGTTTAACATTTAATGTTTTATGAGAGAAAAAGCTACTGCAACCAGGTGCAGAACAATGCGTACCTTGTGTATAATGTCTACAATATTGCAAGTATGCTTTCTAAATATTTGCTATTGATTTTGCAGAAAATAAATAATCTTTCCAAGGTCTTGCTTATGCTGTTTTTATATCGTGTTTCTTCCTGCAACTTAACAATATGTCTATGGGTATATCTAAGTAAAATATAAATAGTTCAAGGTTCCCGTGTGCATACACAAGATTATTTAGTTCAATTAGTTAATTCGATTGACTTAAATCATTCTAGTGAGTCTTAAACGTATATTCAAGAAACAGGTGTTAAGAAAGGAAGAAAAAATAGATAAAAGTGAAATAGTTTACCATATCATGATGATATAAAGATAAAGAATGAGCATTTTGTCTTCGTTTCCAATTTTCATCCGGATTTGGAAATATTGTTTAACGATATCGTTAAGTACACGAATAAATATTTATGCGAAACGTAAAAGATACTTATAAATTTTTATATTAAGCTGATCAAACTATGAAGATTTATTAATAAAGAAATATTGATAAACTTGATCTATGCATTTAATGAAATAGTATAACAGATTCGTCGAGATGAATAATTAGAAGTGTTAAAGATATTTTAGTTACAGTTATATATTGATCTCAGTAAATGTTTCTGCGGCCCTAATACAAAGTCTTCCAAATGTACGCATAAGTGTTATCATTAAAAATCGAAATATAGAACTTATAAAACAGCCTTTACTGTGGTCTTATTAATTGATGAAGAAGTTCTTTTAGTTTGTGTAAGTAAATAAGTCGTCTAATATTAGTTGACTCAGTAGGTTTTTGCGTGTTGTGAAGTCAATAGAAAACATGACCTCAGGAATCATTTGTATCATTTTCGGTAAATAGGAAGCGTTATAAATGTCGGCCAAGTAGCTCTAATTTAGTACGTTTGATGAATCTATTAATGTGTTTATTGAATGTAAGATCTGAAGAGGAAGACAAGTATCTCTTTTGCTTAGTTTAACACTAAAATCCATTCATATGTTGACTCGCTAGTGCCTATTGTCTTTCGAATTGATGTTTCATTTTGTTTAAGTTAATTGACGGTTTTGTTTCGTTGTGTAGCTTAAACCAACTTTACAGTTACAGTTGTACAGCAGGTTTATTATTACGAAACACCGATAAGTTTTAATCAAGGACGCTAATATTCAGGTTATACTTAAATATCAAAGATGTGAAAACAATACAAGAATAATAATAATATTCAAGAGTGTCATCTCATTTGAATTCGATATCTTGTTCTGGACAACGCCGTATCATATATTTCATTTATTTAGTTTTCGTTAAAAGTTATAGAAATATTTTTGAGAGTGACTAAAACCATATAATACTAACGTGGTTGAATCTACATAGCTTACCTGATTGATAATGAAGGAAACATTTTAAACTCCAGAGTCTGTAAACGGTTGTATTGTCTCTTAAATGTCCAGAAAACAATTAAGTTGTTCAGTTATACAGATGAATTTTCTCGTCTTCTTACCTTCGGTGGTGAATAAGTTTATCTATTTTATTTTGGCCGTTTCTTGTCCTATAATAATCCCAACAGAAAGTATGTGTTCATGAAGGCGGTCCAATAAACCACGTGATAAAATCTGGTAGTCCTATAAGTCATTGTAACCAAACTTATACGAAATCACCGCCTACTTCTGATCCTGATTTGCATATTGACAAGAACGTCAGAGAGACCACCTAATGAAATCTCTGACGGGTGTCAGTGACAGAGTCACCTCCAGAATAAAGTGGGCAATTACATTAAATGTGTATCACAATTGGATATGTCACTTGAGTCGATACAGGGATATTGTTGACGAGTGGCTTTGTTGCCTATCAAGTTAATGTTAAACTTTAATTCTTTGCCATTTTATAGTTATAAGAATTGATAGTTTTTCCTGACATATTTCTCCAATGACCTAATAATGAAATGCACATATTCTCAATATTTTTTACAGTATCATGATAAATGTTGTTTAAGTTGACCAACCAAATTTTTTTTCGTTTGTTTTTCCTCATCGCCTGTTGCTTTCCCATACCATTTTGTTATTTTGTCGAAGCTTATAAACATTTTCACATTATTATTATTATTAATATTTTAATTTACTTTTGGATTATTATTTTCCTACCCGATTCGTGTTTTTGTTTGTTTATTTGTTTTTGTTTTTGTTTTTGTTTTTTTAATTTTTGGAAATGACGTTCAATCCCACATCTCAGTACCATTTCTGAATTACTTACATGGGAATTGGGGCTGTCAACTCAGCACCATAAACAATAATATAAGGGTAGGCGACGTGAAATATTATATGCTATCTTTGTCGTTCTAACAGCGGGATAGTCTAATTGCTGGTCGATTAAATTAAATAAATACAGTGATACATCCGCCGTGTCTTTCTCCGCCTTTTGTGGCCCTTTTGTGCTCTCCTCCTGGTAGGGCCTGCTCGGCGCTAGGACGAATCGGGAGGCCGACATTTGCCAGTGATGAGTAAATTATATCAGTCAGGCCCCTGTGGCGGTAATTGCCGAGCAAACTTGTAGAAAATCTCGCAGTTTTCAAAAGATATTAAAGAGTTAGACATAGAAGAAATGAAAACATTTTTATCGTTGTCCTTATACAATGTATTATGGCGAGCAGGTGAGGCGGCAATCCACTATCATATCAGGGTAGATGGTCTTAAACGAAGTTGTTGAATAATAAAAAAAGTGTTCAATTATACTGAGTGCTCCTGGGGCTTACCCGTGACAAGGATTGATTCCTAAGTTAACTTTTCTAGCATCCCAAGCTGCCATCAGGATTTCCCATAATGCTAGGTCCCTCCCCTTCACAGCACGTGACACGGACGAGACATGCACGCGCGTTTCCATGAATATTTCATTGACATCATTATAAGTGATCTAATGTAAAATAATAATTTAGGTTCTCCTTGCTGGCGAAGTAAGGGGACAAATCACTGCCTCGAATAACGCTTCCAAACAGCAGGGATGCTACAGCAGATACGCCCATGTACATCTGCCCCTTTTAGGGAGTTTTGTGTTTAAAGAAGATGCTCCTTTGTCGGGACTCAAACAGTATCACACAAGAAACAAGAAAAAAATACAACACTAAGAATTTGAAAAGATAAAGAGCATTATAAACACAATGTTACAAATTAACTATCACTATTGACTCATTACATTTGTATTGGATGAATACAAGTAGCAGTTAAACAGTATTCATCATATATACGTTTTGAAATATTTTTTTCTTAGTTTTATATTAACTAATTTTCTTTGTGTCTAGTTAACGCATGGCGAATGAAGGAAGCGTTTTGTCTGGAGTATTCTAAAAAAAAAAGATCAAATTGAATATGTTTTGATGTTATGGAGACATAGCTTAACACACACACTCACAATTACATGTTTGTTTTATCATCATGAAAGAAATGTTTATATATATTTGTTTATATTTACAAAAATGGATAAACTTTTATTTATAAACAAATTCGTAAAATCTTAATATATATATAAACTGTTCCGTTAAATGATTTAGGAAGAAGATGTATTTAACATTTTATTAACTAAATTTTGATTGACGTACCATATAAAATCATCTGCATTTTGGAAGAAATTGTATTGAATGTTTTCTTAACTAAATCTCTAATGATCTACTATATAAAATTTCTCCTTCATTTATCTATATTCTCATTTTTGTTTCTAGGCCAGGCGATTTAATTGATAGTAGACATAAAAAACTTACTATCTTTGTATTTTTATGCTTTAGTAATTGTTTATACGATTATTAGCATTGTGAATCACAAGTAAATTATTCAATTGAAATGATACGAAGATCAAACGGAGTGCATACTTCCATTCAATAAACCAGTTTATTAATGCGTTCAACACATATAAATACAATATCAATAGCATCACTAGTATCATGTTTGCCAATTTTAGAACAGTCGGTGAAAATATACAATACTGAGAGCGATTCACGAGAAAACAAAAGATAACGTTATAGTTACAAAGCTTAACGTGGAATCAATATACACGATTACTTAATTAATGTAATAGCGATTGTTATATAAAATTATTGTTAATATTCTAAGTTCACATTTTCTTTCAGGTGCTATTAGGTTATGGTTTCGCTGAGTATTAAACACCGTAAGTGGATATTTAAGTCTCCGAGATTCGCAGAATGTCAGCATGTTATTCCCCCATGTTTACATTCCTACCTCAATATTGATGCATAACAGACGTGTATAATTGTCTAATAAAATTATCAATAACCAAAGTATTCACAAGATACTTTAGATATTGGTATTTGGACTTCCATTGTCTATTTCCTTATTCATTTAAGATCATTTTGATTTCAATATGTTTCTGTAATATAACTGACGAACCTTATTAGAACGAATGTTCTATACAGTTTCCTTTGTTAGTCGTTAGTACATCTTTTTGACGTTTTCATATTGGTAGATGTATACTTTCAAAATTTGTTCAAATCATTAATTGCTTTTGTTATCATTGTCATAAGTTTAAAAAAGTACACATCCAAACAAAAATATAGAATGAGTAATTAAAGATGAACTTGGAAGATTTAAGCAGTGTACCTGGAATATAAAAGGTGCATTCGAAAGAAGCTGACTTTAAGGTAATTAATTACACGATTTTCCTGTCAAAATCGGTTTTATTTTTATCAAGCTGAAACAGTTTTTTTTTCTTTCATAATCCCCCCCCCCCCCCCCCCCCCCAAAAAAAAAAAAACACCAAATACTATCAAATAAAAGTGATGCACAACGAATACTTAAAAAATATGACGTATGTTGTATGTCATGTAATGACGTATAGCCCCGTGTTATGAACTGCGAGATCGTAATTATATGCAAATATTTCTCAGCAAATATAATATTTAAAATATAATATATATGATTCTTTGTCAGTGCGATCAATACAAACACTAAAAATAAGATATTTTGCTTCGAACTTTCAGTGATCATGTTTTTGTTTTAGCAATTCAAAAATATATTCGACATTGGTCATGTGGTTATGTATGTAGATTGTGTTCCGCTCACAATATCATATTGTGGCCACGTAACTTTCGAGATAGAACCTGATATGCGTTAATAAGAAGAGATGAAATTTAGTTTATTTGTTCTACGATAGTAGGTAGGAAAAGTCAATAAATGTCATTTAAGTGATGTGCTTACTTGTACCTCAGTCATCTGCAAAGATTTACCTTATTGCATTCTGTTTACATACACATATCTTCATAATTATCAAAAAAGCAGCTAACAGCTTTAATAAGATATACCTATTTTACTAAAAAGCACTAAGCACGCACTTTGTATGTCCAAGTGGATATTAGCAGTTAAAATTCTATATAAAATTGATAATTTATAAAGACTGGGATTACGCACTTTAGTTACGGTTTGATTAAAGTGAAGCCATCTTCTATCGTTGCAATAAGTTCATAATTGCTCCAATCTGGCTAATAAGCAGTGCGTCATGTCTCTATATCATGTGTGAATAAGGTACATATCTACACTGTCACTTTTAAAAGACCCCAATAAATAATAGAAGTAGGTACAGAACTCATTGAATAACAGTTTATCTGGAAATAGATTAACAAAGTATGGCAACAGAAAACAATACCGGTAGACATTTTTCAACTCACCATACCAAGTCCAGATACTTAATTGTCATAAAGAAACAACATTTCAGAACCCCGGGGACATATCTTACGGTTATTTTAACGTGAACTTCTAGCTAGGATTTGGACAGTTGCCCAACTATAGTCGATAGTTGATGCCATCAGTAATTAACTAAGGTGTGTATTCAAACAGGGCCAATAACATTTTTCGTACGCAGAAGTGGATAAACTAACAAAGTATTGAATTTGAATTTTCTCTCGTTTGATACTGATCGTTTATAAGTTATTTCTGAAGAAAGACATCATATAATTAAATAGTCTAATTCATTTTAAAACAAGTAGATGTATTTCAAGCACTGATTTATTCGATTTGGAATATCAAAAAGCAATACACCATCAATCCGTTCGGTAAATAGAAGGTCTATACTTTAGCCTGACACTTACTTAACCAAAGGTACATTTCATCCCTTATTATCTAATTTTGGTATTTCTTTTTTTTTTTTTTTTTTTTTTTTGAGTTCACATAACATCAGACTAATATTGTCGCTTTTTCTTTCCTCTTAGTTTTGTGTATGAGGAAAGAAGGTTATTTGATGTTTTTGGTCTGTGTGTTGATTATAGCCTTCAAATAGGTTCATCACTATAGTATCATTTCTATTGTTTACATGTTAAGTCACGTATTTGTTGTGAATATAATATGCTGTAGGTCATGTATTTGTTGTGAGTATACATTCACTGTAATGTGCTGCATGGAACCAAATGCTGAACTTCTCCGTAAATGGTAGATGAAATGTATACGATAAAACAGTGTTGCAGAATTCCTAGAATATTGATTATTTTAACGATACAAGCTATGGGATACCCTACCTCACAAGAAATTGGTATTAATTTCTTTGCATGTTTTTATATAATCTGTATATTTGCATGTTTTTATATAATCTGTATATAATCGACGTGAATATGATTAATAATATGAAATCATTCGTGACTTTTTAAAAAGAGTAATTGCGCCCGTCATTATCATTCGATGATAACTGAGAAAGCCTTTAGTTAAAGTAAAAGCCATTGTTATGCTTCACTTTTTGACGCCGGGTTTCCAATTTTCCCTGAGGGAGGTAACAGGAAACACTATTCCAGTATTGTCGGCTTCTATCCGATACTCGTGGAAAGTAGCATGTGTCTGTGCTGGGGTGCGTGCGTGCGTTCCAGGATAAGGCAATCTCACCTTTAATTACCTTTCTGATACCTGTATTCGGAGATGTAGCGTGGCTAGGGCGGTAACCACGGAATATTGTCACTGGCCACGAGTCTTACACACTATACTGGTGTTTCCAGTTCCTCACAACGAGGCTGAGATCTGAAAAGGGCTCAAAGGGGGAATTTAACTATTTATGATTATGTAACAGTATATCCACACGTATATTTCGGTTTATATATATATATATATATATATATATATTAGGTAATTTCTCACTGTTTAGTGGAGAAACGGAATGTAAGTGTTTTTATATCATTAACAGAATTTTGAAGATGTAGAGATTTAATATTTGTTTGTTCTGATGATCTGTCCTTAGAAAGATAAAGAATTGATTCGAATTTGGTTTCTGGAAAGAGCAATGAATGTTTTCCAATTGCAATCCCAAATTCAAACTACGAGTGAAACTAACTAAGGGTTTCCGAGTTAAAGTAATTGTTAGTCAGAAATGTCAATTTGTGAAATATTAACCCCGTTTCCAAAAAGAAATGGCAATTCCCCTATGGTCAATTGGTAACAGAAATCATATCATCCCCTTCATAGTTCTTCAAACAAACCTCTAATCCGTTCTAACACATTCAATTCGATGTTACCATAACATAAATGTTAAACCGATTAAAATGCTTTTTACGAACAGGATTACTATTTTTATACCTTATGTAAATATCATCAATATTGATAACAGTCTTTTCATATTTGTTGCTATGATAAATCTAATATCTATGCTATTGTTATTACTTGTACATTGTTCAGTTACCTTAGATAATTAAATTGTGTTTCCGTTGATATTTTTCAAAGAACGATGCTGAGACATCTGACAGAGGTGAACGAAGTTTTCTTTGAATAACTTTGGCATGAGGTGATAAAAGGTATGTGTTCAAAGGTTTAATGCAATTCGACAGTTTCTCAAATTCACATTAAACAATTCATAAGTCTTACAAACTGTTGCAAAAGAGTGCAAACGACCGCCAGTGTTAACAATAAGTGCTGATCCTGTCCATGGAACGAATTCGTTAGTGTCCACAAAACGTACCTTAAAAGATTTAACTTTACTAAACTTCTTCCCCAGCAGGAAAGTATACAACTGCGTCCACAAAACCCACAGTGTCCTTAAAATGTACACCCCAGTTTCCGAAAACATACTCGAATGCGTCCTCAGTAGCGAGAACTAACCAAGGTTTGTTAACAGCATATACTGGTAGATTATATACTTAACTAAACGAATTTAAATGAAACCTAAAATTAAACGCTTATAATTTTTTCCAAAAGTATAGTCTGGTAGATTTTATACTATACGTAATTAAACTTATCTAAACATACAATTAAATGCTTACCAATTTTACAGCTTAATGGATTGAAAACAACAAATATTTTAACGTTTATTACTGAAGGAAAAAATGCATACCACGTATCAGTGCAATTATCGCAATCACATACATAGTATACATGGAATTACAAAACGTTGAAATGATACACTACTTTGCTGGTCTACGTTTGTTTGCCTGGGTACCCAAATAAAAGGTCAGTATCATTCCCCTTATTGGGTCCCTATCGTATTAGTTAGATGTAGTTCGTCTGGTCGTAAACTCGTCAGACGGTCTGACATGCGTTTCTGTAGCCAGATTAAAGGCACTCTGGCGTAAATTATTCACCAGCTTTATCCAACATCCCGGTACAGCAGCAACACAGCACGATCAGATGCATTTATAACGATGGTTATGCCCTCTTACGGGACACTAATTATACACGAGCGATTTTCGTGCTACTTACTGATTAATACCACAGAAAAAAACTACCTGTGTAGTAGGGTTACATGGTTAACACCAACAATGTGTTGTTATACCGTAGATCGTATCCAATCTTTAGGGAGGAGTTCAACGTACATTGTATCTTTGATATACATAGGGTTAAATATGATTATTTTTTCAAAATATTGACGTTTTGTTCATGTTTTTGTTTTGTCCGTTTTTTGTTTTGATTGGCTGGTGTTTTTTTGTTTGTTTTTTGTTTTGTTTGCTTTTGTTTTTGCTGAGATATCAACATGTACGTATGTACGCATATTACCTACGCATGCACGCACATAGAAATGCGTGTATGCATGAATTTGAACAGGCATATACATGTACTACTAGTAACAGGTTCATGTTATTATCAAAACATATACTACAGTAACAGTAAAATGCCCCTGAAACTTGGTCCTTGTCGTGTATCTGAAATCCATCCCTGTTCACTGAAAGCAAGGAAACATAATTCTTTGTATTTGATAATTATTAGTATCAAAGTATCAAAACACAGCATTGGTGTAGTTTATTTTCGTAAACGTTCGATCAGCACATAACATCAGCCCTTAACTGCGATCTTTAATTGTAACATGACTCGCATGGACGGTTTATCGCCATTCTGTATAATAAGTGCAATTATATTTAATTTCCCAAATGCAATTTTTCCATTGATAACAATGTAGCAACAGCCCAACTCCCTATCACCTTTCCCTATCTCTAGGGGCCGCGGTGGCCGCGTGGTAAAGGTGCGGCCTCTGGGTCGCGAGTTCGAAACCAACGTGGAGCTGTTGCCAGGCACTGACCATAGGCCAGTGGTTTTCCTCCGGGTAATCCGGCTTTCTTACACTTCCAAAACCTGGCACGTAAATGACCATGGCTGTTAATAGGACGTTACACAAAACAAACCAAATCAAACCTTTAACACAATATTAACAATATGCTAGAAAAACCAGGAGTTTGTATTCGTAAAATCCATCCGTGGCAAACAAACAAAATATTACCAGATATGGTTGGAAATAAATATATTGTAGAGAGAACTTTGATATAGGCATTCGCCTGATTGTTATATCAGAATGTTGGAGCTTAAAATCTTCAAATTACGGGCAAAATATTATTCAAATTTTAGCAATTCGTTTGATTCATGGCGAGTTAGGTTATTGGTAACCTCCTACCATCAAACACTTTAGGAGTTTAGCATCATTGACGAGTCGTAGAAGAACAAAACTAACTGAATGGTACAGTCTAGTTCATTTTGGCTTTTGTCTATCTACACTTGTAATTCTAAATTTGTTTTTAAACGTGAGTATATAATGTGTGTCTTTTGTACAATCCCAATCCATAAACTATCTATACACACTTTAAAGTAAAAAAAAAGATAAGAAATAATCAATAATAAGATTAAATCATAATGATAAATAGTAATAACAAATGATAATGATAAATGATTAAATTAAACCATCAGATGAATAATAATTAAAAATGTTAATTCTAAATTATAAGAGTAATGATAATGAAAAAAAGACGATGATAAGCCATACTATTGAATATTAATAATAAATGATAATAACAAATCATAATGTTAAATAATGATTATTAATGATATTGATAAATAATAATATTAAACCATCTATGTAAATAGCTATGATAAATGATAATAATGAATTTTGTTGGTAAATAATCATTTTAGACGATTTTGATAAATTATAGTAGTAAACCGTCAATGTAAATAACACTAATGAATGATAATAATCAATCCTAATAGTAAAATAATAATACATGATGATAATAAAAAATAACAATCATCTTTGTATTTACTTTAATATAACACATTCTGCGTCTATTTTTACATTCAGTGATCAGATTTACTCAATTAAGAAGGACCTCAGTAAGAACATGAACCAATTATGTTCCCAGCTACCAGGAGGGAGTGACGGTAATTTATCGATTTCCGTATCCATTGAACTTGTCAATTATAAGACATACTCGGTGTGTTTATCTAAGTTAAGGAACACTGAGCTGTAATTTATACAAATCGGTCGAGTTTCGGTCGCCTTTGATTTATATTTACCTGGACGAGGTTATTAAAATATCATCATATTTATATTAAATCGTAGAGTTGATTCTCTCAGGTCACGATGTAAAACAAATGGCCGTAAGTCGATACGTCCACCATGTCAGGTAAGCAGAGTCATGTTTTTGTTTGGGAATACCAGAGCTATCACTGCTATTACACAAACAACCACCAACACGATTCTGGAATCATGCCAAAACAACATACACATTTTTGCGACATTGACTTTTAAAGGAAAAATAACCAGTAAGATTACAGCAAAAGAGTCATTTAATTGATCAGGTTTGTTAGGTTAATAACTGATTCTATGGGTGAACTCTAGGCATTAAGCATTTGGTTTAAAAAACATGCATTCTGCATCATAAAAACGTGACAAAATATATATAAACACATATCGGTCAATCAATATTAAAATGGATTAATCCGTAACTTGATCATGTAATTAAATCAACCATGAAAAATGAAGACAAAGGTGATTACAGTGTAGCAGAACTGAACCGGGTCGATCATCGGCGACCAGGTAGCTCAAATGATACAGCTTCCGGCTAGTGTTCGGAGGTCTCTGGTTTAAAAGTTAATGATATTTTAGATGTTCCCCAAACTACATGTACTGAGGAAGGGATGTTAGAAATGACCTTACTTCTAAGTGTAGATTGTTAATGTTTATGATAATTTTAGTTTGATGTTTGCTTAAGCGAATTGTGAATACTTTAAATCTTATAATCGTTTAGCATATTATTTTGTTTATTGAAATTATTTAATTCAATTGGACCTGTTACAAAAACTGCTTCATTTAAACACCAGTTTGGAGGCTATCGTGATACGGAAGATAGGCTTATGGACATTTAAACGTCTCTAATACAAACTGTATAAAATCTAACAAAGAGAACTTCAGTAAGGCTACAATTCGGTTGAGTCGCGAGGACGAGCCTCGGGCGAGAAACAGCCACACGATTCTTTACCTGGCCTCAGAAATGCAACCTGATCTAGGTAAATAGGACGATTTCTTGGGTTGCACCGGCAAATTAGCTAATTGATGGATATACACAGGTAGCATAAGGTCGGTGTTGGTATTGTCAGTAAGGTGTGGAGCTGGGATTTGAGAGTACATCTTTAATGTGCCTCACAACGGGAGTCCTGGCGTTGAGTTAACATTCCACCCTACTCACAATAGTTAAGGATAATGTTACAACATGCCCACTAAGACGAGAGCCAGCCCGGGACCTCCCGCCACAGGTGTGTCTGAGTATGGTGACAGCTTCCATTGCAGGGAGGTGATTCGAGGCTGCGGGCATCGAGTATCAATTGCCGATAACTAAAGGCTGGTTCCATCATTGTATTATATTTAAAGTGTAACTACAACCACACGCGTATACTTATTTCAACAGAATGTTGTGACTGATATGGCAAACGCATAGACGGAGAAATCAATGTTGTTTCATAACACTTTTATTTGTCCCATTTTGAATTCATATTGTCTTGAAAAGCTAACTAAAACAGTTTAGATACCTAGACTGTCACATACACTGTGAAATTGTCCGCCATCAAAATTAAGATAGAAATTAAACGAAATATTCATGTCATTCAGAAACAACAAAGAATACCGGAAATGAACGAAACCGTAGTAATAACTCAAATGGACTAAACGAAGGCATATTGGCAACACAATATAGATTTGCAAGGAGACACTTGAAAAAAAAATGCATTGAGAATAAGTGTTCCGGAATGATCAGCGTCTTCTGTTGCATAGTCGACACCAACCATGCAAACCACGGTCAAATTTCCTCTTAATTAATTATGCAAAAGAATATAATGTTGTATAATTCTTTTAAATGATACCTTTGATAAATCTCCTTAAAAGAAAGTCATCAGCTTGATCTGATATCTTAAATACCATTTTCATTCCAAGTATTTTTTATTCCTTTTTCTGACGTCACAAAAATGCTTGCATCCATCAGAATTGTGACGTCACTGTTAATGAATTGGATTAATTTGTTTATTATATTTTTAAACGGCAAACAAGCAATTAAATTAGCATAACCGACTACAGGACATTCCATTAAACCTAGTACACCGACACCGTCGTTCTCTGTCAAATCCAAATAGAATACTGCAATGTCTGAAATGTATTCATTTGTCCATGGCACGAACAACTTAAATTCCTACAGCTAATTGTTGATACATACCAAAATTACAAATTGATTGTGACGATGACACACAGTTAAATATAAGGAAGAAATATCCTCTGGATCTGAGGCCGATATTGCTCCTCTAACAGTATAGTAAATTAATAGTTGCTCGATTAACTAAATGCATCTCGGATGATTTTTGAGCTTACTTTCTTGAAGTGCATGCGTTTGGGCCTTAGTATCACTGACTTGTCCTGAAAGTACAAAAACAGATGTATGGAACATTTTGTTTATTCGTCATTCATGCGGCATATTTTTATTCAATTCATATTCGAACCACTTTGCACAGTTCATGCAACTTTTTATGTTTATTTTCTAGTATTGTGTTTGGTTGCCAAAACTACTGACCTGTAGGATTGTATTTATAGAACGGGTCTATTAATTTGATATGTATATAAAAATCAGTTTAAGTTAAATTATGTTCGATTATATTCATAATATTTCCCGAATAATCATGCTTACTATTTCATTATCAATATAGTTTTGACTATCGGGACCATTAGTATATTAGTATTGCTCGCGTTCGTCACCACTTTATTGAAAAGCAATATTACACTGGAAACTTCCTCTTCTATATCATGTCAATTACTCAGTTGATGTCGAAAGAGTTGTAGTGACCAACTTTCGGCCATTGAATAAAATGATTTAGTATTATAGTTATAATAAAGCACATATTTCACCAATTGTGACCGATACGCCGGTATTGGCTGGACATCATTTTTTATATTTGTAAATACATGTATTATCATTCTTTTATTACTTTTTACTGATACTTGAAATATCAATAAGATATAGTGCATTGTATCATACTGTATTGTATAGCAAAATATGCTAATATACATGCATTTCATTAAAAAGAGAGACAGGTATGTATAAAAATAAGAATAAGGTCATTATTTCCAAACTAATTTATATATCAGCATCTATATCTGTAATTGAGATGTTTGAATTTGACTTATCCATTTTAAACTAAAAATGATTGACTGCACTATGTTTTAATGGGTTTGTTAAACCAATTGTACTGCCTGATAGAATAATGTATATAAACATTTTTGAGGCATGACCTCCCTACAGTTAAAATATTTCCTTCCATACCCGCTGTGCGAGGACAAACAAGAAAAAAAGACATTTTCCTATGCGAACCGTTGCTTACAGCAATCCGTACGTTTATGACCTTAGCTGTTTTAGGACATAACACATATATCTCGAAAAGCAAAAATACTAATCCTTTAACACAAACTGTCATTTGAAATATGATATTTGAACCGATAGAAATGACAATTTTAGAAAAATGAATATTAACACACTTGTTTTACTCTATTACTTTGTGACAATTTTACCAATTTAAACACTTACAAATGGTGTCTTCTAATCATTTTACGTATTAAAATCTTCAACTTGCTTACAAATATACGCATTTAATGGTATTACAAAATAAACTACTTTACAAATAGTTGGTTTACCTTTCTCAGTTCTTGCCATTATGTCTCATACTTGTATCTGCCATGCAGATATGGCAGAAGAATTGCACATGTGTTCCGCATTGCAGGAATGTAAGAAGTGAGTAAATTTGGAATCTTATCTCTGTCTGCCTTGCCATTGCCTCTTGGCTGTGTCATTGGGTTATGTCCCTTAGCTTGAACATACCAGAATCTATAAAATAATAGTTGTTACTCCTTTTTAACGCTTCGCATTTTGGGAGTGGGACGGCTGTTTCTCCCGATGTCAGTTTAATGTGACCTGGCAAGGTGACCTGTTGGATGTCTTCGGCAGTATACTTCAGTGGGGTAGCACTAAAAAATAGGCATTAGTTTCACACTATCACAGGGAGACAAACATACCGCAGCCTCCCGAAACACTTACACATACCTTTCACCCATGCATCTCGCACAGGAGGAAGGCCGTCCATAATAACATAGCTGTTGATAGAACATAAAACAATACAAACATAACAAAATCATATTAATACATACAGTTTATGCATCTATATCAAGCCATGTTATTGAACTATATCCAAAGTCTTACAAAAATCAAAAGTGGAAGAACGAACCACCGTTATGATACAGATTAACTTTCTTCTTGCTCTACTGTAACTCACTCTTAGTTTGTGAGCATACATTTCGTTTTCCCAGTTTTTCACTCCCATACTATTTTGATAACTAGCTTGCTACCTATATTTTGTTCTATGTTGTAATGTTCTAGTCGTGACCTCTTCGTTGTCATCACAGAAAGGGGATGGCGGGACATCCATGAACAACTGAGAAGCTGACTCTAAGATATATCTCTTAACTTTTTTTTCTGATGATCGTGAAAGACTGACAAATTGATAATTGAGCATGAATTTCGACGTTAATTCTTTAAGCAATTATGATTTCTGAGCTTGCGAGGGTTACAGGAAGCTACGAAGAGTATAGATAAATTAACTTATCTTTATCTTAATTTATAGTTGGTTTTTCGTGTTTCCTTTTCACTTCAAAATGTACTTTCACCTGGAAGCATTTATTGTATAAAATACAATTCAACAAAGCCATCTTATTCTACTCTTTATTGAGTTCATATTGATATTGTTACACAGATCCTCGTATTATGTATGGCATGTAAAGTCCCAATATGACAGGTTGTTTGTAGCTGTTGGTACTGATGCTTTAACGCCGTGCGGTATGTGTCCAGTGGTATCCATGCAGGATTGTCATATATAATTCACAAGCGTTAGCCGTCCTGCCCGTGAGGACGGCGCTGACAGGAGGCGCTGCGTGTGTTTAGCCTATCGACATACCTGTAACTATTTCGACAATGCCTCTATCTGTTATTAACCTTCTCGGCATTTCACCTGACGATTTCAGAGCCACTTTGAGCTGTCACACTTCCTATGCCAGTCATTGTTATCTTACTATCTGATACTCGTGGAAAGTGAAAAGACGGCGCTGAAAACCTCAGTGACCAATGTTCCGGCCATATTCCAGGTGAAAACACTCACGGCTCGGGTTACAGGTAAAATGTGAGAAAACTACAGATCAATCATTGCAAATTGTCACTGACTTGTTCCCTGTCATGCGCGTGAGTGGCAGACGAGCGTTAATTCCCGCGCCAAGTCGTTTGATGTCGTGTAACCACGTGATGTTCGTGTCGTCTGCTTCCACCGTGCTCCTAACCTCTGCCAAGAAACTGTCAACGATCGGAACCTCGAAATGGAATGAAATCACGGGTCAAATCGCAGACCTGTAGTTTAATCTTAAATAAATAAGGGTCTGGCTAAATATTACTTGACAGGTGAAGCACAGGGTCCTGTAACACAAACTTCTACCTGAACTTTCTCTATACCTGTATTATTAGTCTCATTAAACGGAACAATGGGTTTTAAACTTGCGTTAATCGTACAAAGTATTATTCTATTTTTCAAACCCTAGTTTCACAGCTTTACAGACATTGTACCCGAGAATGTTTCCATAATAACAATGTATTTTAACAGATTTTCCCCCAATTTGATAATAAATTGTCTATTCAGGGTTCATTATCATAATTGTGATGATGCATGGTTCCGTTTGGGCTGGACAACAACACTGCTACATTTGTACATACATAGTACAAAAAGGTGTACAATTTGTCATGATTGTGTCTCAAAGATCTATTTATATATTAACACACACTACTTTCTTTGGATATGAATATGTGCTAATTGCAAAAGCAAAATGTGAACAACTTTACATAATTACAACGGCATTAAGATTAGAAAACTAACAGAAATTTCTTCAGGTTTATAGATATAGTCATACGACAACAGAATCGTCACGTGACAAACAGTGCAGAAGAAAAAATCAAATTATATCAATTAAAAGTAAAAAAAAAACAACCTTCAAATAGACCGACAAGTAAATTGTGTAGTAGTAATTCCCAATACTCCACCGTAAACTATAGTCATGGTGTTTATCAATATAGCATTCAACTTCGTGTTTTTGTTGGCTGTGATATTTGTTTTCCACTCAAATGAGAATTTGCACCAAAGCGATAATAGACAATTATTTATATTTGTGTGTTATGTAAAGGTTTAAAGTGTTACATTTTGTATATTGAGTGTCCAGTTTGGTCCTAATGCAACAGTAATCGTTGTTCAATGTTTAGTTTAAACTGTTTTTTATTGTCATTTTCCAGTTAACGATATATATATATATATAACATATAAATGATATAGAAAGGAATCAGAAACAAGTGTCAAGACACTTATATAAATCTGACATCTATATATATAGGTTGACGTTACATACAAGCATAGACATGGTTAATCTCAACATCGTGTCATAATGACAATAGAGTGTATTGTGAAAACATCATTTGGAATTGATCAAATAATTAGATATATTGTGATTGATAAAAAGGGCGAAAACATGAAAATTGGATTTGCTGCTTCCATCTGTGGATTTATATTTAATGTGGTATTAATATAAAATAATAGACGTACAAAACATGTGCATGCTACGTTAGCATGTAAAATCTGTTTGATTTTACAAAGAAATTTTGTACAGCGAGGAATATCCTCGTGTTATATTCGATGGAAAGAGAAACATCTCCAGACAGTAATTACTTACACTTATGTTATATGGTAAGGTGAGGATATACCTATGTCGTAGATAGGGCCGTTTTTAAAGTGAGGAAATGATAGGAATGTAAGGAATGTTACCGGAGAAACTTATGAGATGTAGGAATATGCCATGTTCATGAAGACATTTATTGCACCGTTTAAAACGATGTGTTAATGAATTAGTTTAATTTGTCAATTCATTTCTACGCTTGAGTACAATAGTTCAAGAAAAACATCTAAGCAAATACATGGAGGTAAGTTTTATTCAATAAAGTGTTTCTTCAATTTTGCATTTATTTCATTATTCTTTCTGACGTCACTAGAGGTGTTATTGGATCAAAAGTATAATTTTGAAAAGACAGCTTTCATATTTTTACATTAGATATTTCAATGGTTTATATAATCTGACTTTTAGACACTGCAGAGAGATAATCAAAGCAATGCAATTTTGCATTTGCCCATTTTTATTTACGTTGGCATGTATGATCTCAGAAAACATATCTCGGATAACAGCTTTTGATGTATAAAACCAAATAAATGTAAAGGTATGAATATTATTTAAATACACTTAACAGTTTTCAGTGGTATTATAATAGAAAACGTGTAGAACTGAATACAATATTTTGTAAAATCACATATATCAAAACTGTGCCTGTATCTTTACAAATTGTGTATGTTAATTCCTTTCCCAAGTACCCATATTAGATCATTTGTCGAAGTGAATAAATCACGTAAAAAATTGTTTAAGTTTGATAAATATTCTATACAAATGGCATTGGTTCAAATCACCTATTATTTGCAAAACAAATGTTTTTTCGCCGGAATTCCTTTAAATTCATGTTATTTAAACTTGTTTACTCGTAAATATGTTTCATGCATATATATAACCTCAATTTACGTCACGTTATCAAATCAGTAAACATAACTGAAGACAAATACAAGGACACATAATTATATCACAAGTCTAAACGTACTCATTTTTGGGTGGTACTACAATAGTAAACGTGTATGATTAAATGTAATACATTATACAATCAGTTATATAATTAAACTACGTCTGTATAATAAATTAGGGTCTGCAATTAAAAATGACACATGAAAACGGACATGAGAGATTCTAACAAATATCACCGAATTACAATCAGCTAATTAAGAGAATTTTTGTTTGTTTGTTTGTTTTTGTTTAACGTCCTATTAACAGCCAGGGTCAGTTAAGGACGTGCCAGGTTTTGGAGGTGGAGGAAAGCCGGAGTACCCGGAGAAAAACCACCGGCCATACGGTAACTGCCCCACGTAGGTTTCGAACTCGCAACCACGAAGTGGAGGGCTAGTGTTAAAGTGTCGGGACACCTTAACCACTCGGCCACCGCGGCCCCTAACTAATTAAGAGAAATAATATGTATCAATTACTAAAGACAAAATTAAACAGAATACATGGTAATCAAAGACCAGGACATTAAACCAAAGCAATATAATAAATAGTAATAATAGCCGATCAATGTTATAAGGTTCCTTATGCAAATTAGATAATAATGTTTAACACTCAAACAGTTACCACTATATCGCCATAGGTGTAAACAATAGCTTGATGGTCATACCATCCTAAAAGAACCAAGTTTGAAATATCACAGTAATATCGAGATACACTGTTATGTCCACATACTATATGATTCTTTATATTAAAATATACATATATACTACTTAGAATAAGCAAGAAATGTCCGGAACAAACGCAAACATGGGATATATTTAACAGGAATAAGGAATGATAATATATGCACCAACCGCTTCAACATAAAATCTGATAAATGACTGGATACTAATGAGTGAGCACTAACTCGGGATCGCATTTTAAATGATAGCATGACTACTTTGGTGGTCACCGCTCTTGGCCTCCTATATGATGTTTTCTCATCCGAAGTATAAGAAATCTTATAATTTGTATCAATTAATGTTTTTTTACAGGTGACAATAGTCATAGTATAGAATTAATTCAGCTTTCGTTCAAAATGAGTTTGTGTTGAATAAAATTTTCAAAATATTTCTGAAATATGACTGATAGCAAAATTAGCATTAATATGCTATAAAAAGCTTTGGTATGTACGACCATTTTATGAAACTATAAAATAGATATTGTCCTGAAATTTATCCTGATTGAAATTTTACCTCGACGAGTCAAAAATACAAGCTGAACACATTATACGATGGTTTACGAGAAATGTACGTCACCATTGAAAATGATATTGCTGTCCCCGTAGACAGTCACAGACGCACGCATGCTGGGAAGGTGTAATCGGAAGACCGCCCCCTGCTGGGAGAAGGATACCGGAAGACGATCGCACGCTGCGCAAAAGACGTGTTAATGTTCTCGTATGCATATGTGGGGTATTCGGGGTGTCGTGTTCGGTGTTAAATGGGTACAAACGCTAGTCTATATACCATCATATTACCAAACAATGCTGGGACAAATTTATTGTCCCTGATTTTGCATTTTATAAACAGATTCTATGTCATCTTTATTTACGTGCATCACGTACAGTGACTTGGTAGATCTAGAAATGAGCTAAGTCAACGCTGCCAAGCTCAATATTCCCGATGAGTTTTGTGTTAATGAAAACTCAAATGTGACGATATTGTGACTATCATTTGAGAGTTTGTGTATACTTGATTATTTCTTTATAATTATTTTTTCTTTGTTTTCATGGTAAATACTCAAATGTGATTGGTCGAAAAATTCTTTTCATTCTTCTATAATTAATTTTTCTTTGTTTTCATGGTAAATACTCAAATGTGATTGGTCGAAAAATTCTTTTTATTCTTCTATGAAAGAAATTTTGTTTGCAAACTTCTGTAAGAGTCCGCTACGCGGATTCATACAGTTTGCAAACAACATTTGTTTCATACCCCGATGAAACTAAAAAAAAATGACATCAATGCTTAAATATGTATTGATTTATCTAAGAAGTGTACCTCATTTTGACTGCCTATACGGTAGTATGCTCGCAGTTGGCAAGGAACATTTTCTATCGTTAACAAGTCGACGTCGTCAAAATCCAAGTAAAACTAATATCCACTGATTGCACGAGTCATAATCATGATCCCTGTATCACAAACACAAACCTGTTTGAATTTGTCTTGTACTAATATCAACTATGTATCCAATGGCAGAGTAAGTCATATGCCGCCAAGTCTTATTTTCATTGCTGTTTATCTACTTAGTATATTCAATATGGCCGTTTCCTTCCGTGCCAATCCATACTGTTCGTGCAATCGCTCTTCCATCGAGTTGGAAAGGTAGCCGAGTACAGTAAAAATCACCAATTCTGTAAAATAAGGCACATGCTTAAGATATAAAGTTAACGCTACATATTACCTCTAATAAAGTATATATGTTTGTAATCTATGTAACATTTGCAATTTCAATACAGCTCTGAAGGATAAGTAAACTCATTTTTCTATTTTGTTTAAACATGTGAATACCAAGATATACACTTCAAAAAAAACTTTAAAATTGCAAAATCTTATGATATTTGACCCAAAAGGTCAAAATACTCTGCATATTTTTTTAAAAAACCTATTTGAAATTAAATATCTCTATCCCAAAGACAGAATTAATCTTGTTTTGACATATATTGTTCTTTTGGATTTTCCGCAATCTTACCTTGACTTTGAGACACCATTTTTTGCTGTAAGCAAAACTAAATTATCGGTGTAAACACACTTTCGTGAAATCCGCAAATTTAAAATCCATAACCAATTTATTTATTTTAGTTTTAACAAATATGAAGCCTGTATGTACTACTTCATAATGAATATATCAATTATAGTGTACAGTGTTCCCCAGTTTTTATGCATACCATAATACAGGAGATATGTGCTTAACAAAAAAAAATCGCCTATTGCTAGGTAATCTTTCTGTGGTCTGTTACCAAACGAACAGGGATCTGGTTTACTACATTTTACTTTTTAATGCATATTCATTTATTTATTTATTTATTTATCTAATTTATCTATTTATTTTATTTTTTATTTATTTATTTATCTATTTATTTTATTGATTTATTTTTTATTCACACATAGTCACTCATATCATATTAGTTAAAAAAATAAATATAAGTACATAATATGTATGTATCATTCAACCAATTATATTTGACTGGGCATGTATTCTTTTACCTATTGGGTTATTTCATGAATTTTCTTGGAATTGTAATAGTTGAGGACTTCATACATTTTAGACTCTTTTAATGCACCGAATAGTTTTAATGTTTGATAAATGTATTACCATATAGGGACACGAAACAGCGCTTATCAGAATAAAATGTGGGAGTACTATTGTTACTAAGATAAACGTTTTATATATTTTCGGTATCGTTTAGTTGGTAGTGTTATTTCATATCTGTCCACTCTGTTTAATATGTCAGCTATAGCTCATTCTGTTTATTGTCAGTCTGACTCTATTATCTGTTATGATTTATCACCTCTATGCATAAAAGAGTTCCGTAGGGGTGGCACGAGCGTTGTAAATAGGGACCAATGAGATTAAGCTACACAAACGTCCAGTCCTTTACAATGTCCTAGCCGTGCAATTCCATAATGTTTGTTCGGAGACAACCGCTAGAGGAAGCCATTTTTTTCTGTCAGAAAAATTAATTCAGAGACGACCTCTTGAGATATAGAAACCAAAGTTTAAGCAATGATTCCTTCAACTGTGATTATAGGGCAGGACCTTTGAGAATACTCCGGGGATCAAGGCCATGTTTTTCTCCATCCCATCAAGAAGTTAATCTGATTAGGGTGTGAGAGGCTGTCGCGCCGATTTCTAGTAACGGATGGTCGGTAACCCTGTTTTCTGTTGTTTTTTATCGGTTATGACAGATGATCTCGTCAGATCTCGTTAGATCTCGTATGAAATACAGTGTGAAGTGGAAGACGACCGACCAATATCACCAGGGGTAAGATTACACTTTAATAAGCATAACCTTTTGTCGACAATCGCGCTAGTGTGAGATCCGGGTCTGCACCTCGTAACTCTCGTGGAAAAGACGCGCGCTCGTGCGACTGCGCGGTCGACTACAGAAGCAATTTGCATATTCGATCCGAAGAGATGTAGATGATTTTGTAGACAATCGTCCTTCATCAGCTTCATTCGTACCTGAAATAATGTATTTGAAACATTTTTTAAACTTCAATATTTCTATCGGTGATATAAACTACTATATATATACGAGTTGAATACGGTATAGCTCAAATGCCGTGCTTCTAAGGGGCCGCGGTGGCCGAGTGGTTAAGGTGTCCCGACACTTTAACACTAGCCCTCCACCTCTGGGTTGAGAGTTCGAAACCTACGTGGGCCAGATGCCAAGTACTGACCGTAGGCCGGTGGTTTTTCTCCGGGTACTCCGGCTTTCTTCCAACTTTAAAACCTGGCACGTCCTTAAATGACCCTGGCTGTTAATAGGACGTTAAAACAAAACAAAACCGTGCTTCTAAGACTCGTCAGTGATGTTAAGGACATCACACAGCTGATTCGTCATTCTAAGACTCGTCAGTGATGTTATAGACATCACACAGCTGATTCGTCATTCTAAGACTCGTCAGTGATGTTAAGGACATCACACAGCTGATTCGTCATTCTAAGACTTGTCAGTGATGTTAGGGTCATCACACAGTTGTTTCGTCCTTCTAGATCTCGTCAGTGATACTAAATGCCTAAAGTGCTGATGATAGAAGGAAACATTTGCATAAAACATTTTTATTTATTGTACATCGTTTTATAATTAATTTTTCTTTGTTTTCATGGTAAATACTCAAATGTGATTGGTCAAAAAAATCTTTTCATTCTTCTATGAAAGAAATTCCAAGAATGGCGCGAAAAGTGTGACGTCACAATACGACAATTGACGTTGCGTATTGATTTGAGAAAAAGAACCCCATTTAAAACCAGTAAAATTGTACATAAAACATGTTTTAAAATAGAAAATCATTTCAAAAAAACTTCTGTAAGAGTCCGCTACACGGATTCATACAGTTTTTCAAACAAAATTTGTTTCATACCCCGATGAAACTAAAAAAAAAAAAAAAATGACATCAATGCTTAAACCATTTTCAAAATAATATATTAAATGAAAATGAGGTGAATGACGTCAAGATGGTTTTGTTTTTAATCGAATATATGTAAGATAATTAACTATAATAGGATGCCAATGCCAAAAAAGACAGGTATGTACAATTACATTACTGACATATATTATTTTTGAAGCTATGGCACATACTTAAGATGCAGGAAACCTCATGATAATATACAAACTATATCGTAAGATGGCACGCGGCTGGATTCCTGTATGTTGTTCAGTGAAGTAGTCACCAACTACTACAACAAGACCCTGTCTGTCATTCAACGGGGGTTAACCTAGTAAAACAATCGTAACAAAGATGATATAGTTAAGGTAACTGAAGACTTGATATCATTCCCATTTATATGATTTATTAGTAGTTTATTATAAAGAAAAATATTTACCTACATTGTATACCGGTTCAAGAAATGGAAAAATACGGATACATGACAATTCGCAAATTATACTGTTACAAATGTTCACAATATTCACTTTATCAATGACAATGCAACTTAAGATTTTCCCTTTTTTCTGTTTTCAGATAACACACAAAAAATGGTGTAAAATGGCGACGAGTTGATTAGGTACATCTGAAAGTGGCCGTGTACCCAAGTTACGAGACTTAATCAAGTATTAATAGTCATTTGTGGCGATGTTAACTTGGAATTAGTCGGCTGTTTGTACCATACTGAGAGTGTGATGATCAGTTTGCACGTACGTTCGGCCGTGCCGCTGCGCGTGACAGTCAATCTGTGAAGGAATCGCCTTACACAGAATTACAAATAATTCATACACTTTGTTATTAAGACGTAACATTATCCGGGTTCTGGTCGGCTGACAGAGATATCCAGGGAGAAGAGGATTCTCTGTAATTATCGGTAGCAAGACAGTGGTTGTTGTTATAAAGATGTATGGGTTATGTCACAGTACTCTGAATCTCTTGCTGCAAGACCGCCGATTGTACAGATAGAAGGAAGAAACGGTGACGTGACGTCACGACGTCTCTAGCGGCACAAGTACCTACGGTAGTGACGTCATGATAAACACAGTAAAATCCATCGTGTAGACTATGGTATCGGGCAATATACGGAATGATGATAATTATGTTACAATGATAAAACTGAACTAAATAATAGATGTTTGACTTATAGAGTTCTAGAATATGATGAATGAATGAATCAATCAATCAATCAATCAATCAATCAATCAATCAATCAATCAATCAATCAATCAACGAATGAACGAACACATGAACGATTGAATTAAGGATTGAATGATGAATGAATTGATGATTGATTGATTGAATGAATGGATGAATAAATGAATGGATTACAATGTGAAAAGCATTGTACACCAATATAGTGCAATCTATTGACTTCCAATTAGAGATTCATCTTCGTAATCAGGTACCCAGATATTGTATTATGCTAGACTTCGCCGTTTATTTAACTTATCCGGGTTCAACAAAGGTTATAGCCCATAACCTAGATAAAATAGAAAATGAATCCTTCTATTTATATGTGTTTTGTCCTCATTGCCACTTTTATGATCTTCCGCAGCCATATCTAAAAAAATATATATATTACGTTAAATTTTATTTTGCCGGCCTTAACAAATACATTCTCTGAAAACCCTATTGTTTCTACCTGTAGGGTATAATAACAACTAAACGAACCAAAATCATAAACGTTGAAAACTGAAAAAAAAATTCACATTAACAGAAATGAAGATTTACAATTTGTGCCTAATTCCGTTATTAAAAATACAATAAAATACGATAAAACCAAACAGCATAAACCTCAAATATGCTCTATGAAATCATATGGTGTCATACGATGATGTTATACATATATCTACAAGCACGAGACGTCCTAGCAATACCAATGTATACTGACAATAGGCATTACAATGTTATAGAATCTATTATGGCGGTAACTGTAAGTAGAAGTACATACATGTATGTACAATCGTATATATCAGAGAAGATTGCTATCATCTATCGTATATCAAAAGGTTGATATTTCATGTGATTGTTCTAATGGATAATTAACGTGTATTTGATATGTAGCTAGAATGTGCCCTGCATTAGTTTTTAATTAGTTTTAATTAAAAGTATTTAAAATATATATTGTGTTCATCGTTTATGAACACTTATTTGTTAAATATCGTAATGTAGCAACATTCATCTTACTCTTAGATTTCTAGATCGGTCTTTCTTCCTGTCATTCTTCTTTGCTTTTCTTTCCTTATAATCATTATAAGTATACTGTGTCGCTATCACAATCTTTGTAATATATATTTTTGGAGGTGGCTTTTATAAGTTGTTAACAATCTGTGGCGGTCCTGGAGAGATAAACAAGACAATAAAAAAACACTTTAAAGAACTTGACACGGCAGAAGGATTATAATGTCCCGTAGCTGACAACTAACATAAATGCCAAATGAATATCGTCGGGAAATATGTCTATAGGTATATTGTATATGTTATTTGTTCCTATAAACCTAGTAAGGAATTTTTAGGTTGATAATTCGGGATATCCGTTAAAAAATAATAATCTTGTTGTAACAGTCATTTTCATTGGCTTATAGAAACAGTCCATCACGAAAAAGAAATGACGTCGCTGATTGTAACGCCGCTTTAGATTGGCTGAGTATGATACAACGGCGTAGTAATACTGTATCTAACAGAAAAAAGTTCATTAATAAAGTGGATTTTTATAGGGATAGCATATAATCAGTTAAATTCAAGCGATTAACTTGAATATATATTTTATGATATGGAGCTATAACGCAAAAAAACTGGAGTGTACAACATTTGATGTAACTATTCCTATCGACCTTAATTAAGCTTCCTTCTTGATGGAAAATGTAACTATGTGTGTAATCTGCTTGCAGCTCTAGGAGTGCATACGACGTTTATAACTATACATAATCAAATCATTGATAGAACTATGTTTTGAACGATTTGATTACCGTCCTTTTGTACCAATACCACCGCCATCGCGAATCTGTTTATATTTATATTATCACTAAGGCAAAGAGAGGTAACTCCAACATTCAGTTCTGCTGAAAGAGTTACGATAAGAGGTAGAACAACTATGTAAAGGAACGCTTTCCTCTATCTTTAAAAATAAAAAAAATACACAAAATAAAAGAATAAATGTATTTTGATAGGTAATAAATTCTAACAAAATTTTCAAAAATTAATACATCAAATTAAATAAATTAAATAAAATTGAAATAATGAAAAATAAAACATTTAAATGAAGGATGATTTGAAATCGGATAGCACTACATATTAAATAGACTGATTTTTCTTTTAAGGTCATTTGACAGGGTGACTTATAGCCATCGTGTTTCGTCTTTACGTACGCCGTGCGAATTTTTTTTCTTTGAAGTCGCTACTGGTCTGAAACAACTTGGCGAACATGCATCATGCCACTAGAATCTAGTCTCTCCCCTATCCAAGGTTGCTTTAGACAAAATATAGAAACAATCCTGCCATTTCCTATAAAAGAAAAACAAACTGTATTTCCCCTATTGGGCTCCATGGAAATATTAAAATTTATTACAAATCATAGCAAAATAATAAGTATGTAGGTTTATTCTTTTAAAGCAACAAATTGATAAAAAATCTATATCTATTTTCAAGAATATAAGAAAGCAACTGCGAACTACTTCTTTTGCGTTATTATTTCCAGGACATCGTGAAGCGGCCATCGAGTGTTAGCCAATGAAATTGCATGTGATTAAAACATATTCCCGGTCAAAGGTCAGTGTCAACAAATCCAAACGCATTTCCACGTGTGGTATAAACTGAAGTTATTCAACAGTTGTAATGATTATGTCATGCCTTGGGAGTTGAATAACACCCACCTATTGCGGTAGAAATTGTTTTATAACTATTAAAACAGCAATATCCACATTATGAAACAGTACATTGGCATTCTTTAGGAAATTCTTCATTACGAACAGAAATAAGATACAGGTACGGTGTCTATACAATACCATTTGGGAAAAAAATATATAGATACGTATTTTACTTTTGTTGCCAGTTCTAATGGAATTATCGGCATTTATTTGTAACTAAATACCTTAGTGGAACAATGGTAATATCAATGTTACTTCACCCGCCTGAGACAGTTTAGTAACTAATGTCTAGGTTTGACGTTATAAAAGACTGTGAATATATAGTGTGAAGTAAAAACGCATAGTCGCTCAAACAGAATGTGTAATGTCTATACACATTTTTACAAATACTTTTCAGGACAGCAGGAAAAGAACAACCCTACAGGCGTTTTTAGCGAGATATAAAATTTGGACTGGCTAATTTCTGTCATGTAAAGGAAAAGAAGTACGAAGTATTTGACGTAGGAGACTTCGTCCGTAATTTTTCGCGAACAGATTTCATCTTTGAGTCATTAGAGGAACCTATCAACAACAGGACTAGGAATGAATACCGTCAAAGTCTAAGATGGGTCAATAATGCAACTATGTATTGTCGAAGGTTAAAGTAACATTTTTGGTTGAATCTGGACCTCTATGTCCTCAATGTCTTTTAAGGAGGTCAGTAGAAGTCTTTAGATATTATTTTGTTATTTCCCCGTCACTACTCTAGGGTAAGATTGATTGAATATCTCATCCATGTTTAATGTGGGCAGGGATAACCCGTCGTAGATAAGTCAGCCTGGGGTACAGTTCCAAATGTTACATCATCATGCTAAACGTTGAATATCTTATATCTAAAGTTGAGATTCCCCTGTCTACATCACAGAGCGGTGATTGTTTAATGAAGCATGACATGTGAATGATCTTGTAGAAGATGAGATAATAAATTATCAATCCAATCGCTTCCTGTCACGCTTCCGCAATGATATTCGAAAACGAAGCTGAGGGTGCTTCCCTTGACAACATCTAACATGGACGATTCGCCTTCCCGGTCGAGATCACTCTCTTCTGTACCACCTATTTCTGACACCATTATCAAGGGATGAGCCTCAGAAGCTATATTTATTTTCTGTGACTGAACAGATGTTTTGCCTTTAGTAAATAAATGGTGTTAAATATTACTTTGTTTAACCATCATTTATCATTTCGATCTAACTGTTGTACGATAGTGTATATGAAGTATTCCTGTCTGGTTCGGCCATTTTTGCGTTTTGATAAAGAACATATCATTTGTATATATTCTTTTTCTTTATATGATATCAAGTCTGATTTTCGCTATGTTTATTGGTATGTCTGGTTGTTCCGTTGTCACCTGCACAGATAGCATCTTCTCAGATTTGGCCTAGATTTGTATGGCGGGTATCGGCATTGAAATGAAAGACGCTTACACTCTGGAACTCCTGGTCTTAATCTGCTTCTTTCGTGAGATCTTCAAGCAAATTTTGTAATTTTTGTTTGTAATTTACCATCGTCTTATCGATTTTGATATAGAAATGCGATTTCATTATCATGCCGGTATTCTTTGTTTTTAGTGTATAAATTTAAAACTTTCGACAGTTACTTCTGTATTCCTGTTTTCTTTTTGTTCCTCGGATAAGCTAACACGATCAAAAAAGGGTCGTCCTTTGAGGGAGAAGGCCAGCATTTTCTGTAATAGAAATTTCTGCGATGGCCGTACGGAGAGTTTCTGGCTCAATTTGACAAGTTTTATTCTTTATTCTGTATCTAGGACAGCTGGGATTTTAATGATAACCCTATTGCTTTATCATTTTACATCATCAGTACGATCTAACATGTAATCATGCGCGAGGATGCGTGTGATAAACTATAAGTGTATACAATTCATTTAAAAGTGTATTTAAAGTATAATAAATGTATGTGACCAATTCGTTGGATAACTTATTTATTGCCAAAGTTTCGTTTGTCAAATTAAGACATATTAACACGTCGAATTATATATCAAATATAGTTAAGAAATACCTGGTAAGTGGTAATTGTTACGGTTTCCTAAGTGACACCTGTATACACAATGTACGCATACCTAAAACAATGCATTTTATCCTTGTGCCAGACGAGGTCAGCGGGAAGTAGAAAAACTACGACAGGATACCCAGTCTTCGGAACAATTATGATCAATCGGAAGAATAAACGATTAGAACTTTACATGTTTACGATCGATCTTGAATAAGTGGACCAAATTGAATTTTAAGCTAAAACTGAATTTCAGTGGGGATAATCAATGCATCCTATAATGTGAGAATGTAAGTACTGGGCATTATTTACTTGGACTGGACGTACAAATATGTAAGCTCCCTGTCTTTGACAATTCAAATTTTGTCAAAATGTTCAATGGCTAAAATGGCTCTTATCAATCTTATCAAACAATAGTGAATAAAACGGTTTGCCACATGATAAAACGGAAAACTTAATTGGATGATTATATCTGTACTACTTCATCACCGAGGGACATAGACAATGCATCTTGGTAATGTTGTAGATAGGAATTATAAGCAAATAAGTTAAATCATGCCCCTATAGATAAGATGTTTTTCGTGGTATGCATTGGTATTTATAACTTTATGTAGGTATATCTTTGATTGATCTTGATCTTGATGACAGTTCATTTTTAGCACCTTGGGCTAATTGGCTAAACAGGGTAATAGCACATACATACACAGTTAATTAAATAGAAATATGTTTTCCACATCATATGATATAAAAAAAACAAAAAAGTGTTCAATCTTATCGTATGATTGTATGATATATATTTATTATCACACACCACAAAACATAAATATAAATATACCTTGCACATACAGATTAGGTTTAAATAATATTTTCCACGCTAATCTGATGTCCTTTCATCAATAAGAATCCCAAATTATTATTAATATACCGAAAGGAAAATGAAACACAATTTGAAAATTGCCCACTTTACTGGAAATAAAAAGATGTTATAAAATGTTATAACAGTGTAATCAATAGATAGGGAATCACGGTGTCATGTGTAAAAATTCCATCCATGTGCGTTTAGTAGCCTCGTCAAATTTCAGTTTGATTCAAAGTTACCCCCTCTCAAAATGCGAAAAACATAGAGAAGGTGAATAGCGCCTTTATATACTGTCGTTAAAGGAATATGGTCACAAGATGACGAAGACTAAACATCAGTCAGGAAAAATAAACTTTTATATGACAAAAAAAAATCGAATTGTAAGAGGCATGAAAATGATCCATAACCACAAAAACGATTCGTCATTATCAATACCGATAGTTGTAGAGACCCCTTTGCATAGCACCATGTTAAATAATGGGTGTACCCTACCAAAATCAATAATAACAGTTTACAGTGCATACATTTACTGATATTTTGATACCAAATATGTCATAATGACGTAAGCGTAATGATACATTTAATTAGAATAACATGCAAAATTTTCACAATATTGATTGGTATATTATTTTAGGTGAACCATTTTACATCATTTTCATATGCAAAACAAGTCTTAATTTCCATAATGTGTAATACATAACGTCATTATTATAAGGTATAACGTCATAATGACGTTGCTAATAATGTGCTCCAAATGACCATCTTTCTGCTCAGACACAAATCACATTCTTTCTCTAATATTTTTTGTTACATGGCTGACTTGAAATCTTTCTTGTCTCTCTTCTAATTGCAAGGTTAAGTTTGTTATTATCTTTCGGAAGGGGAGAATAAACACGATTCTGAAGGTAACCCACAAGAAAACGTCTAGCGAATGCAACGACATAATGTTATCTCCAAACATATCGGACTGTCACGTTAACACTCTGGCTGCTTGATGTGAAGTTGACCCATATCTTGCCGAGACTACGCTTCCTCAGGTTAATCATTCAGTGTATTAATTGAGGCACAAAACTCTTTTTTAGCAATGTCAAATAGTCCATAACTATTCAGTTCTGTCCAGAAGTTTACTTCTTGGCTATTTAATGGTTTATCGGCGTAATAGGCTGGCTTATCTGTTCCACAGAAATGCACAATCTGTTTGTTGACTTGCCCATCAAGTGAACCTCATCAGAGAACCCAATAGCAACACTATGGTTCCAATGTTCCATTTGGCAAACGCAATGCGGGAAGAAAAATCGAAGAAAGATCAAATATCAGATGTTTCATAATTGAAAATTTACACAGCGTAAACTTTAGCTCAAATTTTGAAATTTTGTGAACAGACGAATAAATGATATATTTCAATTAAAGTAATTGAATTTTTCTATTGCTTCATATGGTTTTTGTTTTTTCAGATGACTTTGACCCTTCGTGGCAATGCATGCCCCTTTCATTCGTCTATTCGTTCTAATATTCCGTGACTGTCTCATTCGGCCCAAGTTCTCACATCTCCTTATAGACATTCTACATTTAACATTACCATTGGATATTTATTTTCGTGCTATATCTATTGACCGCGAATACAGCGAAATTATATATTATCTTCTCTACAATATAAAATTTCGCAAAAATATAGAAGTATGAAAAATATAGAATCAAATTATACATGTACATACAGTGAAACTTGCCATATGTGATTGTTCAAGGGAGGCAATAAAAACGTCACATAAGACAGGTGGTCTCTTAGTCCAGGTTCAGGTAACTAGTATAGTGAATAACATTGGGAGGGGAGAGTATGATCACTTATGACAAGGAGTCGCTTAATTCAGGTGGTCACTATGGCGAGGTTTGACTGTAATTTTTTTGTCCATCTTTAGGACCATCGAGTAATGCTGTAGTTCCTCCAGCTTAGCTAGTATATATAACATTTACCATATGGTGTTGTCAGTATAATATCACACATGAACTATTACCTCTAGTTGCGTTAATTGTATTCACACTAATAGGAAGATAGTTCTAATTGTGAAACCAAAAAATGGCGGCTCCTCAGATATAAAAATAGCTATCATTGAACCGAAGTTACTGTTTATCAACACAACATCGATCATTGTAAGAGTAAATAGTATTAGTACTGTGAATACCATACAACGCAAGAAAATATTAAGGACTGTAACATAGACCAATCAAGTAACGTATTCGTTGCTAAGCAACAGGAATAATTATTGATGGAACATTCCGTATCAGCGGTAACTCACACGCTGACAGCAATAAAAACGGCGTCCGTTCATCAACAAGCAGACAGCGACTTACATTTTTCGCCACTTGACTTCACAAAATAATAGTCGGTTATGCACTAGAACATTAGCATAAACGTAACTGTAATGCAGACACTAATTATAAATTATATACATGTTTATATAACGAGTGTTTCCAATATAACATTAGTCAGATTAATTTTCCAGTCTATGAACACTGTCCCTTTTGGGGTTTAATTTGTTTCAATATATGGCGATACATGTAACGACTGCAGGAACGAGTGTAATGGATTCATATGTCAAAAATGAAACTGAATGAGTTTTCCCTCGGTTTTAGGTCTATAATGCCTTTTCTCTCTCAGGTGTGTTCACCAAAAGCCCGAAAAAAATGAAAAATGAATAAATTGTATCTTAAATCTAACAAGAGACGAAACAAGTTGATCATTGTATTGATGCTATTGTTCCATGTTAATTCACATGTAAAATAAAAGAGAAAATAAAATAAATGTCAACGATGTAAAGAAATCAGTTAAAACAACCGGGCGTTCCATCAAAACAAATTATCATTTATGCCATCCAGTTAGTCACATGAATCCCGCGCTAGTCGCATTGCTTGGATTTCTCCTGAAAGCAGGTTTGTTCCGGGCATGAGTATATGAGCATTTTGTCCGGCATACATCTGACGATCTTGGTGCATGTGTATGGGTGGGCGATTCTGGTGTCATTAGAGAAGCCATCGCAGTGATTTGCTGTAATATATAAAACAGGAAACGTTATTGTAAGTTTTGGATTCCTAGGTATTCAAAATAAACATGAACCACACTATCCTGTTAAACTATCCTGCATTATCTGCATGCCGATTTATTCCTCTAGTCTGTCATAACCTTTAGATATGCTGTCTTCACAAATACCCTCCCTTTTTACCCTCTCCTTGTTCTCTTATTTTATGCTTTTACTTTTCATATACAAATATTGCAAGTGCCATACGATGATGGAATGTGTAATTGATATATATTTTCTTCTTTTAAATACCTGTACCTATTAAATAAAATTAGAGTTGAATCATACATTTACTATCAAGAAAGCGTATACCGGAACATGAGAGTGATACTGCTAGCACGAGAGCCGATGATAATTATTTTATATTGCTATATATATAAATCATACAAACTGTCAAGAACCAATACAGTATTGGGAAAAATATGTTGAAAATAAAACAAATATTAAAATTAATCTAAAATATCAGATATTTTATTTGAAACAATATTCTCATTGTGTTGGTAAGTTGCATGTATTGATAAATCGATGCATTAGTCGCTTTAATTGAAAAGATAATAGGAATAAGGAAATGCTGAACGCGGCAGTTTGAAGTGGTAGCATTTTTCTCCATTCTTCATATTCATGCGTACTTAGGGTGATGAACTAACTTTTGGAATTACCAGAGGTAGTACACTGTAGAATACAATAGTCTACTGAACTTGATGCGTGATTGTATTTTAAGTATATAAGTCAGCACATGCATCATTACTGATACATTTGTATATCAACGATGCTGTTCACTCGCCAGCGTCATTAACAATTGTGATACCATGTAGGATAAAGACAGAACCGCGACAACTTTGAAATTTGATGATAACCTATACTAAATTAGTTATACACGGCATACAAACACTATGGAACCCTTATTAATACAGTAAGTAAAAACCGCAATTAGTAGTCGTCGAAAGTATTTACGAGAAAAAAGTATTAATATGTCAATCAAGATTAGTTGGTCGTTAATAATCTTTCTCGTCACTGAGGATAAACAATATTCCATCTCCTAGACGCCACGTTGTCATTATAGGATAGAAACACAATATAGTTAATAAATCATTAGAGGTCTATTGAGAATGTAAATCACATACAGCGACTTTCTTCCAAACAAGCCAGTGGAAATTGTTTTATCATCATTTATTTCACCATTATTTACCTTTTCATTGGCATTCATGCAAATCTGTATACATTTTTGTTCATACTTTGCCCTCGTTCGATCGAGTTTGAGTAAGAATAACGGTTTCGTACATTAATTATGGCGGTATTCTCTGTTGTTTATGAATATGCGTTTTTTCATGGTTAGAAGGGCTTGCGAAAAGATAGAGAAAGAAAACCGTTGATAATATCGACTATTCAAGGACAAAGACTACCTATGTGCATCAAGAAAAACTGTTTTCTTTTAAGCTAAAATTGATGTATAATTCAGTCATACTTTTAGTACAAAACTACCTTTATCGTGAAATCCCATATTATTTAACGTTACAGTATGTCAAAAGACTGAAATTACTCTCTGGGGGTATCAGGTAATAAATACAATTTCGATTTCCCTGGTCAACAGTTGCTGCATATTGACTTTTAGTGACATAAATATCTTCATTCTAACCCGAAAGTTAATCGAAAATCTCAGAAAGACAACACTTTATCATTTTAATGACTTTACTGATATTGTGTAAGTGGATAATTTAACTACATAATGTACTTGACGTTTTGCTTCAGTTGTATTCCTTGTTGTATCACTATGTTGTAGAGTTGATACCAAGACATGTTATCCTATAGTCTTTATCG
The DNA here is from genome assembly GCF_902652985.1 of Pecten maximus. Classification (NCBI taxonomy): domain Eukaryota; kingdom Metazoa; phylum Mollusca; class Bivalvia; order Pectinida; family Pectinidae; genus Pecten; species Pecten maximus. The sequence goes on from NC_047028.1 coordinate 22,627,030, forward strand.
CTGTTTATTCTATCGCCCTGTTACCCTGAAGTGATACCCTATAGTCTTTTTCACAAGACACTCTTTGGCTTTGTTACATACTTGTTATGCTATAGATCTTTTTATCTTTATCCAATAGCCTTGTTTTTATGACATCATATCCTATAGTCTTTTTCACTCATTATTCTATTGTCTTACTCCCCTGAAATGATATCCTATAGTCCTTTTTCATCGCTACCATATTGCCTTGTTCCCCTGACATGATATCCTATAGTCTTTTTCACTTATTATTATATTGCCTTGTTCCGCTGACACGATATCCTATAGTCTATTTCATCCATTACGACATTGCCTTGTCCCCCTGTCGTGATACACATAGTCGGTTGGACCGTTACTCAGTTGTCTTGATTTCTTGACATGATATCCTATAATGTCTTTCATTCATTATTTTATTGCTTTATTTCCCTCCAAATGATATAATAGTCTTTTTCATCCTTTACTCTATTTCCTTGTTACCAAAAGATGGTATCCTATATTCTTTTGCATCATTATTCTATAGTCTTGTTTCCTTTGCATGATATAAAGTATCCCTTTTCATCCTTTACTCTATTGCCTTATTCCCCTGACATGATATCCTATAGTCTTTTTCATCTTTACTCTATTGCCTTGTTCCCATGACATTATATCCTATAGTCTTTTTCATCCTTTACTCTATTGCCTTGTTCACCTTACATGATATCCTATAGTCTTTTTCATCCTTTACGCTATTGCCTTGTTCCCTTGACATTATATCCTATAGTCTTTTTCATCCTTTACTCTATTGCCTTATTCCCCTGACATGATATCCTATAGTTTTTTTTCATCATTACTCTATTGCCTTGTTCACCTTACATGATATCCTATAGTCTTTTTCATCCTTTACTCTATTGCCTTGTTCACCTTACATGATATCCTATAGTCTTTTTCATCCTTTACTCTATTGCCTTGTTCACCTTACATGATATCCTATAGTCTTTTTCATCCTTTACTCTATTGCCTTGTTGCCCTGACACTATATCATACAGACTTTTTCATCATTACTCTATTGTCTTATTCCCCTGATACGATATCCTATAGTTTTTGTTTCACTCGTTATTCTATTCCCTTGTTCCCCTGACACAATATCCTATAGTTTTTGTTTCACTCGTTATTCTATTCCCTTGTTACCCTGACTTGATATCCTATAGCCGTTTCCATCCTTTACTCATCATAATTGATTTTATTCCTACATTCAATTCCCATTTTATAGTTTAAGCGATATTTTTGAATTTCAGGACCTAATCAGGAAATCGCTTTCTCGAATTAACCGTACCAACTTTAATGATAGCGTACAGTCAAAAGACTTCACTTTCCTGTATCTTTCCGGTCATCATAACAATATCAATTATTGTATACATATTGATTTCAAGCGCTTATTTTATTTATTTTCTTGTATTTCTTTATTTTAATATCTTCACAGAAGTTAAGGTGATCTGACAACCACGAATGACATCCCATCCTGTCATACTTGACTAATCACTTGTCTACCAACCCTTACAGTAAATTCATTGATTCAGTCTTCGGACAGAGCCTACAACCTCCTTGCAGTGGTGGACGTTCAACTTTAAGGCCAACCTATAGGCAAGTTAAAGCGGTGGCAAAAACATTTAGGTGGAGAAAACATAATTGTCTATCAAAAATGTTTGAACTAGTGCAATAGGTTCAGTGTGGTCACTTACATGTAAATGTCTTCAAGCAAGGTGCACGAAAGCATGGCCTCTTATGCAATTGCAGTGAAAGGTGTGTCGGCATCAATGCCAGCAAATACCATGGAGAGGCGTGTGAAGTTATGATGTTTCGGCAGAAAACGACATAATTGGGTCATCATTCCATCAATTAACATATTATTGCTGTTTAGTATGGTTTTGTTGTGTTGGAAATTTAACTCCTAATGATCTGTTAACGTAGATTGGAAGTTTATAGTGTATATTGTCTTATTTCCTTAAAGAAATGTCTTCAATCTCTCGAAAACTTCAATTCGACTGAGATATACTTCATCTTCATTTCGTAAACTATAAGTAATAACACGACTGTCACATTTGATACTGAAACTGGAGGTTGTTGTTGTTTTGTTTTTTTTTTTCTATTTTCATGATAAGAAATAGTAATGTTTTTCTCTACTCGGGGAGATGACTTATCATACAAACTTTTTATTATACAATGAATTAATCCTTATTGCAATTAACTTAATCTATTATGATTTGATTCTTTATTTTATTTTCTTTTTTTTTTTACATTTTTTTAAACAATCATTTTTTTTATCTGTATGGTCAGCGACTTACCACTCGACCATTCCGCTGACTAACGTATTAGTTCTTCCGAATTCGCCTAGGCTTCTTCCGTCGGTTCCGTCGTCTATTACGCTTTTTCTTTTTGCCTAGGGAGTCCGGGAAATAAGTCATACTGTATCAAGCACTACTTGTCAAATCGTCTTAGACCTGTCATCTGATTAGAATTACTTAGCCTGTGTGATTTGAATTCAATTTAATTCATTTTTATTTCACATAATAACTGGTGAATCACTTTGCAAAGCCAACAGATTATTTCATAAACAAGTCTCTTACTGATGAACTCTTTTTTCAAATGCACATAGACGTGTCTCTTTTGTGCCCAGGACATATATGCAAGTGAATTTACATGTTATTTAGATATTATTGTGAAGGATGAGAGCGAACTACTACACAAGACACAACGATAAGCAACCACGCACCTGACGCAAATGACACTACATGTGTATTATACTAAACGTTTACGTGACAAAAACCTCTAGGTAGGGTTATATATATATATATCATTATAATCAGGATTCTTTATGGGACTTGCAAGGTGATATTCATCAATTATGGATTAATTTTATCTGAGACCTGTCCCTAGAAATTTCTGGACTGTTGACTGACGCCTACTAAACATTGTCAAGGTGTGGGCGGTGTAATATTTGTAGGACAGATCATTGAGATATTTTTCATTCCCGTTTCGCACACGTGAAAATGTCAATCTGTTATACTCGTGAAATATATGTTATTTTCGACGGGAAACATCTCAATTTTTTCTATAGTCAAAGAACGTGAACGTATTCACAGGAAGTGACAGATCACAGGAAGTGACATACATGTATATATGAACGAACGTTATATCCACAGAAAGTTACAGATATATATTTACATTCCTAATGTGGTTTGCTGATATGAACATACCAAGTGAAAACAACAAACATATGACCATGAATACACTATGAAAACCGTATGAAAACATTGTCTCTCGTGCAAATCACCTGATTAATCGGGTCATATTAATACGCCATCGACAGTAAGACAGGAAGAGTAGCTTCCCTTGGATCGATAACGTTGGTACGAGATAAGTGTTAAAATAGTGAATGATTGTATTTAATATTATTTTTACTTTAATACTTCTTTCTTTTTGTTTTATACAAAATTAAACAAAAAAGACCGGAAAATGCGGAACGACATTAAAACAATGGCGTGGTGCATAGGCGGGATCTCCCGGCTGTTCTAATAATTTGGCGTTTCGTCGTATGCATGACAAATTTTTCTTTTTAATAAAATTTCTCGTTTTCTCGATATAAATTTTTTAAATCAAGGTTATGTAAATATATGAATTGAATAGATTTTTTTAATTTTCATTGCGGAAAATTAAAAAAATCTATTCAATCCATATATGAACGTGCGTTATATTCACAGAAAGTTATAGATATACGTAAGTAAGTTATATTCACAGGAAGTGACATCATTATATTCACAGAAAGTTACAGATATACGTAAATACGTGATATTCATAGGAAGTGACGGTCACATATATACGTAAGTTATATTAATTTATATTCACAGGAAGTAACAGGTATACATCAGTACGTTATATTCACATGAAGTGGCTGGTATATGTTAGTACGTTACATTCACAGGACAGACAGTAAATGGATAAGAACTGATATTCAACGAAAGTAACCGAATAAATATCCGTTACTCACCGGTAGGATAGTAAAAATCTATATTGGTTTATTGGGTTCATAACCGTACCTACAATCTTACCGACATACATGTACCTCTTTGGCTGATTAACAGAATATATATATACATATATATTTACATTCCTAATGTGGTTTGCTGATATGAACATACCAAGTGAAAACAACAAACATATGACCATGATACACTATGAAAACCGTATGAAAACATTGTCTCTCGTGCAAATCACCTGATTAATCTTGTCATATTAATACGCCATCGACAGTAAGACAGGAAGAGTAGCTTCCCTTGGATCGATAACGTTGGTACGAGATAAGTGTTAAAAATAGCTGATTTGAATTGAATGATTGCATTTAATATTATTTTTACTTTAATACTTCTTTCTTTTTGTTTTATACAAAATTAAACAAAAAAGACCGGAAAATGCGGAACGACATTAAAACAATGGCGTGGTGCATAGGCGGGATCTCCCGGCTGTTCTAATAATTTGGCGTTTCGTCGTATACATGACAAATTTTTCTTTTTAATAAAATTTCTCGTTTTCTCGATATAATTTTTTAAAATCAAGGTTATGTAAATATATGAATTGAATAGATTTTTTTAAATTTTCATTGCGGCTATGAATACCAGTAGCTAGCTATATATCCTCCGAGGCGCGCTACCGCGCGCCACGGGATATGTAGCTAGCTACTGGTATTCATAGCCGCAATGAAAATTAAAAAAATCTATTCAATCCATATATATCCCCATACCAAACACTTATTGTTAACCATCGCCATGGTATCATTCATCTATATACATGTATATACTACTTCAATATAAAATAGCTGATATAGCATATTAGAATTGCTTCAAACATATTCGTCCTTATTTTTTTCAGATTCTTAAAATATTTATCTTTATTCTTGGAAATTTTTCAGCATTTAGATATTAATTGCTTGCATGTCCCGATAACTGATTCCTATCTTACATATAAAAACAATAAATCACACGCGAAAGAAAGCTGATTTTCAATAAGTATATGCATTATCAACATTCCAAGGCAATTAGGGTAAAGTACCTTGCCCAAGGACACAACCACACTGACCAGTCCGTTCACAGCTTTCCGAGAAACACAAACCGCCACGGGTAGAAAACGTCCAACAACGCACCTCGGATCTTTACATGAGGTTACGTATAGGTTTATGTTCTAGATGCCTGAATTGTCAAAGCTCTTAATGAAAAATTCAGGATAATTAAAAATACCAATATACATGCAATTACAAAAAGGGAAATTTGACATTTCTCTTTTAGCTGTAGACCTATTTCTCTCTTTTTGAAATAGTAATATTTTCATGCATACACTATTATTTCTAGAAAAGCAGCATCTAGCCAGCGTTATACAAGTCACAGAAAGGTCTCTGCACCAACTTACATAGCTGTGGAACTTTCTCTTGTTCTATAAGAACGAAACCTCATATATTGTTTGTATATGCAAAGTAATGACGAAGTCTGGCAATGGGAACTCTAATTAATGAAATTAAAATCCTCATTTTTCGAAGATTTTGCTATAGACCAAAAACAAAAGTAAATAGTTTAAGGTTCAAAAGTTGGGGCAGACTTGTGTTGGTTTAATTTAGTTTTATTTTGTTTAACGTCCTAATAACAGCCAAGGTCATTTAAGGACAAGCCAGGTTTTGGAGGTGGAGGAAAGCTGGAGCACCCGGGGAAACACCAACGACCTACGGTCAGTACCCGGCAACTACGCATGACCTACGTTGGTTTCGAACTCGCAACCCAGAGGTGGAGGGCTAGTGTCAATGTGTCGGGACACCTTAACCACTCGCGGCTCGTGACTAGACCGGGGTTGTTCGTTTATGAAATAAGACGGACCTGGTGACTTTTTGATGCTGACTTTATAGGACTATATCAACTTGTGTATCTGGCCCCAGTTTCATCAACGTTCCCGAACTGAAGTTTAGGAATTTTCTTGTGTTGTGGAAAATTGATGAAACCGCGGTCAAAACATACTAGTTCAATAAAATACTAACACTAAAAAAAACACAGAGATCTGAAGGAAACAACGACAACTTGACTTCAACCGATATATAATCTTTTTTGTATATATTTGGGTAATAAAATACGTTTTAAGTGAATAGTTCACGACGAATATGATATGCTGTTTCTCTCAAAATATTGAACATAAACAAAGACAATACAAAAATACACTTTGTTATGTTATTTGATAATGTGAAAAGGAAGGAAGTAAGTAAAACCTATCGACCGGAAGTGACGACATTAACAGCAGAAACGGTGTCGTGACAAAACAGACACAGCAGTGTGAAATGAAAGCTTAAGCGGTTAGCACTACAAGGCTTTGTTTAAACATGAATTTGTGAAGCTAGAGCACGAAATTTACCTAAACCAATCTATATCAACACAGTCGAGCGAACTTCACTAGTAAATAATTCCAATCATTCGTGTTGATTTGAAAATATGCATTAAGTTCAAATTGTAGCTGAAATCGCATTTCTATTAGTGAATGTGAAATTGAAATGCAAATCGAAAAAAAGGAAAAAAAGTCAAATATTCAAAACAAATTAAATTCCATCATGGAGGAACAAAGTCTTTGATCCAATTTTGCTTCAACATGTCAGAAACATTTCAAAAGAAAGCTTGACAAATATTTACCTGGAACAACGTAGAGAGTTTCCCGTGATGACTTTATTTTCAGATCCGGGACTTCTCCTCCCGCTACTGGTGTGATTTCCGGTTTGACGATGATGTCTGTTCCATTCCAATCTAATTTCGGTTTAAATGTTGTATGAGTGTCGACCACAGTTTTACACTTGTTCTCCTGTCGCTTTAATGACCATATCGTTTGAGCACTAGAGAAAAAGTCCGAAGGAGTGGTTTCCCCGGGACTTATCGTGGACCAGCTCAGATTTCCGTGAGGGTCGGGGTAGCCTGCCATCCAGGAAGCGGAAATGCGAAGCTGCTCCCCCTCGATGACCTGCACTGGGATCGCCATCGTGACTTCCGGAGCCGGATCCACTGGATCATGTGGTCAAATTATGCTTTACTTTATCAATTCAAATTGTATATAATATTTTAAAGCAACATCATAGTAAAATATTTTCTTACATTGTTTTATCAATTACATAAACAATGACATTTGGTTGAGCTGAAATATATACATAAAGATGTTGATTGAATAATAATAATAGGAAAAGTTCCCTACATTGTAAATAGGCTGCGGTTGAAAAGGTTACAACGTTAAAGGACCCACACAAAAAATGGATAATTGGCAGAAAAATCCACATAATTTAGCTAAGGAAGTGACATGACAAATAAGAATTGTTCGAGGAAAAAGAAGAGAAAAGAAAAAAATGACAATTGCCATAACAAGATATAACGGTGTGAGTATGCTAAGCTTAGCGCTGCACGTTGTTTACAATATATGACCACAGCGATTTTGGTTTAAAAAATGATGACTGAATCATTCCCCCGTAATTATCAATTGAATTTGAGTTATCAATATAATTCGCCAAACACTGACAAAATCTGATGCCGAAAAACAGATAATTACATATAACGTCACTATGTCGTCCCTGTAATAGCATATGTTTCTTCTACAAGCTATGCGTATCTGTTCGTGTTTACAAATGAAATGCCTCGTTTTCAAAGCTGTCACGTGATGTTAGTAGGCTACAGTCGTGTAAATTTAACAGATATTTCCCATATAATCTAATGGCCAAGATAAACATCGGAACTCGGCAATGAATATCGGAATAATACGATGCACGTGTAAATGGAAGTGTATCAAAACGATCATCAAAAAGCAATGTTTTTACTGTTATATTATTCGATATGAAATAGTTATATTGATGTCAATAAACATTGTTTAATTTTGCGTTAGGAGATGAACATGCTTAAATGTTAAAATAAATAAATACATAATTTTTTGGAAAAAAAAAATGGAATGGAAGGGGATCGCCACAATGCACTTGAAAAGAGAAATAAACTATTATTTGACATCGAAACAACGCTTAACTCAAATCGTCATTGATCTAGATTATTTACGATGGCAAAAAAAATTTAGAAAATCTGGAGTTTTAAGAGCGCCGATAGGGACGATGTGGACATCACATAAATCGCGCTAGTAACAGAGATCTACAATATTCAGTACCTATCATCGTATTTGTATAAGATCACAACTTACCTGTAATGATCACCTTGGCTGTCCGACTGTCCGTCTCTCCGCCCGCCTGGACGCCACACGTGAATGTGTCCTGGTTGTCACACGCGACGTCCGTGTAGGCAATATACACCAACACATTATCCAGGTTGATGTCTTCCAGGTTTCTCTGCTTGTTGTGACGTACAACCATGTCAGAGTTATTTCCCTTTAACGAAAATTGTCCCGAAGAAGTCAAAATAAACTCAAAAATACCAGGTGGCTGAGATTTTCGTTTTCCGCGTAAAAATACAGATGTCCATCCCGATATTCCATTGACACTACAGGAAAATATCCCACTGGCTCCAATAGTCGTGTACATATCTTTAATTTCAATCGACCCTGTCCAAAGACAAAATCAGGTATTTCAAATCATTATATCACTGTGATGTTCTGTAATACCTGTACTCCTTTTGATCATATATTTCACAAATGTAACCATACGTTTTTTTTTATTTTGCTAAGTGTTGAATACATCATGATAAAAAGTAATGCATATATTTATTAGATAAAGCTTTATTTTTTCTTTTATTGATGATTAATATTTTTATTGAAGGCATATTCAAAATCAGCTGATATTTCATCAAAATATTAACTCGTCCTCCTTGTCCAGAAGGTATACAATAAGAGAAATGATTTCTGTCGAAGTGCATGATACGTACGTGCTAGTTTAGGAGTGTTTTTGGCTGCTTCTACGGGTTTGAGAGGTATAAACTGTGGCTTGCTGCCTTTCTCTGTGATTGTGGGGATGTTTTCTAGTTTTGGTATTGGAGGAGACAATGTGGTGAGGCCGAGTCGCCGAGAATCGTTAACTGAAAAAAAAAAAAAATGAAAAATAAAATATAATGATAAATTCTTTTTAAAAAATTCCAGGCCAACATCAGTTTCTTATGTACATTTCTACATTTATGATCGATATAAAAAACGGTAAATTTAAATGCTAAAAAGCTAAGGAAATAAAAAACAAAAACAAAATTTGCTTTGCTTATGATTTCATACAATCATATCCACATATCTGCCACGCCATTATATATAATTATGTGAGAGCAAAGTTCAAGTGAATCTGTCGTGAAAATATGTATCTTGTACAAAACAATTTGGCTCCTTCTGTAGACTGGACACTAATTAGTCAATCTACGCCATCTCTCATAAAGTTTGTTCTGTTCTGAATCATGGCGTGCTCGAGCTCCATTACTTTTTCATTCTTCATACTGATGCCTCTTAATATCTGATTAATTATGTTACCTGCCAATGGCGCCAAAGTTGTGATTCATATCACAAACCTAGACTCCGTACGTATGTTTTAATTATATATATATACATGTATTACGTTCTATTCCATACAATGTATCTCTAAATTTGTACCAAATTAAGGCTGCTTATTTTTTCCTATCATTAAGTACGGTACCTATATTTCATATGTCTTGCCACAAAATATCTAATGCTTAAGAATTTTTATTAAACAGGACCAAGACCTTTCGCCGAAATCACTTGTGCTTGTGGACAGGAGTGAGATTTTTCATTAAATATCGTGATTAAGACGAGACTGAATCATTTTATAGTGATCAGATACTTCATTAAAATAGTTTATAATAACAATATACGTACTGACCTCAAGGTAATAGGTGTTCTTATTATAAACTTTTAAGATTGAATATCTGATTACTTTAAAACTTTTTTTGTTCTCGTCTTACTAACCATATGTAATGAAAAATCCCATTATTGTCCACAAGTACCTGTGGCCGAAATAAATTTCACATTAATTTTCTTACACTTGCATTTAAAAAAATCCAGTTATGTTCAAACAACATATAGTCCTTGAAACGAACGTATCGAATTTTAAAAGTATATATTACAACCAAAACAAGAAAGACAAGTCTACTTTTTCTCGATGTCATCCATTTTGAAATAGTCTCATTCAGTCAGACGCTCCTTACCTTACATTGGTCTTACTGAACCAGACATATTTCTGTCTTGATTAACCCAACCGGAGATTTATAAATGACTTCATAACATGAAGTGTAACACCTACCCCAAAAAAAGAAAGAAACAAAACGAAAAAAAAAAGAAGAAAACTATTCATACCTAAAGCACTTAGATTTTGATGATGTGTGTCACTCCCTGGAATATGGATGGGGGCGCTGTTCGACACGTGTTCCTTGCCTGTTTAATATAAAATCATTTAATATGTTTGTCAACTGTTCTTCATCGTAAGAAGCAAAGTCGGGCTGGGCATCGCATGTTTGTTAACACCGGAATGGGAAAGAAGATGGCAGGCGTCAACTTAGGATGAAGGTCCTGGGGAATAATTGAAACATCAGCCAATCAAATTGCAAGTTAATCCCGGATCGCGGGAAAATCGAAATGCTACATTGGTAATCACGCGAGGGCGGACATTAAAGATTGAAAGACCGGGCCGGGGATACTGTTCTATGTTTGCAAAATATAATAGCAAAATTGTTGCTTATTCTTTATCATAATTTGTATAGGGAATTTTACAGACTAATATAACAAATTTAATTTTAAGACCTGTGGTTCGTGTTTCTGCACGAACCAACCAATTTATCATTCCCACTTTGATGTTAAAATTGTTGCTATGGAGATAAATCACTCTCAAACTATCATAGATACAGGTAAATATACACTGTATATGAATATTTATAAATACTTACCTGTATTTATGCTAATATATATATGACATACGTCATCTATATGTCCTAATTCCTGTTAATAAGCTCAGCCAACCTGCCTTAACGCTCATTATTATCATATACTGTTTGGACAAATCGTTACCTTCGCTGTTAATGAGAACTGACATTAATTAAATGAAATTATTCAGACACCCACTTTTCACGAAGACGAAATGAATGATAAGGGCTACGGCAGCAGCTATGGCGCCGAGACACAGGATCCCTAAAACTACACATCCCGTCGTGCGCCTGTTCCGTCGCTTCTTTTCAACAGCCGTCAGAAAGTTCTCAGAATTTGTTGACGTCATACGCGAGACCGGTGTCGCGCCATTGGTCTCCAGAGCTTTGCTTCCAAGGGGAGGTAACCAATTTGTCTCGTCATTTAGCACTGGGGGTTCTGACGAGAGTGAGTTATTGCTAATTACACTGGCTCGATTGTTCAAGATCTGGAAAAGATATTAAACACCATCAACATTAATATTATTACAGATGATATTGATAGTTGCCTGTTATTTGAGGCATATTGAGGATGATGATTGTTTTAGAAAAAAAACATTGATTCATTGACGACGACGACGACGACGACGATGATGATGATGATGATGATGATGATGATGATGATGATGATGATGATGATGAGATATATGTTGATACATTTCTAATGTATCTTCAAAGTGATGAGGATGATGATTGTTTTATGTGTGAGGTGTAATGAGCCAAGAAGATGATTATACATGCACACATCTATTTACAATATTCTGTGAGTGAAAAAAAAATGTTTGTGTGAATCTTTTTGTTATGTTAACAACTTTGAAAACAAAATATATATAAATATTATTAATATGCGATGCCTAGATTCTTGGCTAAGACACCAAACCCATGGTCCATATCATATCATTTTATGATATGTATCTATAATACATATTAGCTAATATATATAGATGTATTTATGTGTTTCCACTTTGGACGATGACCCAAAACTAGATACTAGGATGTCATATAGAAATTTTTACGATGACTACAAAATGGGACGAACAGACAAGTAAGTACTCTTATAGGACAATATTACAAGAGGCCAACTTCATATTGGTTTCTTTTGACACTGATAATTCAATATTGATCTTTACAAAAAAGTTTTCATGGAAGTTTCAGCAGCAGTAAGTACCATGTTCAGATTAAGTTTATAAATATCAGTTATAGATCTACCAGAAGGCAAGCATATTTTATTTCGCTGGCCATTTTTTAGAGAGAGGTAGGAAGTATCAATTATCTCTGTCAGATATATATATCTGAAGATCCCAAACTTTGTGGTTTACTTAAAATTTAAAAAAAAATGTGGATTATCTAAGTCATGGTTTGAATAACATCCATGAACTCCGTTTTAGTTATGAAATATGAAAATATAATATTGAATTTCAAATAGTTTTTTAACTACCTATGAAATCAACATGAATAAAAACCCACAAAAAATAATCGTTTTACAGTAACTATCAGTATTTAATGTGTGTATTGAATGTTGATTATTCCTCAAACTTCTTAAGTAAGAGGTATATGCACAGGGGATTGACACATCCTATGACTCAGAATGAAAAATTACCCCAGAGTCTGACCACTAGATCACTTATTAAGTCTAGGGGTTAGACTTTTGAATTAATGTTTCATTCTGGATCATAGGAACGTGTCGAGCCCCTGTGAGTGTATTTTCTTCCTGACTATCTCCCCTCCTGTTAGGTTGACAATTTTGTTAGTTTACAGATAGAAAATCAAGCTCATGTAGACTCTTGTATGTTAATGTTTATTTATTTTTCATTTTTTTTTTTCAGATCGGCAAGCAGTCAATACATTAATAATTACTTTGAGGATCAGTATAAGGAAAAATAAACGACCAACGGAAACTCCTGATTTCTGCCGTGTCAAAATTCTTCTCTGGAAATAACAGTTGGCTGTTGAAAATTTTGAGTGAAAATAATAAGCAATATACATATGTGTATATAATAATAAAAAAAACTCGACGACTGACTTTCAAGCGCTTTCGCAGCTCTTGCTGCTCATCAGCAGCAAGAGCTGCGAAAGCGCTTGAAAGTCAGCCGTCGAGTTTTTTTATCATTATATCTTTATTCTTACTTTCACATGGAAACAAACTATTTTTTCACTGTATATGTATATATGTACTATGTCATTGTGGTTGGAGTCACATTTGAGGATCTTGAAGAAAAAATGTCATGTTCTATAAATATAAATCTGATGTAGTTTTATGTTTTAGTGGTGAGTTGCCTGATTATCCTGGACAAATCTTTGAAAAATTATAACAAAACACTTTCTGAATGGGGTAATGACAGTCAAATTGTTGCCCTTTTATTGTCTCAGCGGACAATTTATTCAAACAGTCCTGTTGAAACTAGCACATAATGTCAACACCAATGCTTGACTTTTCTTTAGGTTCTTGATACTAGTTTCTGGGATGCTGTGCCAATCAATGTCACCATGGGGACATCTTATGTGCATGTTATTTCCATCTCAATTTCATTTTTCTTTGCTTCAAAAGGTTGTTGGTAGAAGGTCAGAAAACTAACCAAAAAGAATTTAAATAAATAGAAGAGAGAAATTGATGTGATAGGCATGTTATGGACAGTGGTGGCCCTGTAACAATAATTTTCCTTGAATCCCTTATTTAATTGAATATACATAAAGTTTTAATATGGTATGTATGTGTTTTGTAAAGTATGAACGTGTTATAGTTAAAAACTTTATTTAATATCAAGATATAAATTATTAATATTATATGAAAATGCTGTGTGTTACTGGAAGTAATAAGTTATTGCTAGAAATTGGAAAGTAATCGAAAATGAAAGGTCCAACAAATTGATGTGTTTTATAACGTGATAATATATTTCTATTGCTCTAGCCATTCATAACTTGATTGAAGGAAATAAATGATTTTTATCAAAGCTGAATTTGGTGTTGTTCTTTGTGTAATTTATAGATGTTATTTAATTTAATTTGGTATACTTTGTGCCAAATCCCTATGTTTACTAACATCGTCGCTTTTCTCACTACTTTTCCTATTCCTAATAATGACCAAATACGTAAATAATACCTGCTAGCCTCGTCTTGACAAGCATCTTTCAAAGACAGTATACATACTTATATTCTACTTTTCCAAACAAATTATGATTACAGGTGTAAATATACCTTATGATAATTGTAAAGTAAAGAACACATCAACAAAAAATGTTCCATTTGTAGGCTTCAATTATCATATGTGGTACTTCATTTTACGACGGATTTTGAGATTTGATAACAATAAAATTATCATTACTAGACATCCTCGCTGAACAGATCGTGAATTATCGACCATAAATTTAAAATCGGTATTAATGTTGTACATCCATTTCCGTTTTATGTCGGGGTTAGCAACTTTGTAAAAATAGCAATTAAGATAAGATGGGAAATTTATAAGTCGAATTTGAATTGAGCGAAATAATACCTTGGTAGAACTCGAGAACATGTAATTCAAGCTAGTATACGTTTCCAAAAACACACATACGCACTCACCACACGCATGCATGTCCCACGCACGGGAGGCCGTCCTTAAAATACCTTAGCTGTTAATAGGACGTTAAACAAAATAAACCAAACCAAAGTATACGTTTAATCTAATCTTAACCAAACAGTCTCTTAGTTGTTTTAGTTATTCTGAATGATTCTGTCTGGATAAAAAATGTAGTCAATAATACTTATTTTGTATACTTCGTCTGTTACCTACATTGCTTTTGGCATTCATAGCCGTTATAATTGAAAGCACTTTGTATACATATATATTATATTACACGTACATTGTAAAACACAATATTTTATGTTTCACTGCAAAATTCTGTTGTTAAAACTACTATAGATACACATACAGATGTAAAGCAGTTCAGTGCTTATATCAAAATTACATTGAACTTTTGCCTATGACGTCATGACGGGCAGGCGATCGGTAGCGTTTTCAATCCTTTATACATTTCAATGGCACTGCCATGTGGATATAAATATTACCTTATCTATGGCACATCGGTAGACATAGACCGTGTCATTAACCATTTCGAATTACAAGAAGACTGTCACGTTGTGGGGAAGACCTTTTAATTCTTGACTAAAAGCCAACATTGTTGAAAGTCATAAAAATCGTATTGCATAAATAAAACTGATCTTTTTCCTCTTTTTATTGTCGTATACCTTGTTATAAACATCGGTGTTGTCAGCACGTGATCTTAAGCTTTTGATATGTAAAAACAATGCAAATTATGCAAATGCAAAACTCAATGAAAAAAATATACATCTATATGTATTATGCAAATACTGTATGAATGCCTTTGTAATAATTAATCCTTTTAAATCATGTAGTGCCATTTCCTCTACAAACTAAAACTGTATGCCTCTCTTTGTTTTACCAAACACACGTTAAGTGATTCTCGTCCCCTATAATTTAGCTGTATTTCCCATTCATCACAGAAGGTCATTGGCTACAGTACCTGTCGTCTGTCACCAGGGAGTGGTGAGATATGGCGACAGTTATGTGTTTATTGTTTACTCACAGATCAAACCCAACGTAATTATCATTATACCTCCATATCGGCCTAATAACATGTCCACTTGTGTGTCACTCTCTCACACACAACTGCTGATACTGATACTCTGTCTATAACGATTACCTCTCAATAATGAACCCAGATTACATCTCAATAATGAAGTCAAACCCAACGCGATTTTCTTTTTACATCCATATCGGCCTAATAACATGTCCACTAGTGTGCCACTCTCTCACCTGCCCTGCAGGTAGGGCGCAAGAATTGTACCTGCTGCCCCCATTGCATGATCGTAAGAGGCGACTAAACTTGGGATCTTACCTTTTCTCTTCTTTCTTAACAACTTTCTTCTTCCTAATGTCTCCCTTGACAATGCCTCATTTTTGGCCTTAGTTGAGCGTTCGCCCCTGTGAGGAAGGCTTTGGGTTCTGTCCCCTGGCCGAGACATACCAGAGTCTTTAAAAATGGTAGTTGCTACTCCTGTTTAGCGCTCAGCATATTTGGAGTGGAACGACTGGTTGGCCCGTTGTCAGTATAATGTGACCGGGTGGGGTGTGCTGCTGGGTGTCTTCGACAGTATGCTTCAGTGAGGTAGCACTATAACTCGGCAAAAGTTCCGGCCTATCACAAGGAGACTTAACACAAACATACCGCAGCCTCCCAACACACACATACGCACTCACCCAACGCATGCATGTAGCACGCACGGGAGGCCGCCCTGAAATGACCTTAGCTGTTAATAGGACGTTAAACAAAACAAACCACACCAAACCAAACCACTCTCTCACACATAACTTCTGATAAGGATAACCTGTCTATAACGATTACCTCTCAATAATGAACCCAGATTACCTCTCAATAATGACCACCTCTTGGTTTTGATATCGATAGTAAGTTTCTCTACACAATGTGGAACTCTTAGAAATAATCGTCTCTTGACAAAGAGAGACTATCGATTATGGCCCTCTCTCTTTCTCAATAACGACCACACATCCATAGGTTAACCTGTCGATAAGGACCACCTTTCAATATTGACCATATCTTGATTAAGAATTTATAACTAACTATCGATAGCGATCATTCCTTCTTGATGGTCACCAGTCGATGATGACCACTTGTATTTGAATATAAATTCTCTATGGTGGCTAACCTATCGGTTATGGCTACCTGTCGGTAATGACCACCTATCGGTTAAGGCTACCTGTCGGTAATGACCTCTGTGACTAAATAATGACAACCTACAGTTGAGTGTAGACTAAAGGTTACACAAAGTGCACTCCGAGTGCACTCCGTTTGGACTCCAGGTAAACTTGGAGTGCACTCCGAGTGCACTCCAAGTTTACCTGGAGTCCTATCAGGCCCCAATCCGACCTGGGTCCACATGTATCACATGTACCTGTAACCAAGTAAATATATACATAATGTTTATAGATAGATGTATACTCTTATACATTAAGACTCCTTAAACATGTAGCAATAATAAAAGAAATATTCCTAGTAGACTAAACAAATGTTAATAGTAATATTAACAGAACAAAAGTTATTTGTAAAATTCTATTTATCTATATGTAAATTATATTAAAAGCATCAAAGTATTAATATATATATGATATAATCTGATTATAGAACTGGGGTATAGGTATGGTGTCTTATAGGACCCCAGGTAGACTCTGAGTCCACTTGGAGTGCACTCCAAGTTTACCTGGAGTCCAAACGGAGTGCACTCCAAGTCCAAATGGAGTGCACTCGGAGTGCACTTGGGTGTAACCTTTAGTCTACACTCAACTGTATCTATAATGCCCACGTGCAGAAAATGACCACTTGTATATGAATATCAATTTATTTTCGATGATGATTGCCTATCCGTAAGGCTAACGTGTATATAATGACTACCTCTCTATTATGTTCAAATGTTAAAATGACAACCTGTCTATAATGACCACCTATATATAACGACCATATGTAGTTGACTATGAACTCTCGATGATGATTGCCTATCCGTAATGCTAATCTGTCGGTAACGGCCACCTTTCAGTAATGCCTCCTGTAGTTAATGACCACATGTCCATAGTGACCACCTGTAGATAATGACCGCTTATGTTTATATCGTCGAATTGTAGCCAGATATGGCATTATCACAGCAAATATCTAGCGGTAGAAATCCACAGGTACCACCTCACCTGTACGACACAGTGACCTGGTTATTAAGGATATACATACACCGACATGTGTATACCTCACAGGGACCTATATGGTAATGTTGTATGTGTCACATACAAACTATTTTAAGCACAGGGACTTGCGAGTTTGGTTATACTACATTTACCATGCAGTCCTATTTTATGTCACATGCAAACTAGGTAATGCAAAGGGCCTTGCGAATTCGGTTAGCATACATGTATACAAATGTACAGGTACTTCCACGAGTGAAAACCAAACAATACTAGTACCACAAGCAACTAAAACATACTATAGTATTAGCACATTCTTAAGATATTTGACATGGTTCCACAGAATAAAAAGGTAATGACAGAAATGGCTACTTAGAAAAAGTTATACTGTATAGTGACAGTAATAGTTACACAAGACATGTGATACTGTATAGTGACAGGAATGGTCACACACGACATGTGATACCGTATAGTGACAGGAATGGTCACACACGACATGTAATACTGTATAGTGACAGGAATGGTCACACACAGGACATGTGATACTGTATAGTGACAGGAATGGTCACACACGACATGTGATACTGTATAGTGACAGGAATGGTCACACACGACATGTGATACTGTATAGTGACATGAATGGTCACACAAGACATGTGATACTATATAGTGACAGGAATAGTCACACACGACATGTTATACTGTATAGTGACAGGAATGGTCACACAAGACATGTGATACTATATAGTGACAGTAATGGTCACACAAGACTTGTGATACTGTATAGTGACAGGAATGGTCACATGTGACATGTGATACTGTATAGTGACAGGAATGGTCACACACGACATGTGATACTGTATAGTGACAGGAATGGTCACATGTGACATGTGACATGTGATACTGTATAGTGACAGGAATGGTCACACAAGACATGTGATACTGTATAGTGACAGTAATGGTCACCCAAGACATGTGATACTGTATAGTGACAGGAATGGTCACACGATACATGGGATACTGTTTAGTGACAGGAATGGTCACACAAGACATGTGATACTATATAGTGACAGGAATGGTCACACACGACATGTGATACTGTATAGTGACAGGAATGGTCACACACGACATGTGATACTGTATAGTGACAGGAATGATCACACAAGACATGTGATACTGTTTAGTGACAGGAATGGTCACACGATACATGTAATACTGTATAGTGACAGGAATGGTCACACAATACACGTGATACTGTATAGTGACAGGAATGGTCACACAAGATACGTCATACTGTATAGTGACAGGAATGGTCACACAAGACAAATGATATTGTATAGTGACAGAAATGGTCACCAAAGACATGTGATACTGTATAGTGACAGAAATGGTCACACGATACATGGGATACTGTATAGTGACAGGAATGGTCACACACGACATGTAATACTGTATAGTGACAGAAATGGTCACCAAAGACATGTGATACTGTATAGTGACAGGAATGGTCACACGATAAATGGGATACTGTATAGTGACAGGAATGGTTACACAAGACATGTGATACTGTATAGTGACAGGAATGGTCACACGATACATGGGATACTGTATAGTGACAGGAATGGTCACACAAGACATGTGATACTGTATAGTGACAGGAATGGTCACACGTGACATGTAATACTGTATAGTGACAGGAATGGTTACACAAGACATGTGATACTGTATAGTGACAGTAATGGTCACACACGACATGTGACACTGTATAGTGACAGTAATGGTCACACACGACATATGATACTGTATAGTGACAGGAATGGTAACACACGACATGTAATACTGTATAGTGAGAGTAATGGTCACACACGACATGTAATACTGTATAGTGACAGGAATGGTCACACAAGACATATGATACTGTATAGTGACAGTAATGGTCACACAAGACATGTGATACTGTATAGTGACAGGAATTGTCACACAGGACAGTCACTGCTCTAGTGAAGAATTGGAAACACAGGACAGGCTTTATTCTAGTGACAGAAATGATCATACAGGACAGATTTTACCGAAAGGATAGGTCATAAAAGACAGGTTTTACTGCATCAACACAGTTAAAAAAATGCTTGCTCTGATATATTCTACATTTTGGTTATAACAGGATGGTAAAACGAGTGATGTTTCCATTCCCATGTGCTGCAATGTAGTACAAATCTGCTTGTATTGCATTGATCTATATATGAACGCGGAAAATATCGTCCGTCAAATGTTATATATACTGTTATTACATTTCGTCGTTGTCAACACTGAAATGTATCTTAGTTAATATGATTACGTGATAAAGATGGATGGGACCCACAACACTGTGGTAATGTTATATATACTTATCACACAGGAAAAAAACTATCGTCACACTGACACGAGATAACATTTACATTTAGCGCGAGATTCGTTACTGTACCTTGGTGAGATCGTGACTCCGCAGGTAGTCTTGGTAACGCTTGAATAGTGTTCCATCGAAAAACAGCGTCCATAATGGCCGTCCATCCGGCACCGGGTCGTCCATCCAGGATGATGGCGAGTCCTGGGTTTGTGAAATGCTCCTTAATAATCTACACCATTAATATATCTCCGAAACTTTCGATAAATCCCCATGCACTTGTTAGTTAAAAATAATGGCGGCCGGGCTGACTTTTCCGTCCGAGACTTATTTCCCAGGTGTGGCGTCGTTAAACTGGCAAAGTTATGCCTCTCGTTTGTTTAAACACCTGAATTTTTAATTAGATATATTATTTTACCTGTGTTTTACCTGAGAATGTCAAACTCTGTCATAACTCATCCTTGTCGTTGTGAATCTGACAAGCCCATCACGCCTCACCTCCACAGCTCAACGTTGTTTCCCGCGACCGTCACGTAAGGTAGACCTCATTAATTCATATAGACATGGCAGTGGCGTAGGAAGTCGTCAAAAAGTGGGGGGGCAAAATTTTTTTTAACCTAAAATTTTACGCACTAAACAAATCGTATGCCATCTCCGCAAAATTAGCCAATAATTATCATTTCAACATCCCATGATAATTTTGATAATTTATGTAGTACAAAATAAGTTATTGACGCAAATCAGGATATATTATTTATGGCAAAACATGAATCACTAGGCCCGGCCAGGATTTTCGAAAGGGCGGGGGGTCCAGTAACTTATTAATAATGCGAGCGCCGTAGGCGCGAGCCGATTATTTTTGCTTTTTTTTTTTTTTAACGAGGGGTCTGAGGGGCCGACCAGCGAGCGCCGTAGGCGCGAACCAATTTTTTTTTTTTTTTTTTTTAACGAGGGGTCTGAGCCCAGCGGGTCCAGGGCAGCGCCCTGATAGGGTGTTCAAGGGGGTCTTAGCCCTCCGCGGAAAATGAATATAGCACATTTCCAATAATTCGGGATCAGGCGCGGATCCAGGAGTTTTCGGAAGGGGGGTCCAGTAATTAAGTGATCATGCTAGCGCCGTAGGCGCGAGCCGATTTTTTTCCCCTTTTTGCGAGAGGTCTGGGGGCCGCCCAGCGGGTCCCAGGGTGGCGAAGCCCCCCTGTGGATCTGCAATCGAAAGGGGGGGGGGGGGGGGGCAGTAATTTAGTGATACAGCTAGCGCCGTAGGCGCGAGTCGAATTTTTTTTGTATTTCCTCGTACCTGTCGGTAATTAGTATCACTCTATTCACATTAAAACCGCGCATTCTTATTCATGTTGTGTTTCTGTCTTGTTCTCATTATGAACTCAATTAACTTCACAAATTATCATCAACTTATTGAATCTATGTGATGAGGTTAAGCAAAATTTCGTATTAAGATATAAATATTGACTTACCAGGCTCTATTGCAGACGACCGACACACAGGTCTGAGGATTGATATACTAGTATAAAAGTCGGAATGTTCCGGATGTACAAGATAAAGTTTTTATCGTTGCCTTCAAGAAAACATTATCGGTTCGAAAATATACAGATATTTATCGAAATGAATATATAAATTCGTGTTTTTTCCCCTTTTTTAGATTTTGGATGTCAAAAAGTGGGGGGGCAAAAAGATATGTTTGCCCCCCACTGTAAAAAGTGGGGGGGCAATTGCCCCCCCCCCCCCCCCCCCCCTGCCCCCCCGCTTCCTACGCCACTGCATGGTTCATTGAAACGTTGTCGTCCGCTTCGGTCGCTAGACCGAGATCATTAACTCTGTACGCTAGGGCGGGGGTTCGATTCTGTGATGTAATGCAAGGAACGCTAAAATCGCTAAGCAAATATTGACTGTTTAGTTTATCGTTTTGGAAGTTTAAGATATTCTGTAATCATATTGAAATATTTCTTGAAGTTAAGACATATATATTGGTAGTTTCAGAAGTGTTCAACATTTGGTGTACGGTGACTTATCGATGGATGGACTTTCAGTTTGGAAAACACATTAAGTCATCATACAGGATCGTATGGTTTTGTTGTTGTTTTGTTTTGTTTTAATTATCATTTCAACCATCATGGTATAGACTCTGTTTATGAGTTAAGACCATCTTCGTTTTGTCTGTCTTTATTGTGTGTCTATTAACATAACTAACGTGTATCCGCAATCCTAACTGTATCTACAAGTCTGCTAACATGATGTCTGCCTGTACGTGTGTGTGGAATACAAATTTACTATACAATGTATGTGCAGAATTGTACAGGCATGTGTGACCTTATGCCCCTGTCACACTTTACCGGATTGGGCCACCGGACGTGAAACGGATAACATTTTTGGATATCCGGTGATGTTCGTCAATATCCGTTTTATGTCCGTTTTATGTTCGGTTCATTCGTTTCATGTCAGGTGATGTACGGTGCGTCCGGTGGTATCCGTTGGAAAACGGACAGTAACGGATAAGAATATTCGTTGGCTGTCCTGTGCATGTCCGTTTTGTCCTGTATATATCCTGTCATTGTTCGTTTATATGCGGTAGGTGTACGGGGAGCATGCGTTACCCAGTCCGTTGATGGAACTTGAACGCACACATAACGAACACATAACGGACACATAACGGACAAACACAGGATGCTTGCAGGATTAACACCGGACACGACGAATAGACAAACGGATTGAAAACGGATAACACGCACAGAACGGACGAATACAGAATACCTACAGGATACCTACAGGGGGAGGAACTGACTACCGACAGAAACTGATTAATTATCGCAGGCATATCATCACCACCTTTATCATGTTCTGTTTCAGTTTCAGTTTCGGTTTCCTGTGCAACAGCATCAACAGCATCGACAGACACTTCTTCTGTGTCACTTTTGCAGGAACGTTTTTTTTTTTATTTTTCTGCCGCGAGGCATTTTGGCGAGGCAGTCAGCACTGCAACTTTTTGACAACTGATCGCCGGAGAAATGCATATATCTTGTTTTTTTTCTGCACGCGCGCGTTAATGTCCGTTAGGTGTTCGGTTTGTCCGGAATGCATCCTGTACACGTCCTGATTCACCGGTTCATGTTCGTTTGTTGTTCGTTACTCATTCGGAGACACCCGGTTGGTAGTACGGTAGCCGTACGTTACATGTTCGTTATTGGTACGTTTTATCCGTTCCATATTCGGTGCAAGTACGTCGTCAGTTTGGATTTTTCTACCGGACTGACAACTTTGCCACCGTATACCACCGGATAACAAAAAATTATATCCGTTGATGTCCGGTACACCAATCCGGTCAAGTGTGACAGGGGCATAACTACCTGTACAGGAGTGTCCACTAACCTAACTACCTGTACAGGTGTGTCCACTAACCTGACTACCTGTACAGGAGTGTCCACTAACCTAACTACCTGTACAGATGTGTCCACTATCCTAACTACCTGTACAGGTGTGTCCACTAACCTAACTACCTGTACAGGTATGTCCACTAACCTAACTACCTGTACAGGTGTGTCCACTAACCTAACTACATGTACAGGTGTGTCCACTAACCTAACTACCTGTACAGGTATGTCCACTAACCTAACTACCTGTACAGGTGTGTCCACTAACCTAACTACCTGTACAGGTGTGTCCACTAACATAACTACCTGTACAGGTGTGTCCACTAACATAACTACCTGTACTGGTGTGTCCACTAACCTTACTACCTGTACAGATATGTCCACTAACCTAACTACCTGTACAGGTGTGTCCACTAACCTAACTACCTGTACAGGAGTGTCCACTAACCTAACTACCTGTACAGGAGTGTCCACTAACATTACTACCTGTACAGGTGTGTCCACTTACCTAACTACCTGTACAGGTGTGACCACTAACCTAACTACCTGTACAGGTGTGACCACTAACCTAACTACCAGTACAGGTGTGACCACTAACCTAACTACACTGTGTACCTGTACAGGTGTTACCACTAACCTAACTACACTGTGTACCTGTACAGGAGTGTCCACTAACCTAACTACCTGTACAGGTGTGTCCACTAACCTAACTACCTGTACAGGTGTGTCCACTAACCTAACTACCTGTACAGGTGTGTCCACTAACCTAACTACCTGTACAGATGTGTCCACTAACCTGACTACCTGTACAGGAGTATCCACTAACCTAACTACCTGTACAGGTGTGTCCACTAACCTTACTACCTGTACAGGAGTGCCCACTAACCTAGCTACCTGTACAGGAGTGTCCACTAACCTGACTACCTGTACAGGAGTGTCCACTATCCTAAGTACCTGTAGAAGAGTGTCCACTAACCTAGCTACCTGTACAGATGTGTCCACTAACCTAACTACCTGTACAGGTGTGTCCACTAACCTAACTACCTGTACTGGTGTGTCCACTAACCTAACTACCTGTACAGGTGTGTCCACTAACCTAAGTACCCGTAGAAGAGTGTTCACTAACCTAGCTACCTGTACAGATGTGTCCACTAACCTAACTACCTGTACAGGTGTGTCCACTAACCTAACTACCTGTACAGGTGTGACCACTAACCTATCTACATGTACATGTGTGTCTACTAACCTAACTACCTGTACAGGTGTGTCCACTAACCTAACTACCTGTAGAAGAGTGTCCACTAACCTAACTACCTGTACAGGAGTGTCCACTAACCTTACTACCTGTACAGGTGTGTCCACTAACCTAACTACCTGTAGAAGAGTGTCCACTAACCTAACTACTTCTACAGGTGTGTCCACTAACCTAACTACCTGTACAGGTGTGTCCACTAACCTAACTACCTGTACAGGTGTGTCCACTAACCTAACTACCTGTACAGGTGTGTCCACTAACCTAAGTACCTGTAGAAGAGTGTCCACTAACCTAGCTACCTGTACAGATGTGTCCACTAACCTAACTACCTGTACAGGTGTGTCCACTAACCTAGCTACCTGTACAGGTATGTCCACTAACCTAACTACCTGTACAGGTGTGTCCACTAACCTAACTATCTGTACAGGTGTGTCCACTAACCTAACTACCTGTACAGGTGTGTCCACTAACCTAAGTACCTGTAGAGGAGTGTCCACTAACATAGCTATCTGTACAGATGTGTCCACTAACCTAACTACCTGTACAGGTGTGTCCACTAACCTAACTACCTGTACAGGAGTGTCCACTAACCTGACTACCTGTACAGGAGTGTCCACTAACCTAACTACCTGTACAGGTGTGTCCACTAACATTACTTACCGTACAGCTTACTGTACAGTGTGTGTCCACTAACCTTACTACCTGTACAGGTGTGTCCACTAACCTAACTACCTGTACAGGAGTGTCTACTAACCTAACTACCTGTACAGGTATGTCCACTAACCTAACTACCTGTACAGATGTGTCCACTATCCTAACTACCTGTACAGGTGTGTCCACTAACCTAACTACCTGTACAGGTATGTCCACTAACCTAACTACCTGTACAGGTGTGTCCACTAACCTAACTACATGTACAGGTGTGTCCACTAACCTAACTACCTGTACAGGTATGTCCACTAACCTAACTACCTGTACAGGTGTGTCCACTAACCTAACTACCTGTACAGGTGTGTCCACTAACATAACTACCTGTACAGGTGTGTCCACTAACATAACTACCTGTACTGGTGTGTCCACTAACCTTACTACCTGTACAGATATGTCCACTAACCTAACTACCTGTACAGGTGTGTCCACTAACCTAACTACCTGTACAGGAGTGTCCACTAACCTAACTACCTGTACAGGAGTGTCCACTAACATTACTACCTGTACAGGTGTGTCCACTTACCTAACTACCTGTACAGGTGTGACCACTAACCTAACTACCTGTACAGGTGTGACCACTAACCTAACTACCAGTACAGGTGTGACCACTAACCTAACTACACTGTGTACCTGTACAGGTGTTACCACTAACCTAACTACACTGTGTACCTGTACAGGAGTGTCCACTAACCTAACTACCTGTACAGGTGTGTCCACTAACCTGACTACCTGTACAGGTGTGTCCACTAACCTAACTACCTGTACAGGTGTGTCCACTAACCTAACTACCTGTACAGATGTGTCCACTAACCTGACTACCTGTACAGGAGTATCCACTAACCTAACTACCTGTACAGGTGTGTCCACTAACCTTACTACCTGTACAGGAGTGCCCACTAACCTAGCTACCTGTACAGGAGTGTCCACTAACCTGACTACCTGTACAGGAGTGTCCACTATCCAAAGTACCTGTAGAAGAGTGTCCACTAACCTAGCTACCTGTACAGATGTGTCCACTAACCTAACTACCTGTACAGGTGTGTCCACTAACCTAACTACCTGTACTGGTGTGTCCACTAACCTAACTACCTGTACAGGTGTGTCCACTAACCTAAGTACCCGTAGAAGAGTGTTCACTAACCTAGCTACCTGTACAGATGTGTCCACTAACCTAACTACCTGTACAGGTGTGTCCACTAACCTAACTACCTGTACAGGTGTGACCACTAACCTATCTACATGTACATGTGTGTCTACTAACCTAACTACCTGTACAGGTGTGTCCACTAACCTAACTACCTGTAGAAGAGTGTCCACTAACCTAACTACCTGTACAGGAGTGTCCACTAACCTTACTACCTGTACAGGTGTGTCCACTAACCTAACTACCTGTAGAAGAGTGTCCACTAACCTAACTACTTCTACAGGTGTGTCCACTAACCTAACTACCTGTACAGGTGTGTCCACTAACCTAACTACCTGTACAGGTGTGTCCACTAACCTAACTACCTGTACAGGTGTGTCCACTAACCTAAGTACCTGTAGAAGAGTGTCCACTAACCTAGCTACCTGTACAGATGTGTCCACAAACCTAACTACCTGTACAGGTGTGTCCACTAACCTAGCTACCTGTACAGGTATGTCCACTAACCTAACTACCTGTACAGGTGTGTCCACTAACCTAACTATCTGTACAGGTGTGTCCACTAACCTAACTACCTGTACAGGTGTGTCCACTAACCTAAGTACCTGTAGAGGAGTGTCCACTAACATAGCTATCTGTACAGATGTGTCCACTAACCTAACTACCTGTACAGGTGTGTCCACTAACCTAACTACCTGTACAGGAGTGTCCACTAACCTGACTACCTGTACAGGAGTGTCCACTAACCTAACTACCTGTACAGGTGTGTCCACTAACATTACTTACCGTACAGCTTACTGTACAGTGTGTGTCCACTAACCTTACTACCTGTACAGGTGTGTCCACTAACCTAACTACCTGTACAGGAGTGTCTACTAACCTAACTACCTGTACAGGTATGTCCACTAACTTAACTACCTGTACAGGTATATCCACTAACCTATCTACCTGTACAGGTATGTCCACTAACCTATCTACCTGTACAGGTGTGTCCACTATCCTAACTACCTGTACAGGAGTGTCCACTAACCTAACTACCTGTACAGGTGTGTCCAATTACCTAACTACCTGTACAGGTGTGTCCACTAACCTAGCTACATGTACAGGTGTGTCCACTAACCTAACTACCTGTACAGGAGTGTCCACTAACCTAGCTACATGTACAGGTGTGTCCACTAACCTAACTACCTGTACAGGAGTGTCCACTAACCTAACTACGTGTACAGGTGTGTCCACTAACCTAACTACCTGTACAGGTATGTCCAAAAACCTAACTACCTGTACAGGAGTGTCAACAAACCTAACTACCTGTACAGGAGTGTCCACTTACCTAACTACCTGTACAGGAGTGTCCACTAACCTAACTACCTGTACAGGTGTGTCGTCTAACCTAACTACCTGTACAGGAGTGCCCACTAACCTAACTACCTGTACAGGTGTGTCCACAAACCTAACTACCTGTACAGGAGTGTCCACATACCTAACTACCTGTACAGGAGTGTCCACTAACCTAACTACATGTACAGGTGTGTCCACTAACCTGACTACCTATACAGGAGTGTCCACTAACCTAACTACCTGTACAGGAGTGTCCACTAACCTAACTACCTGTACAGGTGTGTCCACTAACCTGACTACCTGTACAGGTGTGTCCACTAACCTAACTACCTGAACAGGTGTCTCCACTATCCTAACTACCTGTACAGGTGTGTCCACTAACCTAACTACCTGTACAGGTGTGTCCACTAACCATTCTACCTGTACAAGAGTTTCCACTAACCTAACTACCTGTACAGGAGTGTCCACTAACCTAACTACCCGAACAGCTGTGTCTACTATCCTAACTACCTGTACAGGAGTGTCCACTAACCTAACTACCTGTACAGGTGTGTCCACTAACCTAACTACCTGTACAGGAGTGTCCACTAACCTTACTACCGGTACAGATGTGTCCACTAACCTAACTACCTGTACAGGTATGTCCACTAACCTATCTACCTGTACAGGTGTGTCCACTAACCTAACTACCTGTACAGGTGTGTCCACTAACCTAACTACCTGTACAGGAGTGTCCACTAACCTAACTACCTGTACAGGTGTGTCCACAAACCTAACTACCTGTACAGGAGTGTCCACTAACCTAACTACCTGTACAGGTGTGTCCACTAACCTAACTACCTGTACAGGTGTGTCCACTAACCTAACTACCTGTACAGGTATGTCCACAAACCTAACTACCTGTACAGGAGTGTCAACAAACCTAACTACCTGTACAGGAGTGTCCACTTACCTAACTACCTGTACAGGAGTGTCCACTAACCTAACTACCTGTACAGGTGTGTCCTCTAACCTAACTACCTGTACAGGAGTGCCCACTAACCTAACTACCTGTACAGGTGTGTCCACAAACCTAACTACCTGTACAGGAGTGTCCACTTACCTAACTACCTTTACAGGAGTGTCCACTAACCTAACTACATGTACAGGTGTGTCCACTAACCTGACTACCTATACAGGAGTGTCCACTAACCTAACTACCTGTACAGGAGTGTCCACTAACCTAACTACCTGTACAGGTGTGTCCACTAACCTGACTACCTGTACAGGTGTGTCCACTAACCTAACTACCTGAACAGGTGTCTCCACTATCCTAACTACCTGTACAGGTGTGTCCACTAACCTAACTACCTGTACAGGTGTGTCCACTAACCATTCTACCTGTACAAGAGTTTCCACTAACCTAACTACCTGTACAGGAGTGTCCACTAACCTAACTACCCGAACAGCTGTGTCTACTATCCTAACTACCTGTACAGGAGTGTCCACTAACCTAACTACCTGTACAGGTGTGTCCACTAACCTAACTACCTGTACAGGAGTGTCCACTAACCTTACTACCGGTACAGATGTGTCCACTAACCTAACTACCTGTACAGGTATGTCCACTAACCTATCTACCTGTACAGGTGTGTCCACTAACCTAACTACCTGTACAGGTGTGTCCACTAACCTAACTACCTGTACAGGAGTGTCCACTAACCTAACTACATGTACAGGTGTGTCCACTAACCTGACTACCTATACAGGAGTGTCCACTAACCTAACTACCTGTACAGGAGTGTCCACTAACCTAACTACCTGTACAGGTGTGTCCACTAACCTGACTACCTGTACAGGTGTGTCCACTAACCTAACTACCTGAACAGGTGTCTCCACTATCCTAACTACCTGTACAGGTGTGTCCACTAACCTAACTACCTGTACAGGTGTGTCCACTAACCATTCTACCTGTACAAGAGTTTCCACTAACCTAACTACCTGTACAGGAGTGTCCACTAACCTAACTACCCGAACAGCTGTGTCTACTATCCTAACTACCTGTACAGGAGTGTCCACTAACCTAACTACCTGTACAGGTGTGTCCACTAACCTAACTACCTGTACAGGAGTGTCCACTAACCTTACTACCGGTACAGATGTGTCCACTAACCTAACTACCTGTACAGGTATGTCCACTAACCTATCTACCTGTACAGGTGTGTCCACTAACCTAACTACCTGTACAGGTGTGTCCACTAACCTAACTACCTGTACAGGAGTGTCCACTTACCTAACTACCTGTACAGGTGTGTCCACAAACCTAACTACCTGTACAGGAGTGTCCACTAACCTAACTACCTGTACAGGTGTGTCCACTAACCTAACTACCTGTACAGGTGTGTCCACTTACCTAACTACCTGTACAGGAGTGTCCACTAACCTAACTACCTGTACAGGTGTGTCCACTAACCTAACTACCTGTACAGGAGTGCCAACTAACCTAACTATCTGTACAGTTGTGTCCACTAACCTAACTACTTGTACAGGTGTGTCCACTAACCTTACTACATGTATAGGAGTGTCCACTAACCTTACTACCTGTACAGGAGTGTCCACTAACCTAATTACCTGTACAGATGTGTCCACTATCCTAACTACCTGTACAGGAGTGTCCACTAACCTAAGTACCTGTACAGATGTGTCCACTAACCTAAGTACCTATACATGAGTGTCCACTAACCTAGCTACCTGTACAGATGTGTCCACTAACCTAACTACCTGTACAGGTGTGTCCACTAACCTCACTACCTGTACATGAGTGTCCACTAACCTAAGTACCTGTGCAGGTGTGTCCACTAACCTAACTACCTGTACAGGTGTGTCCACTAACCTAACTACCTGTACAGGTGTGTCCACTAACCTAACTACCTGTACAGGAGTGTCCACTAACCTAAGTACCTGTGCAGGTGTGTCCACTAACCTAACTACCTGTACAGGTGTGTCCACTAACCTGACTACCTGTACAGGTGTGTCCACTAACCTAACTACCTGTACAGGTGTGTCCACTAACCTAACTACCTGTACAGGTGTGTCCACTAACCTAGCTACCTGTACTGGTGTGTCCACTAACCTTACTACCTGTACAGATGTGTCCACTTACCTAACTACATGTAAAGATGTGTCCACTAACCTAACTACCTGTAC
Source organism: Pecten maximus (assembly GCF_902652985.1). Lineage (NCBI taxonomy): Eukaryota > Metazoa > Mollusca > Bivalvia > Pectinida > Pectinidae > Pecten > Pecten maximus. The sequence continues at coordinate 22,658,118 of NC_047028.1, forward strand.
AGGTGTGTCCACTAACCTAACTACCTGTACAGATGTGTCCACTAACCTAACTACCTGTACAGGAGTGTCCAATAACCTATTTACCTGTACAGGTGTGTCCACTAACCTTACTACATGTACAGGTGTGTCCACTAACCTAACTACCTGTACTGGTGTGTCCACTAACCTTACTACCTGTATAGGTGTGTCCACTAACCTAACTACCTGTACTGGTGTATCCACTAACCTTACTACCTGTACAGATATGTCCACTAACCTAACTACCTGTACAGGTGTGTCCACTAACCTAACTACCTGTACATGTGTGTCCACTAACCTTACTACCTGTACAGGAGTGTCCACTAACCTAGCTACCTGTACATGTGTGTCCACTAACCTAACTACCTGTACAGATATGTCCACTAACCTAACTACCTGTACAGGTGTGTCCACAAACCTAACTACCTGTACATGTGTGTCCACTAACCTAACTACCCGAACATGTGTGTCCACTAACCTAACTACCTGTACAAATATGTCCACTAACCTAACTACCTGTACAGATATGTCCACTAACCTAACTACCTGTACAGGAGTGTCCACTAACCTAACTACGTGTACAGGTGTGTCCACTAACCTAACTACCTGTACAGGTATGTCCAAAAACCTAACTACCTGTACAGGAGTGTCAACAAACCTAACTACCTGTACAGGAGTGTCCACTTACCTAACTACCTGTACAGGAGTGTCCACTAACCTAACTACCTGTACAGGTGTGTCGTCTAACCTAACTACCTGTACAGGAGTGCCCACTAACCTAACTACCTGTACAGGTGTGTCCACAAACCTAACTACCTGTACAGGAGTGTCCACATACCTAACTACCTGTACAGGAGTGTCCACTAACCTAACTACATGTACAGGTGTGTCCACTAACCTGACTACCTATACAGGAGTGTCCACTAACCTAACTACCTGTACAGGAGTGTCCACTAACCTAACTACCTGTACAGGTGTGTCCACTAACCTGACTACCTGTACAGGTGTGTCCACTAACCTAACTACCTGAACAGGTGTCTCCACTATCCTAACTACCTGTACAGGTGTGTCCACTAACCTAACTACCTGTACAGGTGTGTCCACTAACCATTCTACCTGTACAAGAGTTTCCACTAACCTAACTACCTGTACAGGAGTGTCCACTAACCTAACTACCCGAACAGCTGTGTCTACTATCCTAACTACCTGTACAGGAGTGTCCACTAACCTAACTACCTGTACAGGTGTGTCCACTAACCTAACTACCTGTACAGGAGTGTCCACTAACCTTACTACCTGTACAGATGTGTCCACTAACCTAACTACCTGTACAGGTATGTCCACTAACCTATCTACCTGTACAGGTGTGTCCACTAACCTAACTACCTGTACAGGTGTGTCCACTAACCTAACTACCTGTACAGGAGTGTCCACTAACCTAACTACCTGTACAGGTGTGTCCACTAACCTAACTACCTGTACAGGAGTGTCCACTAACCTAACTACCTGTACAGGTGTGTCCACTAACCTAACTACCTGTACAGGTGTGTCCACTAACCTAACTACCTGTACAGGTATGTCCACAAACCTAACTACCTGTACAGGAGTGTCAACAAACCTAACTACCTGTACAGGAGTGTCCACTTACCTAACTACCTGTACAGGAGTGTCCACTAACCTAACTACCTGTACAGGTGTGTCCTCTAACCTAACTACCTGTACAGGAGTGCCCACTAACCTAACTACCTGTACAGGTGTGTCCACAAACCTAACTACCTGTACAGGAGTGTCCACTTACCTAACTACCTTTACAGGAGTGTCCACTAACCTAACTACATGTACAGGTGTGTCCACTAACCTGACTACCTATACAGGAGTGTCCACTAACCTAACTACCTGTACAGGAGTGTCCACTAACCTAACTACCTGTACAGGTGTGTCCACTAACCTGACTACCTGTACAGGTGTGTCCACTAACCTAACTACCTGAACAGGTGTCTCCACTATCCTAACTACCTGTACAGGTGTGTCCACTAACCTAACTACCTGTACAGGTGTGTCCACTAACCATTCTACCTGTACAAGAGTTTCCACTAACCTAACTACCTGTACAGGAGTGTCCACTAACCTAACTACATGTACAGGTGTGTCCACTAACCTGACTACCTGTACAGATGTGTCCACTAACCTAACTACCTGTACAGGTGTGTCCACTAACCTGACTACCTGTACAGGAGTGTCCACTAACCTAACTACATGTACAGGTGTGTCCACTAACCTAACTACTTGTACAGGTGTGTCCACTAACCTTACTACCTGTACAGGAGTGTCCACTATCCTAACTACCTGTACAGGTGTAATCACTATATCCAAACTACCTGTGCGGATGTGTTTACCCGACAATTGATTTTACTTTGAAAGCAAGTAATTATTTTCAATTGTTTTTCACATTTAACATTGATTGCACAATCTATAAGCAATCGTTTGTATAATAATATATTCAGTCCCTGCCCCTAGAGAGCGACAGAGAATTATTGACAGGTGAAACAGGTGAAATAAAAACAATGGGAGACAATAACAATACATCCTGTTCACCACGTGCGTCTGTAGTCATAACATTTCATGTAAGAGCGGTTTGGTATCCCTCTGTCTCCAAGTCTACATGTATTTAACAGCATGATTAGACTAATCTGTGATCCAGACAAACATTTCAAGATAAGTTAATGAATTTAACAACCAATTACTAAGTCAATTATACTCATATCTGATAACAAGTATTCTATCACGTCTGGAACTATGGCGACAACGTCCACTCGTATTAATGTTCTGAATTACTATTTCAAGATTCATTCACAAACTCAGACACACTATTGTGTACAACTAGAATTAACATTCAGTAAAATCCATTGTTAATTTGCACTTTATAATATATAATACAATGATATCCTAAACACTTTTAGATTCATCATACAATCCTAAACTGACATATATAGACACTATACAGCACTACCAATCCAGTATTAGCATGCATTAATAGAAATTATTACACTTGTATTACCATACCATTACACCCTAAGACGTACTTGAATTAGTGCATCATCAGGTTTCAGCAGATATGCGCAAGTATTTGCTATAACTGTATTTAACGTTGAACAAATTATTTGCTGAACTGTATTTAGCGCTGATAATAGTATATGCTACTTGAACAGCCAACGCTGTACAATTGATAAGGTTATAGTGTACATACAAAATGTATATATCGGCATGTGTTCAAATACACTGACTGTATCATAATATGAAATTTTATAATCTGTAATTCGGATACGTTTTTTAAAAGACAATCAGCATTGTACAATAATATATAATAAATATATATATATATAAATATATAAATAAATGGATACGTCACTTATGCAAACGATCCAATCGTAACATCTCGGTCGATTCCGTGAAGGCAAGGAAGCATTCCAAACCTTGGCGGAATTGGCCGATACGTTACGATTAATATATGTTTTGTAATCACGGCGGTAATTAAGTTGAGGTGTAGCGTGTATGTGTACTGGTAAGCAAAATTGAGGTACGACAATACCTCGGATGGTTGTTTTTCAAGCATAATGCAGTTTCAAAAAATAATGATGCTTATTTAATATTCGATGTTATATATATCCAGGATGTACCTCAGTGTACAGTGACGTTCTAACACAGCTGTACTTTATTACGTGTAAGGGGTACGTCACCATGTATATCGTATTAACGTATCGTAACATAAGACCTTCACTGATATGTTAATTAAACCCTCATTAATTTGCACATTCAGCGGTTGACGCGGACCTGCACTTACAATTAAACCGTTAATGACTTTAGTGAAGTCTTGTGACAGACCCCTACACGTGACAGAAGTGTGCGCACGACCCGAGTGGTTTCCACTAGTTTAACGAGTTGTGTACTTTGAACTTTATATATGAGTTATGGAAACCAAAACTAATGTATTCGGGTATTGACGGCGCCCCGGATATCACCACGGGTCTCTGAAACGTACATGGTATTGAAGTCGACTTAACAGTATCATTTGGCAGATACAGTTTTGCTTAAGCAGTACCATGGCAACCGGAAAATTCACGTGGTTTGTCGTAATGGCGTTCAGCACTGTTCTCGTTTCACAGGTATGGCAGCTTTAACATACTAATTCTACCACAACTTTAGCGTTTTTAGCGTTTGGCTGGAGAGATCAGATAGCAATCTTCTTTAGTGACATTAGCTATAGAATATATTGGGAGATCACTTGTAGCGATAGTCTATATATTGTAATATCTAAAGAGTTCATATTTAGCGATCACCTGTAGCAATAACTCTAGATGAAATGAAACCAGAAGCTATTAATTAGCTTGAGAAATAACCTGTAGCGAACACTTGTAGAGATAACCTCCATAGATTATCTTAAAGATCACTTGTAGCGCTAGTTTCTAAAAATTACATTGAAAGCTAGATCATTTGTAGCGATTACCAATAGGAAAGTCTCTTTGGTATATCTTTAGAGATCTGATCACCTGTGAGGTTGTCGCTATGGATTATAATTAGATATCACCTGTAGGGGTTGTCGATATAGATTATATTTAGAGATCACCTGTAGGGATTGTCCTTATAGATTATATTTAGAGATCACCTGTATGGGATTGTCGCTATAGATTATATTTAGAGATCACCTGTAGGGATTGTCGCTATAGATTATATTTAGAGATCACCTGTAGGGATTGTTGCTGTAGATTATATTTAGAGATCACCTGTAGGGGTTGTCGCCATAGATTTTATTTAGAGATCACCTGTAGGGATTGTCTCTCTTGATTATATTAAGAGATCACCTGTAGGGATTGTCTCTCTTGATTATATTTAGAGATCACCTGTAAGGATTGTTGCTGTAGATTATATTTAGAGATCACCTGTAGGGGTTGTCGCCATATATTTTATTCAGAGGTCGTATGCTGGGTTGTCGCGATAGATTATATTAAGAGATCACCTGTAGGGATTGTCTCTCTTGATTATATTAAGAGATCACCTGTAGGGATTGTCGCTATAGGTTATATTTAGAGATCACCTGTAGGGATTGTCACTATGGATTATATTTAGAGATCACCTGTAGGGATTGTGGCTAAATGTTATATTTAAAAATCACCTGTAGGGATTGTCGCTATAGATTATGTTTTGAGATCACCTGTAGGGATTGTCACTATAGATTATATTTAGAGATCACCTATAGGGATTGTCTCTCTTGATTATATTTAGAGATCACCTGTAGGAATTGTGGCTAAATGTAATATTTAAAAATCACCTGTAGGGATTGTCGCTATAGATTATATTTTGAGATCACCTGTAGGAATTGTGGCTAAATGTAATATTTAAAAATCACCTGTAGGGATTGTCGCTATAGATTATATTTAGAGATCACCTGTAGGATTTGTCGCTATATAATATATTTATAGATGGTCTGTAGGGATTGTCGCTATAGATTATATTGAGAGATCACCTGTAGGGATTGTCGCTATAGATTATATTAAGAGATCGCCTGTAGGGATTGCCGCTATAGATTTTATTTAGAGATCACCTATAGGGATTGTCGCTATAGATTATATTTAGAGGTCACCTATAGGGATTGTCGCTATAGATTATATTAAGAGATCACCTGTAGGGATTGTTGCTAAAGATTTTATTAAGAGATCACCTGTAGGGATTGTTGCTAAAGATTTTATTAAGAGATCACCTGTAGGGATTGTCGCTAAAGATTTTATTAAGAGATCACCTATAGGGATTGTCGCTATAGATTATATTAAGAGATCACCTGTAGGGATTGTTGCTAAAGATTTTATTAAGAGATCACCTGTAGGGATTGTCGCTAAAGATTTTATTAAGAGATCACCTGTAGGGATTGTCGCTATAGATTATATTCAGAGATCACCTGTAGGGATTGTCGCTAAAGATTTTATTAAGAGATCACCTGTAGGGATTGTCACTATAGATTATATTTAGAGATCACCTGTAGGGATTGTCGCCATGGATTTTATTTAGAGATCACCTGTAGGAACTGTCACTATAGATTATATTCAGAGATCACCTGTAGGGATTGTCGCTAAAGATTTTATTAAGAGATCACCTGTAGGGATTGTCACTATAGATTATATTTAGAGATCACCTGTAGGGATTGTCGCCATGGATTATATTTAGAGATCACCTGTAGGGGGTGTCTCTATATATTATATTTAGAGATCACCTGTAGGGATTGTGGCTAAATTTTATATTTAAAAATCACCTGTATGAATTGTCTCTCTTGATTATATTTGGAGATCACCTGTAGGGATTGTCGCTATAGATTATATTTAGAGATCACCTGTGAGGTTGTCGCTATGGATTATATTTGGAAATCACCTATAGGGGTTGTTGCTATAGATTATATTTAGAGATCACCTATAGGGGTTGTTGCTATAGATTATATTTAGAGATCACCTGTAGGATTTGTCGCTATATATTATATTTATAGATGGTCTGTAGGGATTGCCGCTATAGATTATATTGAGAGATCACATGTAGAGGTTGTCTCTCTTGATTATCTTTAGAGATCACCTGTAGGGATTGTGACTAAATGTTATATTTAAAAATCACCTGTAGATATTGTCGCTATAGATTATATTTAGAGATCACCTGTAGGGATTGTCTCTCTTGATTATATTTGGAGATCGCCTGTAGGGATTGTCGCCATGGATTATATTTAGAGATCACCTGTAGGGGGTGTCTCTATATATTATATTTAGAGATCACCTGTAGGGATTGTGGCTAAATTTTATATTTAAAAATCACCTGTATGAATTGTCTCTCTTGATTATATTTGGAGATCACCTGTAGGGATTGTCGCTATAGATTATATTTAGAGATCACCTGTGAGGTTGTCGCTATGGATTATATTTGGAAATCACCTATAGGGGTTGTTGCTATAGATTATATTTAGAGATCACCTATAGGGGTTGTTGCTATAGATTATATTTAGAGATCACCTGTAGGATTTGTCGCTATATATTATATTTATAGATGGTCTGTAGGGATTGCCGCTATAGATTATATTGAGAGATCACATGTAGAGGTTGTCTCTCTTGATTATCTTTAGAGATCACCTGTAGGGATTGTGACTAAATGTTATATTTAAAAATCACCTGTAGATATTGTCGCTATAGATTATATTTAGAGATCACCTGTAGGGATTGTAGCTATAGATTATTTTGAGAGATCATCTGTAGGGGTAGTCTCTCTTGATTATCTTTAGAGATCACCTGTAGGGGTTTCGCTATAGATTACAATTAAAAATCACCTGTAGGAACAGTCTGTCTTGAGTATCTTTAGAGGTCGTCTGTAGCGATAGTCCGAATAATCTTTAGAAATTGTCTTGTTCAGTTCCTAAGACAGCCAATACTCTTAAAATGTCAGTTATCGCATTTTTGCGTTGGAATATCTGTTGATTTGTTTTCTTTTTTCCTGGTAACATAGGGTAGCTGTGACGGCCCAATATACAGAGTGACAACAATATTGGTAAGTTTTCCGTTTTTTTCAGTAGATCTGAATATTGATATCAAAATACTGACAATAATTTGCTATATATGCACTTCTTAATATCCTGACTTATGTTCACTATAATGAATCATTTAAATCAACCAGTCGCTTCTCTGCTACAAGTGACCCAAGTAATGTGACTTTCTACGTCCTACACATACATTGATGACGTTCTACCCTTGTTTATTAATAGTGTACAAGGTAGTACAAAAAATATGCGTATACGTTTCTTAAATGTCCGTTTGTAAAATATTACGACAAACAAACTGTACAAAAATCAAAAACTGAAAAACTGTTTCAAGCGGTATTTTACAAATTGAATCTTTATCTATAGATGTATATTTCGCTATACCCTCGTCGAGATATTTTACTGGATATGGAAAATGGTAACTATGGAACATCACGTTCATTGCTGATATGTAATTAGAGTACGTATAATATACGTGCATGTGTATGTCCATTTAAACTCATATCTATTTATATCTGAAGCACAAGCCTTACCTCGTCAGTCAAAATCCCATGAAGGGATACGTCCCGGACTTGCTGCAAGAAATATCGGCACTCTCTAACGCGACTTTCATCCTTAATCACGTCGCTGACTATAGATTTGGAACTCTGAACCCGGAAGGAGATTGGAATGGGATGATTGGCGAACTCACTTCAAACGTGCGTACTTCCTGTTTTATGTCTGTATAATGTACTTAATGTCAGTCTTATGTCTGTATAACGTACTTATTGTCTGTCTTATGTCTGTATAATGTACTTACTGTCTGTCTTATGTCAGTATAATGTACTTATTGTCTGTCTTATGTCAGTATAATGTATTTACTGTCTGTCTTATGTCTGTATAATGTACTAACTGTCTGTCTTATGTCTGTATAATGTACTAACTGTCTGTCTTATGTCTGTATAATGTACTTACTGTCTGTCTTATGTCTGTATAATGTACTTACTGTCTGTCTCATGTCTGTCTAATGTACTAACTGTCTGTCTTGTGTCTGTATAATGTACTTATTGTCTGTCTTATGTCTGTATAATGTACTTTCTGTCTGTCTTATGTCTGTATAATGTACTAACTGTCTGTCTTATGTCTGTAGTATGTACTTACTGTCTGTCTCATGTCTGTATAATGTACTTACTGTCTGTCTTATGTCTGTAGTATGTACTTACTGTCTGTCTTATGTCTGTATAATGTACTAACTGTCTGTCTTATATCTGTAGTATGTACTTACTGTCTGTCTTATGTCTTTATAATGTAATTACTGTCAGTCTTATATCTGTATACTGTACATATACTAACTGTCTGTCTTATATCTGTATAATGTACTAACTGTCTGTCTTATGTCTGTATAATGTACTAACTGTCTGTCTTATGTCTGTATAATGTACTAACTGTCTGTCTTATGTCTGTATAATGTACTAACTGTCTGTCTTATGTCTGTATAATGTACTAACTGTCTGTCTTATATCTGTATAATGTACTAACTGTCTGTCTCATTTCTGTCTAATGTACTAACTGTCTGTCTTATGTCTGTATAATGTACTTACTGTCTGTCTTATGTCTGTATAATGTACTTACTGTCTGTCTTATGTCTGTATAATGTATTTACTGTCTGTCTTATGTCTGTAGTATGTACTTACTGTCTGTCTCATGTCTGTATAATGTACTTACTGTCTGTCTTATGTCTGTAGTATGTACTTACTGTCTGTCTTATGTCTGTATAATGTACTAACTGTCTGTCTTATGTCTGTAGTATGTACTTACTGTCTGTCTTATGTCTGTATAATGTACTTTCTGTCTGTATTATGTCTGTATAATGTACTTTCTATCTGTCTTATGTCTGTATAATGTACTTACTGTCTGTCTTATGTCTGTATAATGTACTTACTTTCTGTCTTATGTCTGTATAACGTACTTACTGTCTGTCTTATGTCTGTATAATGTACTTATTGTCTGTCTTATGTCTGTATAATGTACTTACTGTCTGTCTTATGTCTGTATAATGTACTTACTGTCTGTCTTGTCTGTATAATGTACTAACTGTCTGTCTTATGTCTGTACAATGTATTTACTGTCTGTCTTATGTCTGTATACTGTACTTACTGTCTGTCTTATGTCTGTATAATGTACTTACTGTCTGTCTTATGTCAGTATAATGTACATTCTGTCTGTCTTATATCTATATAATGTACTTATTGTCTATCTTATGTCTGTATAACGTACTTACTGTCTGTCTTGTCTGTATAATGTACTAACTGTCTGTCTTATGTCTGTATAATGTACTTACTGTCTGTCTTATGTCTGTAGTATGTACTTACTGTCTGTCTTATGTCTGTAGTATGTACTTACTGTCTGTCTTATGTCTGTATAATGTACTAACTGTCTGTCTTATGTCTGTATAATGTACTTACTGTCTGTCTTGTCTGTATAATGTACTAACTGTCTGTCTTATGTCTGTATAATGTACTTACTGTCTGTCTCATGTCTGTATAATGTACTTACTGTCTGTCTCATGTCTGTATAATGTACTTACTGTCTGTCTTATGTCAGTATAATGTACTTTCTGTCTGTCTTATATTTGTATAATGTACTTACTGTCTGTCTTATGTCTGTATAATGTACTTACTGTCTGTCTTATGTCTGTATAATGTACTTACTGTCTGTCTCATGTCTGTATAATGTACTTACTGTCTGTCTCATGTCTGTATAATGTACTTACTGTCTGTCTTATGTCTGTATAACGTACTTACTGTCTGTCTTATGTCCGTTGTATGTACTTATTGTCTGTCTTATGTCTGTATAATGTACTTACTGTCTGTCTCATGTCTGTAGTATGTACTTACTGTCTGTCTTATGTCTGTATAACGTACTTACTGTCTGTCTTATGTCTGTCAAATGTACTAACTGTCTGTCTTATATCTGTATAATGTACTTACTGTCTGTCTTATGTCTGTATAATGTACTAACTGTCTGTCTTATGTCTGCAGTATGTACTTACTGTCTGTCTTATGTCTGTCTAATGTACTTACTGTCTGTCTTATGTCTGTTGTATGTACTTACTGTCTGTCTCATGTCTGTCAAATGTACTAACTGTCTGTCTTATATCTGTATAATGTACTTACTGTCTGTCTTATGTCTGTATAATGTACTAACTGTCTGTCTTATGTCTGCAGTATGTACTTACTGTCTGTCTTATGTCTGTATAATGTACTTACTGTCTGTCTTATGTCTGTCTAATGTACTTACTGTCTGTCTTATGTCTGTTGTATGTACTTACTGTCTGTCTTATATCTGTATAATGTACTTACTGTCTGTCTTATGTCTGTATAATGTACTAACTGTCTGTCTTATGTCTGTAGTATGTACTTACTGTCTGTTTTATGTCTGTATAATGTACTTACTGTCTGTCTTATGTCTGTTGTATGTACTTACTGTCTGTCTTATGTCTGTATAATGTACTAACTTTCTGTCTATATGTATATAAGTAAGTAACGAAGAATTGCAACTGTTTCAGAAAAGCGACATAGCTGCAGCTGCGTTGACATTGACCGTAGAAAGGTCACGTCATGTACACTTTTCGCACCCGTTTCAAGAAGTGTCTTTGGGGATTTTAGTGAAGAAACCATCTATGGACATTCTAACGAAACTCGTGAATGATGATGCTGCTCTCTTCTTTCGGCCGCTAACTGCTGGGGTATGGATATCAGTGGTCGTTGGTTTTGTCGTAGTTGGCATTGTGCTCTACGTCATCGGAAGGTGTGTATTTTCATTTCTATTGACTTCCGGAAGTACATGTTTATTTACCCTTGCGTCATGCTCCCCTTATGTAAACATATCAATCAATAAAGGTAAATGATATCATGTGACAATTATGACGTCATAGGTGACATCCAATATGATGTTATTCATTTATTACATCTATAAACGTCATATCCAGAATGTTCAGCTCTTATATATACTTTCCTTACACATCCTGCGCGCGAGGGGTCTTAATGTGGGAGGAAACCGGAATACATGGAGAAAACCCACGTGGTCGGGCAGGTGACCCAATACCTTTTCACGTCCGACCGGGGAATCGAACCCGACCGCCTAGGTGAAAGGCAAGTGTGTTACCACTATGCCACCCGACCACCCATAGGAGTAATTGTATAAGTTTTGGGTGACCGTGTGTAACGGTTTCTGATCAAGAATATCTATATATAACCGAATGAAATCTAAGCTAGTCACATAAAAGGCTGTGTCGAAAACCAAAATACTTTCGTTCAATATTATCTCCAACCATTCCGCTGATCTATTTATAGAATAATTTATTTATATGGTTTAAAAACAACGGTGGACAATGTAGAAACGCAATACTTTTTGTTATGCAAAGCTTCTTCTTTCTTGAAAAAGCGTCGCTTCGAAACGTGAGAGTTCATGTTTATGCATCCCCCTCTAAAAATGTAATTTTAAGGAGAACTGTTGCGATCGCCATTTGTCTGACGTCTTCTCAATGACCAAGAGGCTCGGGGCCATGGTATTCTGGCAAATAGCATGCTCGGATGAAGTTTTTTTCCCAAATGAATGACCTTGACCTATTTTCGAGGTCACAGAGGTCAAATGTACTGAAATCCTTAAACACATTCTCAATAACGGAGACGCCCTGGGTCAAGATTGTTCAAATGAATGACCTTGACCTACTTGCAAGATGACAGGGGTCAAACGACTAAAAATCTTTAAGCGACTTTTTCTCAGAATCACGAGGCTGACCACAATGATATTGGGCGAGTAGCATGCTGGGAAAAAGGCCTACTGACTTGTTTTCGAATGAATGACATTGACCTACTTTAAAGGTAACAGGGGTCAAATGACTTAAAATCTTTAAACGACTTATCTCGATAACCAAGAGACCCAGGACCATGTGATTGGGCCAGTAGCATGATGGTATAAATGCCTTTTAAATTTATTTTCAAGTGAATGACCTTGACTTACTTTCAAGGTCACAGGGGTCAAATGTTTCAAAACCTTTAAATGAGTTCAGATGTGTTTACTGTTGGTTTAAAAGCAAAACGTTATTGATCAATATACACATCAGCACTCAGGTGACCAGAACACTCTTGTCTTCACTTAGGCGGCCGGGGTTTGATTCTCCGATCGGATGTGAAAGAAATATGGGGCTAATACATAATAGGATATCTTAATCATTCGACCAGTTTGCATTGCATAAAAGAAGGTTATACATTGCTTGATTGTCCAACGTGAACAAGTTACTTCGCCAGTTGACTTTCATGTTATACTAACTTTTTACAAGTAATTAAGACGAACATTCGTATTTTTGTAGGTACAGCCCTATACAGGAGGAGCAGACAGAAGGCGGAGTTCTGTGGGCACTATGTATCACATGTGCTATAGCTTCGCTACAAGGTCAGTGTTCAGTTATATTTGGTTGAAATCATGCAAAGCAGACAAAAGTTCATATTTGTGTTTTCTTTTCTTATTAAAGAAATTTGATTTAGTCGGCTTAAACAGAACAGAAATCAGTAAAACTGACGTCAAAATAAATCATTCAAATATATCGAATTAAACATAACAAATAAGTGAATAAATAATTGCTATAAATGAATAAAAGAATGAACGAACGAATATCAAAACGATTACTAAAGTAATTTATTTCACTATGTACTGAAGAGATAGTCTATACTTGTAGGAATGCGACATCTGCCAGTGGCATTCTCCGCCCGTGTCCTCGTATCCTGTGCCCTGTTCTTTACGCTAATACTGGTGTCCATGTACTCCGCATCACTAGTTGGGTTCGTTACGGCAAAGACCGGCAACAACAACGTTCCATTCAACACATTCAGAGGCCTAGCGATGCAGTCAGAGTACCAATACGGCACGATGGGCGGAGGCAGTACTTACAGTTTCCTTACAACCTCCAAAGGATCTACAGAACAGAAAATGGCAGCGTACCTTAAAAGTAATCCTTTAAATATCATGAGTAATACGGCGACAGGAGTTGCTCGAGTGAAAAAAGGAAAGTATGCTTTCATTCTCGAGTCGGCATCTGCCGAATATATCGCCTCGACGTCATGTGACTTGATGGTTGTAGGGGATAATCTGAGAGAAAGGACCTACAACTTTGCCTGTCGACAAAACACCAACATTTGTGATCAACTCAATATAGCCATTTTACAATTGAAAATGAACGGGCGTCTTGAAGAGCTCAGAAAAAAATGGTGGAATGGAAAGTGTGGCACCTCCTCACCAACACCAATGGGGACATCTGATGGAGTAACGGATAAGGGTACTCCAATAGATATAAAGCGTTTTACCGTTCCATTGATACTGCTGGTGACCGGGGTAGTGCTGAGTATTGTGATGCTTCTAATGGAGATATATCTTCCAAAAGTCGCAGGGGTACGTACATGTTAATTTACCTTAGTAAAGGTCACGTGACTGGTGTTGAAGGGCATATTTACCTGAGTTAAGGTCGTGTGTGTAGTGTTGTAGGATATATTTACCTGAATTAGCGGGCTGAAGTTAGCAGCGGATTTGTTATTCGTTATTTTGGATTCGAATAACGAATCCGCAACCGATTGGGGATTCGAATAACGAATTCGCGGATTCGAGATTCAAATAACGAAACAGCTGCAGCAGCGGATTGGGGATTCAGTTTTTTATGTTAAAATTATATTTCTTTTTGTTGACATTTTGACGTTTGGATTCATATAAAGAATCGACTACAGAAGCGGATTGGGAATTAAGTTACATATGTTTATGGATTTTTCTTTTTTTTTAATTTCATTATTGAAATTTTGGGATTTTGGAATTCGAATAACTGCCCAGGACGGATTGGGGATTTAATCATTATGCTTCTTTGGTATTTTTCTCATAAACTATGATTGTAGATTCGATTTTGATTTTGTGATTCGAATAACGAATTTGCTGCCAATAGCGTATTGCGTATTGTCGATTCAGTTCTTGATTGACGTATTTTATCACAAATTACAAAATGGTAATATGCGGATATTTCAATTACATACTTACTTCGTAATTCCATCAACAATAATAGGAATCTACTTCGAATCTGCTTCCAAGAGTTTCTTTCTTGTAACCTCTAACGAGATCGAGTGTCATTTCGATATACATGTAGCTGAAGGTTTGATTGGAGTGAAAACATGCATACGGAATTTATAATTATATCAGTAAAATACTCTTGGTTATTATATTTATGCTACCAATTGAATAATATTGTTATACCAATTTGCTGTTATTCGAATCTCCAATCATATATTAAAAGGAAAAATATCAATTGAACATGTATGTAACTGAATCGTTATTCGAATCCCCACCCCATAACGAATAATGAAACCGCTGCTAACTTCAGCCCGCTTATTTACTTGAGGTAAGGCCACAAGCTCAGGAAATATTGTAGTATGTATCGCCGTACATGTAAGATCATCAGCACTAGGTTAATTTCGACAATAAAATATGCTGAAATCAAAACCCCCTATGCGTATACATTGGCAGATAACTTTGTCAACAAACCCTGACGAATTCCGGACATCTTTTTGTGTAACTTCACAAACGTTTAGTCGTCTTTACACGGTGCAATTGCTGAGTGATTTTCATCTAGAAATGAGACTTAAACAGGTATTTGTAAAATCTCATCACGATCAATATAATGTCATTTTTATCTGCTTTCAGCAATTCCACACAAAGAGGATGTCTGATGACACCCAAGGCTTCTCTGGACAGATGCATTCCTGATCGGAACTCCTCTTCCGCTTCATACGCTTTATCGTTGTCTCGAGATTTATCGAGATCCCTCAGTATCTGGTGATCTGAGCTGTACTAAAGTGAAGATCTCCTTCGAATTATTGAGCTGTCAGTATGTTGACGAATTATTGAGCTGTCAGTATGTTGACGAATTATTGAGCTGTCAGTTTGTTGACGCTAGCTGTCGACGATATCCCTTTTAGTTCATTTAGACTAGTAATACATGAATAATCAAATCATTTTAAAGCATTTTTGCATCAATATTTATGTTGTATTTTCTTTTTTTTAAGATGGTTAAGAAATGATATTAATAAATTAAATAATACTCTACCACAGGAGGTTGTGTTCACTATATTTTTACACGAGTATAAGATGGTAACGACTACAAATTGAATTAAAACTTTCATTTTTGAGCAACTGACCAAAACACGCAGAGCGGCGAGAGACTGAACAACACAGAAACACGTAATCACAATGCACATGTACTCTTTATAATCAGATCGGCGAGAGACAAGACAAAGAGACACGAGCAGTATACATTACCAGCTAAATACAAGAAACGGTATCTTCTTTAAGAATTTTAAGGAAACAGAAAAATTCGTAAAATTCATAAAATGACACATATGATATAGGAATATATTTAAGTTGGCCCGCGGCCGCAGTTTCCCATTACCTCAAAGTAATCAGGGCTGTTTCTATAGGCGATTGTCTAGTTCACATGACATTACACCATACATTTTATATATCAACGTCACAGAAATGCTTCGCACTGCACTATGAATGAATCAAGTGCAGCTAGGATTCTGATAGAGAGTCGAGCTACGTTTTCATGACGTCATTGCAATGACGCTATGTTGATTTTCGTAACAGCAAGGATTTGTACTGTGTGTCAGATGGTTGCGCAAAAATCACAGAAATCAATTTGATCAAATCAATCAGATGCTATTCTTTCAAGTGAACACAAGGAAAAGGAGTAAAAAAACCCACATATTTATTACAGAAAGACATAGTTAACATGTAAATTAGATATGATAATTAAACTTTTGCTACGTTTGTATTAATCAATGTAATCTGGCTGACACATAGATATTCATGTCGCCTTAGCGTGAGTTATTCTTTTAATATGTCAACCAGATTACATTGATATTGAAAATCAATATAAATAGATAAGCGTTTAAATGTCTAATTAACACCAACACATGAAAACAATAATTAAACTTCATAAATTGAACGCATTTTAGCGCTAAAACCTTGGAAAGGTCTGCAGCTATTGTCAACCCATTCTGAGAGAATATGACAAATGATGAAATCCACCCTCCCTGCTCCTAATTTTGTGAAGCAGCCAACATATCTAATAGCGTCGGTCTCCAATTGATTTTTGTTTTTCTTGTTTATAAGGTTGTCAAAAGTCACGAATCAAATATAAAGGCGGAGCAGGATAGCCTTTCATCAGGATCCAATCAGTTATTTATTCACTCTAAATAAAAAGATGAAAAATAAGTTGATGAGGTTGGTAATAGCTTGAGGTGTAATAGGAAAAATACACAGCAAGACCAGGTTCGACCCTGAGACGTCCGAACACTAGCCGAATGCTCTACCAATTGAGCTACCTGCCAATTCTAAATGTACATGTAATATGTAACTTAGGTGCTGTATGAGAATTTAAAACACACTAATGTATGTTTGTTTTCAGTCGATCACAGTTACCCTGTGACGGAGATGTAGCTCCTAGACATGTTGAACATATCTTTTCATAACATTACCAACAAGACAGGTCAGTTTAATGCAGCATTTCTGTTTACTACATCTATCAACATCATCTATCGAGCATTACCAACAAGTATACCTTAAACATCAGCAGACCAATCACGGCATTGCATTTATATCACATGGTACTACGACGGTTGCGTTAATCTGGCCAGTTGTGAATTCGAATTTGCTGCTGTGGTACCATATATTTCCATAACCGCTGACCAGGGTTTCTCATCTCTGTGTAAGATGTTGCCACCCATCCGCGATTCTAGCTGATATCACAAACTTCAAAGGTAAGCTGATTCCATTTTGTGTCGTCTGATTTTGAAAAAGGCAGACGACATATAGGTATCACTCGTTTGACCCGTGGGAGCAATTGGCTTAAAAGTCTGTGGTCTAACATGAATATTCATTTTGTTATCTGCCAATCAAAATGCTTCCTACATTGTACTGATGAAACTCTTTTTCGTCTAGAGGATAGAAACGAACCGTATACCAAGATGGCAGCGCCACTGTGACGGCATTGATCTTTACCAACATCTTGCTGAAGAAACCGAAGAATAAATATTAAACAATTTTTCTGATTGGTCGAATTTTCAATAGCCATTCTTTTTACGGAACGAGTCAGATTACTTCATTTTGGTTCATGAATATATTCATTCATCTACAGAATACAAATTATTTCTTCTGAATTTAGTCAAACTTATTAAACCCGACACCAACGATAACGGCTGAGAGATGTGAACATATAAGAGTTGTCCCCCATCGAACGTAGATTACTCTGCCCGCCTGAAATGCTTAGTAAGATAAGTTTGTCTTGCATAGCTATTTTACAAAGGACAACTCTATGAAACATGTAAAAAAGTCTGTCTTAAGTGCATGTAACATTTCACGCGCGGAGTAATCTGAGTTCAAGCGGGACAACTCTTATATATGTAATTATGTGTTCACATCTGTCAGTCGCAATTCCCGTGTCGGGTATAAAAACCGAGAGTTTGCCAAACAGAAAAAAGATTTTGGTAAAAACCTCAAATAACGAAATAAATAATAAAAAAACAACGGATATCCAGAGAGGTATATATACCAGAAGTTTGCAAATGATATCAGAGAAAAATACTCTTTAATATGTGTGCATATGTGATGTTGTGTTGCGTACCTGTCTGGACGATCAATATTGATTCCGCACACCATCTTATCCGGGTTTTATCTCCTACACTTTTCCCAGAGCAAGGGTTCTACCAAAATTAGGTCATTATGTGACATTAATAACTTTGATATCAAAGAAAAATGTTGTCCAGGCTATTTGCACTTCGTACTTCGAGCATGAGTGCGACCAAAAGTAGCTATCTATGATCTACATTGTGAATTTTGACCTACATCTAAAAATGTTGTCCGGGCTATAACTGCTATACTTTTTACACTACATATTTTCCTCGCTTTATTCGGCATAGCCGTCTAATTTTGTTTTGGCCCCGGATATGACGCGACAGGTGGCGGTACTGGTCAAGATGAAGTATGTGATTGGTCAATGTAGCGGTCAATGCAAAATGCAGATATACAGTTAAAAACGAAACAAAGTTAAAGGGACCTCACGGTAAACTACTATTTATTTTGTATTTTTTTTTATAATATTATTGGGTATATCTTTTAAACAAATAACCTTCTGAACAATAACCATACGAATTCGATGATGTATGTACATAAAAACATCAATTATCAATTATTAAAAGGTTATCACAATTCGCTGATCAACAATCTGAATAAACACATGGAAACAAAAATGGCTTCCAATGTGAATCGACTGCGGTTGAAAACGATAACAGCTTCTGCAATGAAGAGAATAATAGGAAAATGGGTCAAACACAATCCTAGAATTAAACTTGGGAAGCAGTACAATATACTGTAACAGTTCAAACATGAAAACAGCAGTAATACGGACGCCGCTCGTATTCTGCTTGATTGTTTGATAGTAGGTCATGACAATCTCGGTAATATTTACACAAACTCGGTAAGATTTCCACAATCTCGGTTATATTTACACAAACTCGGTAATATTAACACAAACTCTGTTATAGTTCCACAAACTCGGTACTATATATACAGTCTGTACCAGTACATCGCTACTGTCACTATACTATATGAACAATGTTTACACTTATTTACACATAAATATGTGTGCCGTAATATACAAAGAACGTGTTATTTAACATTTAAACCACTGTATACATAATATCGTTATCCAACTAACCCAGATGGAATATAGATATCGCCTTGTAAACTATCGTGTGTTTGTGCTGCCACGAATTCAAAACAGTCACGTAATGATTTAAAAATAATTTCCGCGCTAAATTTAGAGGGGGATTCCCAACTAAATCGAGTGGTCAAGCTGGACATAGGGATTGACTGTGAACATTGGGACAGCACAGAAACATAACTGGAGAGGAACAAAACGCGTACATTCAGTGAAAATTGCAACGTTTTTACCGTGATGTCCCTTTTAAATTGAATGCAAGCTGAATAAGTGGATGCATCTATTCAAATGACACATTTGCAGTCTTATTATCACCAAAATGATTCAAACTGATATAATTTTGTTATCCGTGCTGAAACTGCGCATTTATTAATTACAATGTAGTTCGTTAACTTATTTCACCAGTAGTTTTACATTATAACCACCAGCATTAAAACTATGCCGTTTATCTTTTTTAAAATAAAGATATTTCTTGTTTACTGCGTACTTACGGAAATGAAACAGATGACACATATGATTCCTCAGAGTCAATACTTGGAAAAAACATTGATTTTTCGTATATACGTTTCTCTCATATCTCGCCATGTTGGATAGAGTTTGCCCATGTAAGATAGTTATGTAAGATAAATCTATCTTACATAGCATTTCACGCGCGCGGATTAATCTGCGTTCAAGGGGGACAACTCTCACAACGTCGTCTGCTTGTGTTCACATCCGACAGTCCTTATCGTCGGTGTCGGTTTTGAAACGTTGGACTTAACTATAAAAATACATACATTCTTAGATAAATATATATCATATCAGCAGTAAATCAATAGGGCTACACGGTTAAACAATTAGACATTTCATCTGAGCGAACATATAACTCCGTTACTGTAACAAACAGACTACGCCTACAGGCCTGTTGTAGGCACAGTTACAGTACAATACAGACTTGCCTACCCGACAGATTTGTCATTTGTCATTAAAAACATGTAAACACACACAATCACCTGGCAATGACAGGAAGTAAAATAAAAGCCATACATAGAAAAAAAATTTAAAAAAAAATGTCAAACGTCACAACCTATGAAACGGTTCCGTTTGCGTCAGCAGGGGGCCCTGGAATTTGTTTACTCTACTGTACTGTCAGTAACTGTTAGACCTACCCAGTAACCTGTGTATTTGGAAGTTGGGAATTGGCTCTTAAATGAACGAACATTCGGTAAAAATGACACCCCTCGATGTTCATATAAAAATATTTATTTTAATTGTAACTCAGAGCCTATATTTGTGTAGAGTAACCATGAAAACTAACTGCCATCCTAGCCTTTCAATATGATCATCGTTAGCCTATCGACTGACCTACCTTCGTCATTCCATCAAGACAACCGGTTAAACACATATAATCCTTTGTCACAGAAAAGATCGAATACTCGTATAGTCACTGTTCGCTGGTTCACACACGAAGTTGCCAAAATCACAGTGAATTTAAAATTACCAGCCACGGAACATCGCCGCGTCATGGCGATCGAGATCGACATCACTCTCAATATCCTTGAACTATGAATGGAATTCCAATGACAGTCGTGACGTCATGCAGTGACGTAGTATTTTATAAAAAAAAAATGACTTGACATTTAAAAGTACAGTGTGTTCTGTGAAATGATTAAATATGTCGAGGTGCAAATCAAATTATATGTGAAGTTGGAAAACTCATTTCAGCGTTGGCTTTCAGTATTGTTGATAGAACTTCTTTTTCTCGGATGTTGACAATTTGATCACGGCCACGTAAAAGTCGGTCAAGTTATGGTAATTTTTATCGGCGAATTGTTCATTCGTTCATCACTTAACCACACAATGAATGAAATTTGTGTGCAAACATAGTTTGTCAAAATAGGGTATGATCTTTCAGAATATCACAAGTATATTTAGTAAAAACGTCAAATAAAGAAATTAAAAAATTGAAGAAAATGGATGGCTGAGGGACACTTTCGCCAGAAATTCGGTAATGATATGAGAGAAAAAGACTCTTTCATTATGTGTGTATGTAGGATAGGGATATTCCACCCTCGGGATCACAAAATGTGGTAAAACCCTCGGCAAGCCTCGGGTTTCACCACATTTTGTGACCCCTCGGGTGGAATATCCCTATCCTACATATACACATATGAAAGAGTCTTATAATCTTTGAAAGTGCCAAGTCAACATAGAACATCGGAAACATTCATCCTCGGTTGATTATCCGAGGTGTGTGGCTCCACCCTTAATCTGAAAGCATAGAACACAGACCCTCATGTGATGTCATGTTGTGACACTTCATCCCATATATATCATGCATCTTACCATTAAATGATGTGGTCACCAGCTGATAAAAGGATACCAGTCTAAAAACAACCCACCTTACATGTAAACTAATGTAGTGATATACACGATGTTTGCATATGGTACTGCCGTAGGTTGATAAAGCAATTACTTAGTACTTTAAAAAAAGTGCCATCATTAATTTTGTCGATGCCGAAATACATTTTGTTTTTGTTTGCTTACACTGTACTTGCATTTGTCTTATTGAAACGATATTAATGTTTTTTTTAATCTTAGGATTATTGCTTTTTCAAAAAGAAAAATACATTTCTGAATAGTTGAAAAGGTTTACAAAATCGACCGACTTGTCATACAATACATGCATTGTCTAAAAATAACCAGGAATGAAGTTATTGTTGTATTGATTTTCAATAAGCATGTGATCAAAATGACATATATAGAATGATTCATAGTCGTTACAGAATGATAAATTAATATAATGTTTACATTTCATACTAAGTGGTTTTTATTTTTTTAACGTAACAGGTCTTAAAGATCATCAATATATTGTTTATTGATGCTAAGCTATGTGTGGTATCTAAGGCGACGTGCGAATCATGTAAAATGTCACAATTAATTACGGATTACAAGTCTACTTACAGATTGGTGGGCTTCTATAATTGTTCATACAAGAATATCTGATAAGGCTTATAATTATACAACACAATGATAGTAGTTATTAAAAGAAGTAGAAAAATCAATCAAACGATGCAATAAATCAGTCATAAGTATTACGATAAAGCAATATACATCACAAAGGTAATATTGCCTATTACGAGCGTTGACAATAAGACTATCAGGCAAAGTCTGTCTATAATTTTGCCAAAGTCTTTTTTCAGCATGTTACCATCTGTCTTGTCTTTAGCAGAATCGCCCTTGGTCATGGATATTACGGGAGGCATAAAATCATTTCCACTTACAGCGACTGTCATTGTGCCATCTTTGTCGATATCATACTGCGATTTCACAGTAGGGGAACAACACCACGATACAAATCTCACAAATTTTGAGACACAACTAGGCATCATTTCTCCGTCCTCCTGTACTAAATGAAATCTCAGTCCAACTACAGTCGTGAAGAGAATAAAGGCACTATATCCTACATTACATACGAGATACTGAGTGAAGATTGACACCGGGTTGGTTACAGGCATCTTCTCCGATATAAGTGTCATGTAGACCGAAAACGAGAGAAACATGGTGACAGAGAACGACACTCTCTCTCCGGACTGTGGAGGAAGAATGTATACAGCTAGGTTGAGGAAACATAGCAGGACAATCGGTGTCAATAGATTAATGATGATAAATTGAGGTTTTCTTTTGAGAACAATTCCAAAGGCAGACCGGCTATACATTTCAGTGTCATCATTGTAGGCATATATTTCTGTAATTTCCCATTGAGAGTCTTGCTCTAATTTTGCCATATCGGTGTTAACTGAGGGAATCAGCTTCATTTCTCCTATGAAGTAGTCAGGTGAGTATATTTTGAGAGTACAGTTATGACGATCATATGGATATAATCGCATGTCAGGTTGGCAACTCGTACTTGTCTGTACAGCAACAGTTAAGAAATTATCACCAACTGCAGTACAGCGAATAGTTCCTTCCTTATATTCGTTCTTCATATTATCATCGCCAGTCGGGTTATCCAAAGCAAGAACCGGATTCCATATGTTTTCACTGTTCAGAATTATATAAGATGTGTAGTACACTGACATATTCCATTGCATCAATTCATTCTTCCATACATTTATGAATCTGGAACTAGTCACGAGTTCTCCTGCCACTTCGTTGAAGCCGTTGATGGAGCTTAGCTCCCAGTATACCTCGATCACAATCGCCTCTGCTTGCCTTTTTATGGGTCGGAAATCTTTGCTGTAATTTTTGAGTAACAAATCTTGAAGTTCGATAACAGATTCATAGGAAATATTTGGCGAGAATATATAGTCATTACTACGGGCATAACATATAAAACATACATACAGAATAAGACTGTTACAGAGATACATGGTGTGATCTTCCGTAGTCTCGAATGGTTGGCGACACCAATGGTTCAGGTACCCAAAGTCTACATACTTTCAGCCTTTGATATTTGCCCATCACACGGATGGTAAACATCCTGCGTTACAGATCGTACATAATATTATTGACAGAGGATTGCATTTAAACTTCAATGGCACAAGGCATATAACGTAGAATTATCGTTGTCTGTGCTCAACCAGTACTCACTTTTAGATCCATTACTATCGATTCATCAATAATTTAACAAATCCCTTATTTGGCTAGTATCGGGTTGCGAAACAAATGTATGTATTGATTTGAAGACTTGCCACTGAATGTACTCATCATGATAAAAGCAGCGGTACACACATTATGTAAACATGACACAGGGGTTCAGGTTCTAACTTTGTTAATTTGATAGAAACAATGTTATCCCCAATGGGACTACTATAAATCAACTAGTCGCAGAGTAATGGTCGATATGCTTTTTTGTTAATTTATACTTAATGCCTTTAGGTGATAGAGCACAAACACATTGATGTGTTGAATAATTAAATCAATATTCAGTTGAAGTATATTCATATTGTGTTACAGAGTGACGATGAGGATAACTATTGCCCAGAGACACACCAAGACAAAAGCACAAAAAGGTCAGACCATAAACAAAGGCGGTTTACTCAAATAACCATAGAGAACAGATAAAAGAGGAAACAGACATAATGGACCAATAGGGACACGGTTTTGTTAGGGAACCATGGAGTCACCAACAACATGAACTTCGGTGTTGTCAATAACATAAACTGAGGGCGCCAACAAAAGGGATCAACGAAAATCAATAACAAAGACTGGAGTGACAAATGAGGATACATTAATAGCAAATTAAAAGGCTTCAATTACTGCTGCCAAGGAGATATGATTATCGCAATTAAAGAGATATCAACTATATATAATTATTGACGTTGTTTAGATTATTACAAGGTATCGTTACCTTCGAAACATCACCTTTGGAAGATTAACAATTCGTTGTATTAACCTAAAGAAACTCAATAACTGTTTTGTAATACATTGTAAGATACCGGTAATACCACTTTCCTCAGATCCAGAAGCAGTTGCGTATCTAAGTTCGTGGTAGTATCACATTTCTCGGCTACATTCATATAGTTACGGCATACAAAATGTGCGAATTAGATTTTCAAATGCCTATATTCTGCCAAATAATACAGAAATATCCTTACCTATGTCTTTTCGGTGATTCTGGCTTTTTTCATATGATTGCTATCTTTGTTATTCTGTAGATTAGTGTCCGAAATACATCTAAATGTGTATTTATTAAGTCCAACAGCAAATATTTATGGCCATAGCCCGATGATCGACAATCCTCTTTTGTGATAGGTAACTGAAGTCTCAGGAAGTTATCTTTTACTATGTATAGCCCAGGATAATGAACTTTATCTCAAAACAGGTGTTCATAGATCTCGGATAAAAATTGTATTTTGTCAAGGCCTTTCGAAGAATTTCTACGACCAATCAGAAAACCGGAAAATCAGTCATATAACAAACTTAACTATGGACCATCGACATCAGCTAATGAGAAGACATCACAGTAACTATGGAGACATCAATAACTTGTTTAATAACAATAGTGGGAGATCTAATGACTAGTTCAGTAAAAACAAGTGTAAAGACATCAACAACATAAATCGTACGACTGTATTTTCGTAATCAGCAAGTCATACATGGCATTTGCTTGTTTTACGAGTAATAAAACAATAGAGCGGTAGCATCTAATACTGTAGTCAGCCTTAGCTCTATGTACGTGTAACACAACGTGACTGAGAACCAAAAGGCATTGACAAGGAAAGCTAAGCAGACCACACAGGTGTTAAAACATTCTGGAATTACCACGCCAGCTGCTTCATACTGTTATACATCGAAACAAAAGATCAATTCAGGATAGTAGAGTTTGTTATATTTGATTTCTTCTATCCTTATCTATATCTTATCCAAGTTTTGATATTTTCTTTTCCGTGTTTTGCTTGAGAAACATTAAGGAAATCGCTAAGGACCAGCAGTTGCCTCTTTGTCTTTCCTAGAAATCCGTTCTGATATGAACTAGACCCGTTGGGAGGACTTTCACTCCATACAATGTACATGTACACATAAATAGATTAACACCTTTTTTATTATTATTTTTTTTAATTTGCTTTTTAACACGTAGTATATAATATCATCCGAGAAAACCGAGGCCATAGCCTTCCCAGCCAATGGAACACTCTTTGCTTTCTTTGGCGGGGAAGAGCCATGGTGTTTCCACTCAATAATGTGCGCCTGGTGTGCTTCTGATCAAATGTCATAAGTCTTGGTACCCGTCGGGCCGAAAGCTTTCTCATTGCGAAATCCTCGGTCAGAATGGTATGTACTCTTTCCTGTGAAAGAGTACATTGAAAGGCCTTTCAGGACGATGGTCACCCTCAAGGCTGATCCACTTTTTCACTGAATTCTATAAAGGGGCATCTTTCCATTGTTTGGCTACTATATCATTATGGATATCCTTAGGTGTTCAACCTTTTATGCAGATATTGGGTCACTGCTCTTTCACCGATTTTGTCAATTTTGCAAACGGAGCTTGTCTTGTTTACTTTACAGTGCTACCTCGTCGATATAAACTAACCAAATCAGACCAGTCATTGGGTACACGGCCCCTTATATTCAGAGAATAGTAGGACATAAAAAGAACATCCTTGAGTACCTCCTTCAATACGAGGCTCACACCATATCAATCACCCCTCGTACATAATCTAAATTACGTCTATAAGGTGCAAATTGCACATATCATGCCATTTCATAGAAGGATTTAAATGACCATTTCTTTTCAAATTGTGGAATATCAGCACAGAGTGATATGTAAATAGATGTATATTTGCAGTTGTTCATATGTCAATATATATACTACATTTGCAGTTGTTCATATGTCAATATATATACTACATTTCATTGATTTTAGGATTTTAAACCAATTGTATGGTATTGTTCAATTATATTTAGCACAGGGATAGTTCATTAATAACTGATATAACGGTCGTGCTACGTTATACCAAGAACATATACTAAATCCATACGGAAACAACTTCAAACCAGTCCAATAACTTCGTCGAAGTCCGTCAGAGCTGTAAAATGCCAGGTCTGCCGGTGACCACTAGTTACGGACACACGTTTATATACATGGACATGTTCATTACGTATACAAAGAAATGCACACGCCGGTATAGTACTCGCGAACAGGTGTTCAGACAGTTTTGAATTGGCCTCTGTAGAAGATAGTTTATTGGTTTGTCCGCTATCTTGGGCCATAATTAATGATATGACAGGCTATGGCTGTGACGTACGTGGAGTGTGTGCCTCTGTGCAAGCCTATATTAATAGATAATCTTCAATAAATATGAAGAAGTAATCCTGCGGCTTTGCCGTCTTTTAATCGACATCAGCGTAAGTAGCATTATTCAACTTTCTTCTGCGAAATGTTTTTACAATAAGCTGGTTATAATTCCAATTAATACCAATAATATTTCTACTTGGGATGATATATCACCATGGGATGGGACTGGACTCTACACATATTACAGCACTTCAGCATATACAAGTATCGTTACTTTTGGAATCATCTTTCAACAATGAAAACCCGAATTTACCATTGTGAATCTACTGACTCCGACTGCCCTGCTATGTGTTCTCTACCTAGCAGTTTACGTTTTTACTACACAGTCCGGAGAAAGGGTGTTTTCTCTGTCACCATCTTTCTCTCGTGTTCCGTCTATATGAAAGTAATATCAAAGAAGCTCCTTATGGCCTATCAAGTGTCAATCTTCACTGATCTGATTTTTAACTGTGGTGTATAGTGCATAGTTCGCTTCGCGGCTGCAAAATTATGTACAAGATACCCTCCTCTTGTTCGAAATTATCTCCCTTTATGTCTGACTACTTTGATATGTTTAGAGGGCTAAACAGGGAGATATGTTAACCCCATGACTCATTTGAGCAATGATCTCTATGGGCAGATTATGAATGATCATTTAAACCTAACAGACACAGAGATCGGCTGTAAGACGTTTGCCGAGAATCTGTTAATATTGTCAAAACTGTTTGGGGACTCCAGTTCTCCCTTTATAAAAATCATTTCTACTCCTCAGAATGGAACTTGGGTCAGTTAACCCTAGTAACACTTAATTCATGATCTTCCAGCCCTCTAATCGTATAAATAAATAATAGATTTAAATTTCAAGTTTGCAACAGCGAATATGAATATCTGGGCAATATTATAAATGATTCAGGTAAGCCCAATTTAAATATTTCAGTTCCTTAGTCAAACCAATACTTACTCAACTCAAAGTTTTTCAACAAAATTTACAAACATCAGATCATCACCAAACCGAAGTTTTTGTTGCTGTTTCTTTAATTACAAGAGTGCTAATAAGGTTGACTTGAATTGAATCGGATATTATCAATGTGTTCAACATGTTTAATATCACTTCATGTCTACTCGAAATCAGCCTGCATGGAATTTGAAATCTAAAAACTATTTGCTGAAACAGTGCTATTGACTCTGTCTGATATGTATATAATTTATCTTGAATAATTAAATTACTTTCGTATATTTCTGGTTGTGCAAGTATCACCTTGTTATATTACCTTTGCCGTATTTTGACCCTTAATTACTTTTTGGTTGCTGGGTCGTTACGTAGGACACAAACCAACAGGACTTCTATGATGTTGAGCTATCATGTATGTTAGTTCTTTTATTATTAATTCAATACGTCAAAATTTCACAATTCGATATATGATCAGCCCAATTAAGACAATGTAAAATCAGGAAGAGCGCTTGCTACAATGTATTGGAAATACCTGGTAACACTTCACAACGTTGAAGCCAATATATTAATGCCTGCCCTAAAGCCAAATTACCATTCTTACATGTTTATCATATATGAAAATATGTAACCGAGGTCACAACCATGTCAATTTAAGATTTTATAACTGTGTGATGTTGACGTGTCATAAATATACCACTTTTCCTGTTTTGAATGATTCCACGCCTTTCTCTACTACTTCCATCGTAAGTAGACATTCCTCCTTCTTTATCAATGGGGTGTCTCTACCTAAAAATGTAAAAACATTTGACTCATATAATTTTAGTCGTTTCGGCAAAGTACAAGACCTAGTTCAATTTCATTTTGGGCCACCAGTTATACTTACACATTGAAGTAAACAGATGAATAATTGAACCCCTTTTTTGTCTCTGCTGATGCCGTTTGCAGCCCGGAACTCTTGTCGTAATTGTTATAAGTCACGTCTGAATTCTTTAAATCACCTTAACGGAACTTGAAATATATGTCATTTACGTTTGTCTCCTGCAACAATTTGGCATATACTATACACATGTACTTCATGGATGAGTTTTTGGACAAATGACCACTATCTGTATTTTAGCATTGTTATTATATAAGGACTATAAGATGTTTCTTTTAATGAGCGAAGAATGGCCACAGTGCATTGCATACGATAACCAATTACCGTTACACACTAAAAACTGATAAAAACTCGATTGCATTGATCTACAACCTACAAAAGATTTGTCTTATTATAATAGCATAGCAAGTGTAAGAATTCATTTCAAACTCTTCACATCAACAACATTTTGAAATATCTAAAAGCTGTTGATATATATCAATAGATATGAGTAACCATAGCCAACTCAGACTATTCGTGAGTATACCAATGCATAACAACATTTTACATGCTTCGTTTACCTACTGTTGTTTTGTTTTTGCCCATTTTTACTCACTTTTCTTCCTTCCCAAATGACCGTTATAATGTTGGTTGGCCGTTACGAATTCATAGTTAACTAACCGACCTGTTCTTGAATCACATAAGATTTCTAGTAGAACGGCATTTGTTCCACTCTTAATTCGGATTTTATTGTAATTTCATATATATGTCTGGTCATACGTTTTATTGACTGCTATAATCAATATATTTATGCTTACCATCCAAACAATCTATGAAGTGGTCGATTTCCTTTTCAAAGGCAGCCTCAAATCTTTGCGGGAAGGAGTTAAACAACCTTTTAAGTTTACCACCATCTTTGCCATCTACCACAGCAGAAGATTCTCTTGGATTTTCCGCCTTCACCATCCCCTCTGATCCGAACATCTGCAAACATCATATTGTACCATAAACGTATTCTAAATAGTTCATATTGTTTTTGGTACTCTTTTAAATTCACGTCAAGGCTGCATATTTATCTAAATCATAAAATCAAACAGTAAGGTATACAATTGTACAGTTGCGGTTGATGAATCGTAGCATTAACCTACCTCTATCCGCATATCATAGCCGTACGGAGACTCTCTCTCCGAATCTATAATGACCATCAATCCGCTCTCGTACTTTAGCGCCAGTAAACTGGAATCGGGCTGACTTATTTCTTTCATAATTGGGTCATGCATGTGCGACATTGTGTATACAGAAATAGGTCGCTCTGCACATGTCAGCCATACGGTCATATCTATATCGTGTACGGCCATGTCTGATATCAGGCTGCATCCGCTTACATCTGCAATCATACATATAGAAGAAAAACGTCAAAAGTTTTAGTGTATTTGTATTTGTTACAGGTTTCATACAGACGTACAAAACTGTTATAAAGAATCCCAAAGGAGAATGAAAACACTGAGTTACAAACTTAATTCGCATTAACGTAGGCTAAAAACTCGAAAACAAGCTGACCTCAAGCTCAGCATAGATTAAAAATAAGCATGTGTTAATTTACTAATAGAGAAAATAAGCCGCGTCTTGTTTAGATGTTTAGCGGTAATAATGAATGAAAAATACGCATTCTTTATTAAACAAAATAAGATAATCGCTCAACGGTGGGATTCGTACAAAACATACTATCACACATCTCCGCTAACCAAAGATTGCATTATAGAGTAGCTTAGAGTAGTGTAAACCTTCGTTAGTGAAGATGACAATCACCATTTCCGTGTTCTTATATGTTTTACTTTGTATTACTCTACTGGTGTGATGCCATGTTGAACAATATTGTTTTGAACAAAGAAATCTCGATTCATCGAACGGGACTTAAGAAGGCTAACAAAAATACTGGAGAAGAAACAGGTATGTGAAAAGATGGCAATATTCCTGATATTTCGAAAGATTTTCAGCTGAAGTTACATGGGAGACAACTAATGACTTCCATTATGAAACTGCTTTCAAGGAAACCGTTACTTTTTTGAATTTTTTTCCTGAAAGAAAACCTGGAAAAACATTCTGATATCTCCATTACGGGTTACTAATCTTTGTCTACACACCCACATTGTTTTTCAATTAAACTTTGTCGGCCAAATACTTAATGTGGATAAATTTGAAGCGAGACGGCATAGCATGGTGCATATGTCACTTACCGTTCTGGATTCATTATGCTAGTTTTACACTTAGCCGAAAGATCTACGATTTCCACGATTTGGGGAGTCATGGGTTCGAATCCTGGTGATCTTGAGAGAACGTAATGGAATCGTGATGGTCACAATGACCGTGATGAAAGTATTGGATTGTGAAAACATCGTATAATTAATAGGTAAAGTTACAAGCTTCCTGCAAATTGCAGAGATTGTGGCTTATTGCAAAACTAGCATTGAAATAATTTAAGCATCGATTAGCATGTTATGTTTTAGTAAATCAATATGTCTCTGAAGGAATACCCGTATTTCTCAAAAATTCGTATGGGGGCTTAGGCGAATCCCGACTGGTGACTCTCATGAATCGCAAGTCTCCAAGGGCTTTATTTCTTGAGGCTTGGAATACGTCTTGGAATGTAGTGTCGAATCTCCTGGAAAACATACAACAGAATTAAATAAAGGATAATATTACATCCTGTCGTAATGTAACATCAGATATCCTACACACATATAACAAAGGTATAATTAGAAAAACATAATGCGTCCAACTTGTAAGAATGAAGAGGCTAATGCGTACAATATAACATTACTAAAGCAGAAACCCCGTGTCATTCTAGAATGAATTAAGAATAGCTTGTCGGGCATATACAAACCGAACTCCTATATAGTGTTTACATATAGTGTTGGATTTCACATATAAACTAAAAAATAGAAACATAAAAAAAACATTATTTTGTAGCAAAATAAATGAAATACCTCTGAAATCCTGTCAGGAGAACCTTGTCCATACGTTCGGCCAGATCATAACACCGTTTTATGTCGCTGTATGTTTCACCACATGGCTTTTCCGTCATAACAGCTTTTCCTGAAAAGGAACCTCGTGATATGCTAACGAGCATACATTAAGTCAAATGTCATTTATCAAAAGGAAAGAAAACAATTCCTATTTTGATTGAGTTATATATCATAAACAGTTCGATGGTTTTTCCTCGCCTTGTATCTGTTAGCAATTGACATCTATCTAGGACATTCTGGTATTGAGCAGAACAATCGACATCATGAAATCTAAAATTCACAAGTTTGTAAGCAGGTTTGTACTTGGAAATCTTAATGCTTCTCATAAGTAAAAAAATGACCGAGGTTAGCGCTGACCCGGAAGGATTGGTTAATTTTTTTTATATCTGGTCTAAACGATTGTTTTACAACACATATATTGTTCTCCAATTAAAACACAGTTTTTTTCTCAGGGGGATGCTATAGACGATCCTTAAGGAGGCTTGGTGTTTGCCTACCTACCTCTACGGAGACTCTCGCATATATAGTCAGCGTGGGTCTCTGTCGGTGTAAATACGAATACGGCGTCCAGACTGAAAGACAGAAGGAATCATCAATAGGTGACCATATACATGTATATATAAAGACAATACAGTGTATATACACATACTGTATGATTAGTTTCCTCCAATTATCACCATTTTAAGTCATCAACATCAATGACGCGAGTCCTACAAGGAGAATACACATGTATTGTGTAGTTGAATCCAATGTGGTTCTACTACTACCTTACTCCCAAGTTGTTCTAACACTTGGTCATATCTTATGTTTGTCTTAAAACCATTACCTCACTTATTGTCGTTTTCATTCTTATGGAAATGAAAATATTATAACTCATTTCTCTCTTATTATTATATATATCATATATGCATTTTATTTCGTTACTGTTGTTTCCCTGGTGTTACCGATCAATATGTCTCCGGGATGTTTGTATCAGCGCTAACAGGGGGAATTACTCTTCCAAGCTTTACTCAAATGTACGTATGATGTTGAATTAGAAATCCATTTTTTCTCTGGAAATATTATTTTATAAGTGTTTCACGTCCCATCAAGAATTGACATTGTTTTCCATTAATCCTTTATTATCGTACTAATGATAATTAACTAACAGATTGCAACATACAAAAATTGCATTATATTTTAGGTAAAGAAAGTTCAATACTTTTTTGAGAACACATTATTTAGTTTATATAAGTTAAAATTGACGATATTTTTTGTGAGGAATGATTGTAGATCCTATACGTTTATTGTAACTGAATATTGAAGAAAAAATAGAGTTTTGGTCATTATTGGAAATCATTCAAGTATTGTACTTGATAAAAGACGTCTAGGACTAACGCCTGTCAATTGTAACTTTTTACAAAGTAATATATGATCTAATACACCAGTTTTAATAATAATAGAGTAATTAATACAAAACATTTAAATGTATTCTAGTAATAGGAATAACAATACTGTTGAATAATCTTGATTTCGTGGACTGGCGAGCTTTATCTTCACCTGTGGTTTCTGCAAAGAAGCTGTTAACATGGACAAGAGTTGATTTGCGTCATAACACGCGGAAGGTATTCCGGGTTTTCTTTAATGTATTATTGATCTTCTCTCATTAAATTCTGCTAATGAGTATATAGCAATACTAGAATGTGTACCCTATCGGCCCCCGCTTAAACTTTTGCCTTGATCCCAAATATCCTTTTCCGAGATATCATAAGTTTTTACCAAGGGTCAAAGTTTGACTAAAATCACTCGCAAACTTCTGCGTAAGGTACGTACAAGACAGACGGAAAGGAAAATTAATTTTACCTTCCACCAATGATGCGGATGCAACAAATAATGGACAATAGTTTTTTTTTTCAATTCAAATCAATTCTATGCTGCGAATACTGTTTTGAATTGAAATTACAGAGTTGTATACCTTTCATCATAGAAGTGTTTCCCGGTCATCACTGTTATAAAATGGAGTGTCGTGTAGATGTAGAAGATCTTTACAGCTTGATACAGCAGCAGGGGAGTCATCGAGTATCCACTTAAGATGTAATCGTCTTTTCTGCAGGATGTTCTTGATGTGAACTGAGGACGCTATTCTTCCAGCACCGAAAACGCCAACATTGTACTGCCTGTGGATAGGAATGCATTTCCAGCTCTAAACAGGGACGTCCACCTCAGATATTTTCTTAGAAAACACAGATTTGAAAACTCTCCATTAGATCAAAGAATCAGCTTTAATATGCCTTAGAGAATCATATATATGACTATATATGAAAATGAATAAGCCGTATAACTGCAATTACACGATGTATATATGTCGCTCTGTACTGGTGATTCACAACTGTATAATTATATCTTGCCTCTGTTTTGATGAAACCTGGCTTCCTGGTGTAGAGTTATTCTTTACGCTTGAGGTACAAAGTGTGCGCTGAAATATCTGTGAATAACAAAACAGTAGAAATGTGTATAACTTATCTTAAAGAATATTTAACAACATCAGAAAATGAAACAAGATAGTTTTGTGACATAATTAAATGTTAAATTAAGAAATATATTTATTGCAGTAATATTAGAACTATGCTTTGTTTCGATTTAAAACACCATGGAATTCAAATATAAGATATGCTGTGGTTTGATATATTTTTGTTACTTTTTTTGTCACGTTCCGTGTGTTCTTTTCTTTTAAAAAAGCTGGATAAGACATTTAGTCAAGTATGTTGATTGCTTAAAAACAGGTATTACTACGTAGGCTGATTTGTGCCATTTCGTTATTTCGTCTTTTCGCCCCGAAAAGACGAGAATTAACAAACTTTAATTCTCGTCTCTTCGCCCCGAAAAGATGAAAAGACGACAAGTCATACACGAAAAGACGAAATTAATGCACGCTAATTAGCGACCTTAATTCTCGTCTTTTCGTGTTTAAAAATCTCGTCTTTTCGTCTTTTCGTGGCGAAAAGACGAAATTTAACAAACCGAGAATTTAACAAACTCAAGAATCGCCCCATTCTGCTCAATCTGGTGTATGCATAGGTAAGGCATGACATTAAAACATGTAGATTACAAATGTTTGCTCCTCATGTTTATTTGTTTGGACTTTGCATCTTAACGATTTTGTTCACAGGTGAAGTGTCCTAAATATTATATTTTGAAATATTTTCTTCAGGTTGGGGAGTATTAAATGGATTCGTACATCAAAATCAGTGTTGGATTTCATGTGTGACTAAATTATGTTACCTTCATCAGACAAATGACCAGTTAAGCGTATACAGTGGTATGACGTGTATATGATTTTAGTTCAATCTTACTTAAATGCATAAACATAACTTGTATTGTCTCTTCAAATCATTGATACTACTTCTTTAACAGCTTCAGTTATTAAATAAGTCAAAAGAAGAGGCAAGACCCTAAATACTAGTCACAGCCGTGTTTAAATTAAGTACACTTAACATAGCTGAATCAGCAGAGAAAAGCTGATATTTGTTTTACCTTAGGCTAGGATATGTATAGGCTAGTTATGCTTTACTGGGTTATAGCAGTATAGGGACACCCAGGTTATTGACACAGGTACAGGTTTCTCCTGATAAGATAACGCAAAATGCTTTCTGTGTCAAAGTGAAAAGAATTCGAATTATTCGGCTCGGAACTTGGTGATTTTATATTGTTCTCCTTTTGCAAGGTATATCAGATATTTAGTACACGTTTTTATTATTAATAGATCATCACCAGTCTTAAGGATGTCATTGTACATACACAACAGCACGCTGTCATATATAATCTTAACATAATACATATACCAGAAACGCCAAGCACTATGTACTTACCTGATATTTAGAGGCTTCATTGGTTAAAACATTGAGTATTACGTCGTTACTACGGGTTCCTGTGAGGAAACTTCGTACAGGTGAATGTCCAATCTTCTTCCCTACGAGCGCCATTTTATCTCTCGACTCATATACTTATACAGTGTAAGTCCTATATATACTTCTCGACCGTGCTCATCGAACAGATTTCTTCGGTTATGGACAGTTGTCATGGGCTATCTTGACGTAGTTGTTGTACAGACAAGCCAGGTATAGCTTCGGTAATGATAAGAACAATATTACGAAGACAAAAAAGGAAATTTTACCCGGGCATTTATCATGAATTATTTTGTACAAGTAGATTATTTAGAATGTTACTTTTTGATGTCAGATTTTAGCTATTTGCAATTTGTCTGACTCTAGCCTTGAGCTGAATAGGAATGTAGCAGTGTTATTGAAAGACTTCTTATCTTCACCAAACATTGTTTGATTTTATCTATGGTGTTCAAATAATCTCAATCGTTTCGGTTTTATCTTTTACACTAGTTTTCTATTTCTTAAGATGTCATTTGTGGCCTTTTGACCTTTTGACCAACGGCCGCCAGAATCTAATAAGGTGGGGGAACTTAATAGTTGAAATAATAATATTTTATGAAGATGATCAAATTCTATTGGTTGAGAGGTTTGCGGTATATTATGTGCACAACATACATACTTTTGTTTATTTCATAAGCAGTAAAATAAGACCTGTGACATTTTAAATCTTGATGGCTGACCACCAAGTTCTGCAGAACTTATGATACGGGATTTGGAATTTTAGGAAGGCACTCCTCACATCGGGATGAATACAAAAATGTTGTATTGTGTTATAACAAAGCAAACAAACAAAGCACAGTAGACGTACTAGCTATTGTAGGATACAAAAAAACAAGAGAAAATACCGACATAATAACAAAAATTGTTATTCGAGATCAAAATTCGATGAAATGGACAGGGAAATATTAACAAATAGCCTATATTTTAAAAGAGACCATTGAAAAATTACAGGTGTTTAAGTTTATTTGAGGAAGCGTCTGTGAGTTGTACAATTTTGCTTAAAAATATATAGATCTACCATTTGTTTACTTTCATCGTTCATTTATCTTTAGTTGTTGCAGGGAAAAGTCTACGATGAAATCAAAGTTGTGTTGAAGACTTTACTTGCGTGACAGATGACGGTGTAAATAACACGAAAGTGTTCGAGAGATACAGGTTGATGACAACCACAGGACAGTGTTTTGGTCGGCATCATGGTCTTCGTGTGAAATACATGTTTCCTTGTGTTATATCAGGTTACAAATGCTCGATGCTCGTTCATATGCCTAGTGGTTCTGATGTCACTATTTTTGTTCTCAATTGGAGAATGTGGTGTACATTGGAATTGACCTACATTTGCATGACGGGTGTCGTTGAAAAAGCGGAAGACGCTTACTCTTCTGTGGTATATGGTCTTAGTTTCTGTGTATTTGTTCAAGGATCTCCATGCAAATATGTTTATTTAATATTTTGCTCCTTTTTATCGATTTTGTCTATCACTGATATATGTAGAATGTCGTAAGGTAACAGATAAAATGGTCTGTATACAAAACAGCAATAATTCTAAAATATAAAGAAACTAACAGGAGTATGGATATAAAACAATAGAATATAACGTCTTCGATTCAACACAAAATGACAGAACTACAATTCTAAAGTGATTAAAAACAAAGGTCTAAAACACTGACAAACCTTAGATAAATTATATAATAAATATTTGATATATACAATCACGCATAATTTATCCGAGCAGTTCTCCTAAGTCATTAATATCAAAGAAAGCAGCTTAATAATCAACTTTGTCACATTTGAATAGACATTTTATGGGTACAGTTTACTGACAAGGCCAGTTGTATGATGTATATTTATGATATCTATTAGACGTCATGTGTTGTATCTACTAATACATCCTCTGTTAAGAGTTCAGTTATGGCGTGTGGAACGTTCCAATTAATATTCATAGAATTTATATATTTGAACAAATAATTATATTTTATGACCATATATTGATTTTTTTTAACATAGAATTTTAATTTTTGAATGTATCTTATTTTTTTTTAAACAAATATTTGTGTTATTGAACAAATATTTGTGTTATTGAACAAAAATATAAATTCTATGAATATTGCAACGTCCCACACGCCATATGCAGTTGTGTGTTAATTGTATTATCTGATTATCGGTGCCTTCCTTATATGGTTTGTTTTGTTTTGGTTTGTTTTTTGTCTAACGTCCTATTAACAGCCCGGGTCATTTAAGGATGTAGGTTTCAAAATCGCAAACCAGAGGTGGAGGGCTAGTGATAAAGTGCTGGGACACCTTAACCACTCGGCCACCGCAGCCCCTCCCTTATATGGTATCGGAATCACTGCAACGAATTAGTATCACGAATCACAAAATTCTAAAATATCTTAAATAGTGCTCAAATACCTGTTTCTATTGGTAAGAATAATGATTGCAAAGAATTTGTCTGATTTATAAGTTATATAATAATATGTAGTAAACAGACATTATTAAACTGATCCTTTGCTATAAAATCTGTGTCAACAGATTAACCAAAGTAGGAGTATGCTTGAAAGAAACAGCTATTTTCATAGCAACAGCGTGGCGCAAAGGAGATATAGTGTCTTGCTTTGCAAATGTGTGGACTAGCTTTACACCCGGTTATCACAGTAAGGTAATCCATGAACGGGTCAGGGTAGGATTAGGGATCAATGTCAAATTAACGTTATGTACGACCGACATTCAAATTACATATACATGTACGTATAGAATTCGTTTCTACAACAATGTCGTTTTATCTAGCTTGAAAAAAAAAAGATAATACATGTAAATGAATAAAACACAAACCATAATATGTTTGATGCTTTTATTTGTCAAAATTTGAATTTATATTTTATTAAATCTGTAACTTGATGTTGCCGTCTTCCAACTCGTAGATATCAGGACCTGACAAACTGAAACGAGAAAACAAATGATTATCTATAAAAGCACTGGCTGTGTGAAATTGGCTCAATATTCAACATACAACATTCACCATTCAGAAATTGAATATTGTGCCATTTCGACATACGACATTAGATAATTTCAGTATTATAATGTTGTGTCATCTCGACATACGACGTTAGAGAATTTCAGTATTATAATGTTGTGCCATCTCGACATACGACATTAGAGAATTTCAGTATTATAATGTTGTGTCATCTCGACATACGACGTTAGAGAATTTCAGTACTATAATGTTGTACCAGCTCGACATATGCCATTAGAGAATTTCAGTATCATAATGTTGTACTATCTCGACATACGAAGTTAGAGAATTTCAGTATTATAATGTTGTACTATCTAGACATACGAAGTTAGAGAATTTCAGTACTATAATGTTGTACCAGCTCGACATACAATGTATGCCATTAGAGAATTTCACTATTATAATGTTGTGTCATCTCGACATACGACGTTAGAGAATTTCAGTATCATAATGTTGTTTCATCTCGACATATGGCATTAGAGAATTTCTTTATCATAATGTTGTGCTATCTCGACATACGACATTAGAGAATTGCAGTATTATAATGTTGTTTCATCTCGACATATGACATTCAACATCATGAATTTTAATGTCGATCAAGCACAACTTTCAAACTCTGATCATGAATGTTGTAAGTTGAGCTGACTCGACATTCAAATTCTGAATGTTACATGTCGTATGTTGAATGTTGAACTACCTAAGTAGGGATTTGACAGCAAATATTCTGCTGCAGTTAAAGCATTCTTAAGATCATACAAAACAAAGTTAGCTGGCGATTGTATTCAGCAGAATTCGAGGACATAGGACAGAAGAAATATGTCACACACAAAGAGTGAAAGAAGAGCACGGCTTTCTACATCATCGCTGTTTGAATGTTAGCCTGGTGTACAATGTGTCCACCTCTTCGCAATATTCAGAGATAACTAAAGAGAATAAATGGATTCCGTTGATTTGAAGCACACAGAAATGTTTCGTGCATTATTAATGAATATAAAGAATCTTCATCAAAGGAAAGAGGAAAATTGACAGGCCATTTTCAGGTTAATGACAGTGCAAATTCTACAGCATCATAAATATACTTTCTCATCTGGTCATTACCGTATGTATATATATGTTGTGTAGTCATTACTGTATGTATGTTGTGTGGTCAGTACTGTATGTATGTTGTGTGGTCTGTACCATATATATGTTGTGTGGTCATTACTGTATGTATGTTGTGTGGTCATTACTGTATGTCTATTATGTGGTAATTACCGTATGTCTGTTATGTGGTCATTACTGTATGTCTGTTGTGTGGTCATTACTGTATGTCTATTATGTGGTCATTACCGTATGTCTGTTATGTGGTCATTACTGTGTGTCTGTTGTGTGGTCATTACTGTATGTATGTTGTGTGGTCAGTACCGTATGTATGTTGTGTGGTCATTACTGTATGTATGTGGTTTGGTCATTACTGTATGTCTGTTATGTGGTCATTACTGTGTGTCTGTTGTGTGGTCATTACTGTATGTCTGTTGTGTGGTCATTACCGTATGTCTGTTGTGTGGTCATTATCTGTATGTCTGTTGTGTGGTCATTACTGTATGTCTGTTGTGTGGTCATTACTGTATGTCTATTGTGTGGTCATTACTGTATGTCTGTTGTGTGGTCAGTACTGTATGTATGTTGTGTGGTCTGTACCATATATATGTTGTGTGGTCATTACTGTATGTATGTTGTGTGGTCATTACTGTATGTCTGTTATGTGGTCATTACTGTGTGTCTGTTGTGTGGTCATTACTGTATGTCTGTTGTGTGGTCATTACCGTATGTCTGTTGTGTGGTCATTATCTGTATGTCTATTGTGTGGTCATTACTGTATGTCTGTTGTGTGGTCATTACTGTATGTCTGTTGTGTGGTCATTACTGTATGTCTGTTGTGTGGTCATTACTGTATGTATGTTGTGTGGTCATTACTGTATGTCTATTATGTGGTAATTACCGTATGTCTGTTATGTGGTCATTACTGTATGTCTGTTGTGTGGTCATTACTGTATGTCTATTATGTGGTCATTACCGTATGTCTGTTATGTGGTCATTACTGTGTGTCTGTTGTGTGGTCATTACTGTATGTATGTTGTGTGGTCAGTACCGTATGTATGTTGTGTGGTCATTACTGTATGTATGTGGTTTGGTCATTACTGTTTGTCTGTTATGTGGTCATTACTGTGTGTCTGTTGTGTGGTCATTACTGTATGTCTGTTGTGTGGTCATTACCGTATGTCTGTTGTGTGGTCATTATCTGTATGTCTGTTGTGTGGTCATTACTGTATGTCTGTTGTGTGGTCATTACTGTATGTCTATTGTGTGGTCATTACTGTATGTCTGTTGTGTGGTCAGTACTGTATGTATGTTGTGTGGTCTGTACCATATATATGTTGTGTGGTCATTACTGTATGTATGTTGTGTGGTCATTACTGTATGTCTGTTATGTGGTCATTACTGTGTGTCTGTTGTGTGGTCATTACTGTATGTCTGTTGTGTGGTCATTACCGTATGTCTGTTGTGTGGTCATTATATGTATGTCTATTGTGTGGTCATTACTGTATGTCTGTTGTGTGGTCATTACTGTATGTCTGTTGTGTGGTCATTACTGTATGTCTGTTGTGTGGTCATTACTGTATGTATGTTGTGTGGTCATTACTGTATGTCTATTATGTGGTAATTACCGTATGTCTGTTATGTGGTCATTACTGTATGTCTGTTGTGTGGTCATTACTGTATGTCTATTATGTGGTCATTACCGTATGTCTGTTATGTGGTCATTACTGTGTGTCTGTTGTGTGGTCATTACTGTATGTATGTTGTGTGGTCAGTACCGTATGTATGTTGTGTGGTCATTAATGTATGTATATGGTTTGGTCATTACTGTATGTCTGTTATGTGGTCATTACTGTGTGTCTGTTGTGTGGTCATTACTGTATGTCGGTTGTGTGGTCATTACCGTATGTCTGTTGTGTGGTCATTATCTGTATGTCTGTTGTGTGGTCATTACTGTATGTCTGTTGTGTGGTCATTACTGTATGTCTATTGTGTGGTCATTACTGTATGTCTGTTGTGTGGTCAGTACTGTATGTATGTTGTGTGGTCTGTACCATATATATGTTGTGTGGTCATTACTGTATGTATGTTGTGTGGTCATTACTGTATGTCTATTATGTGATAATTATCGTATGTCTGTTATGTGGTCATTAATGTATGTCTGTTGTGTGGTCATTATCGTATGTCTGTTGTGTGGTCATTACTGTATGTCTGTTGTGTGGTCATTACTGTATGTATGTTGTGTGGTCATTACTGTATGTATGTTGTGTGGTCATTACTGTATGTATGCTGTGTGTTCATAACCGTATATATATGTATGTTGTGTGGTCATTACCGTATGTCTG
This sequence comes from Pecten maximus, assembly GCF_902652985.1. Taxonomy (NCBI): domain Eukaryota; kingdom Metazoa; phylum Mollusca; class Bivalvia; order Pectinida; family Pectinidae; genus Pecten; species Pecten maximus. The sequence continues at coordinate 22,700,439 of NC_047028.1, forward strand.
TTATGTGGTCATTACTGTATGTCTGTTGTGTGGTCAGTACTGTATGTATGTTGTGTGGTCATTACCGTATGTCTGTTGTGTGTTCATTACTGTATGTATGTTGTTTGGTCAGTACCGTATGTCTGTTGTGTGGTCATTACTGTTTGTTTGTTGTGTGGTCATTACTGTATATCTGTTGTGTGGTCATAACTTTATGTCTGTTGTGTGGTCATTACTGTATGTCTGTTGTGTAGTCAGTACTGTATGTCTGTTGTGTGGTCATTACTGTATGTATGTTGTGTGGTCATTACTGTATGTATGTTGTGTGGTCATTACTGTATGTCTATTATGTGGTCATTACCGTATGTCTGTTATGTGGTCATTACTGTATGTCTGTTGTGTGGTCATTACTGTATGTCTATTATGTGGTCATTACCGTATGTCTGTTATGTGGTCATTACTGTGTGTCTGTTGTGTGGTCATTACTGTATGTATGTTGTGTGGTCAGTACCGTATGTATGTTGTGTGGTCATTACTGTATGTATGTGGTTTGGTCATTACTGTATGTCTGTTATGTGGTCATTACTGTGTGTCTGTTGTGTGGTCATTACTGTATATCGGTTGTGTGGTCATTACCGTATGACTGTTGTGTGGTCATTATCTGTATGTCTGTTGTGTGGTCATTACTGTATGTCTGTTGTGTGGTCATTACTGTATGTCTATTGTGTGGTCATTACTGTATGTCTGTTGTGTGGTCATTACTGTATGTCTGTTGTGTGGTCAGTACTGTATGTATGTTTTGTGGTCTGTACCATATATATGTTGTGTGGTCATTACTGTATGTATGTTGTGTGGTCATTACTGTATGTCTATTATGTGGTAATTACCGTATGTCTGTTATGTGGTCATTACTGTATGTATGTAGTTGGGTCATTACTGTATGTCTGTTATGTGGTCATTACTGTGTGTCTGTTGTGTGGTCATTACTGTATGTCTGTTGTGTGGTCATTACTGTATGTATGTTGTGTGGTCATTACTGTATGTATGTTGTGTGGTCATTACTGTATGTATGTTGTGTGGTCATTACTGTATGTCTGTTGTTTGGTCATTACTGTATGTATGTTGTGTGGTCATTACTGTATGTCTGTTGTGTGGTCATTACTGTATGTCTGTTGTGTGGTCAATACTGTATGTATGTTGTGTGGTCAGTACCGTATGTCTGTTGTGTGGTCATTACTGTATGTCTGTTGTGTGGTCATTACTGTATGTATGTTGTGTGGTCATTACTGTATGTATGTTGTGTGGTCATTACTGTATGTCTGTTGTTTGGTCATTACTGTATGTCTGTTGTGTGGTCATTACTGTATGTATGTTGTGTGGTCATTACTGTATGTCTGTTGTGTGGTCATTACTGTATGTCTGTTGTTTGGTCAGTACTGTATGTCTGTTGTTTGGTCATTACTGTATGTATGTTGTGTGGTCATTACTGTATGTCTGTTGTGTGGTGTTTACTGTAGTATTTTTGTCATTACTGTATGTATTTTTTGTGGTCTTATGTATGTTTTGGTGGTCTAACCTTATATATGTTGTTTTGTGGTCATTACCGTATGTTGTTTGTGGGCTTTCTGTATTCGTTGGTGGGATTTCTGTTGCATTATCTGGTCTTACCCTTTTCTGTTAGTGGATTCTGTGTGCTGTTGTGTGGTCTTACTGTAATTGTGGTTTGGTCAAAATGTTTGTCTGTTAGTGGTCATTTCTGTGGTCTGTTGGTGGCATTTTTCTGTAGTCTTTGTGTGGTCTTACCGATGTCTGTTTTTGTGGTCATTTTCTGTAAAGTCTTTTTGGGGGTCCTTCGTAGTCTGTTGTGTGGTCATTACTGTATTCATCGTGTGGGCATTACTGTATTCGTTGTGTGGTCTACTGTAGTATTTGTGGGTCTGTACAAAATTGTTTGGGGGTCTTACTGTATTATTTGTGTGTCTTACTGATGGGCTGTTAGTGGGCATTACTGTGTGTCTGTTGTGAGGTCATTACTGTATGTCTGTTGTGTGGTCATTACCGTATGTCTGTTGTGTGGTCATTATCTGTATGTCTATTGTGTGGTCATTACTGTATGTCTGTTGTGTGGTCATTACTGTATGTCTGTTGTGTGGTCATTACTGTATGTCTGTTGTGTGGTCATTACTGTATGTATGTTGTGTGGTCATTACTGTATGTCTGTTATGTGGTCATTACCGTATGTCTGTTATGTGGTCATTACTGTGTGTCTGTTGTGTGGTCATTACTGTATGTATGTTGTGTGGTCAGTACCGTATGTATGTTGTGTGGTCATTAATGTATGTATGTGGTTTGGTCATTACTGTATGTCTGTTATGTGGTCATTACTGTGTGTCTGTTGTGTGGTCATTACTGTATGTCGGTTGTGTGGTCATTACCGTATGTCTGTTGTGTGGTCATTATCTGTATGTCTGTTGTGTGGTCATTACTGTATGTCTGTTGTGTGGTCATTACTGTATGTCTATTGTGTGGCAACTTATTTGTTTTTTGGTCATTACTTTTAGTTTGTGGTCTTATGTAGTCTATTATTGATAATCCGTATTCTTTTGGGCATTTAAAGATGTTGTTTTGGGGCTTACTGTATGTCTATTTTGTGGGCATTACCGTATTCGGGGTTTTGGTCATACGTTTGGCTGTTGTGTGGTCATTCTGTATGTTTTTGTGGGGGTTAGTACCGTAGTTTTCTGTGGTCATTTCTGTAGTAGTGGGTTTGGGGGCATAGGTATTTGTTTTGTGGTATTACTGGGTGTTGTTGTGGGCTTCGTTGCTGTTGTGTGGTCATTTCCCTATGTCGTTTTGTGGGCCCTTATCTGTATTTCTTTGTGTGGTCATTATTATGTTTTTGTGGGGTCATTTCGAGTCTGTTGTGTGGCCAAATTCGTATGTATGTTGTTGGTCATTCTGTATTCTGTTGTTGGTCATTTTCGTATGGGTTTTTTGTGGTCTTCGTATGTCCCCGTTGTTTGGTCATTCTATGTATGTTTTGTGGTCCCTTAAAGTATGTTGTTGTGTGGTCATTACTGTATTTTTGCTGTGGGTCATAAAGTAATAATTTTTGGGTGTGGTCTTACCCCATGTCTGTTATGGGTCATTACTTATGTCTGGTGTGGGCGTACTGTAGATGTTTTGGGTCTTACCGTATTCTGTTGTGTGTTTAAATTTCTGATGTATGTTGTTTGGTCTACCGTTTCTGTTTGTGGTCATACTGTATTTGCTTTGTGGCTTCCGTTGTCGTTTGTGGTCTTCTTTTGGGGTTTTTTTTTTTTGGCTTATTTTTCTGTTGTGGGGTCATAATTTATGTCTGTTTTGTTCAAAATTATGTCTGTTGTTGGGCAAAGGGGAAAGTCGGGGGGGGGTCATTAGTAGATTTGTGTGGTCATTAGATGTATTTGTGTGGTCATTACTGTTGTATTATTGGGAATTACCGTATTCGTTTTTGTGGTCATTACTGTAGTCTGTTGTGTGGGCTACCGTATGTCTGTTGTGTGGTCATTATCTGTATGTCTGTTGTGTGGTCATTACTGTATGTCTGTTGTGTGGTCATTACTGTATGTCTATCGTGTGGTCATTACTGTATGTCTGTTGTGTGGTCAGTACTGTATGTATGTTGTGTGGTCTGTACCATATATATGTTGTGTGGTCATTACTGTATGTATGTTGTGTGGTCATTACTGTATGTCTGTTATGTGGTCATTAATGTGTGTCTGTTGTGAGGTCATTACTGTATGTCTGTTGTGTGGTCATTACCGTATGTCTGTTGTGTGGTCATTATCTGTATGTCTATTGTGTGGTCATTACTGTATGTCTGTTGTGTGGTCTTTACTGTATGTCTGTTGTGTGGTCATTACTGTATGTCTGTTGTGTGGTCATTACTGTATGTATGTTGTGTGGTCATTACTGTATGTCTGTTATGTGGTCATTACCGTATGTCTGTTATGTGGTCATTACTGTGTGTCTGTTGTGTGGTCATTACTGTATGTATGTTGTGTGGTCAGTACCGTATGTATGTTGTGTGGTCATTACTGTATGTATGTTGTGTGGTCATTACTGTATGTATGTTGTGTGGTCATTACTGTATGTCTGTTGTGTGGTCATACTGTATGTATGTTGTGTGGTCATTACTGTATGTATGTTGTGTGGTCATTACTGTATGTCTGTTGTGTGGTCATTACTGTATGTATGTTGTGTGGTCATTACTGTATGTATGTTGTGTGGTCATTACTGTATGTCTGTTGTGTGGTCATTACTGTATGTCTGTTGTGTGGTCATTACTGTATGTCTGTTGTGTGGTCATTACTGTATGTCTGTTGTGTGGTCATTACTGTATGTCTGTTGTGTGGTCATACTGTATGTATGTTGTGTGGTCATTACTGTATGTCTGTTGTGTGGTCATTACTGTATGTCTGTTTTGTGGTCATTACTGTATGTCTGTTGTGTGGTCATTACTGTATGTCTGTTGTGTGGTCATTACTGTATGTCTGTTGTGTGGTCATTACTGTATTGTGTCTGTTTTTTGGGTCATTACGTATGCGTTGTTTTTCATTACCGTATTTTGTTTGGGCCATTATCGTATTCTGTTGTGTGGGGCATTACTTTATGTTGTTGTGGGGGTCATACGTTGTCTGTTGTGGGCCATTATGTATTTTGTTGTGTGGTAAATTTCTGTATTCTTTTGGGGGGTCATTATCGTTGTCTGTTGGGGTCTTTCTTTATTCTTTGTGTGGTCATACGTATGTATGTTTTGTGTCATTCGTATGTTGTTTGTGGTCATTCTTATTTTTGCTGTGGGTCAAACCCTATATATTTAGTTGTGTGGTCATTTCCCCTAAAGTCTGTTAGTGGTCATTCGGGATTCGTTTTGTGGTCAGTACTGTATGATGTTTGTGGTCATTACCGAGTTGTTGTTGTTCATTACTGTATTTTGTTGTTGGTCAGTACCTATTCCCGTTTTTGGGGGAGACTGTATGCGCTTTGTGGTCATCCGATTTCTGTTGTGTGGTAATTTTGTTTTTTTTTGTGTGTCATACTGTAACTTTTGTGTGGTATAAATTTATGTCTGTTGTGTGGTAAAACTGTAGTTGTTGTGTGGTCGACTGTAGTCTGTTGTGTGGTATTACTTTTTTTTTTTTTTTTTTGGGGTGGGTCATTTCTGTATGTTTTTTTGTGGTCTTATTATGTCTATTATGTGGGAAAATTTCCGTATGTCTGTTTTTGTGTCTTCTTTTGGGCTTTGTGTGGTATTTGTTGTTATTTGTGGGCATTACCGTATTCTTTTTGTGTCTTACGTGGTCTGTTTTGGGGGTCATTTCGTAGTAGTTGGGTGGTCATTTCCCATGTATGTTGTGTGGGCATTACGTTGTAGTGGTTTGGTCATTATGTAGTCTGTTTTGTGGTCATTATGTGGGGTTGGGTTTTGGCATTTTGTAAAATGGTTGTGTTGTCTTACCGATGAGTTGTGGTCATTAACTGTATGTCTGTTGGTTTGGCTTTTGTAGTTGTTGTTGGTCATTATTATTCTATTTTGTGGTCTTTCTGAGTCTGTTGTGTGGTCAGTACGTTGTAGTTTGTGGTCGTACCATTAAAATTTTTGTGTGGTCATTACTGTTTTATTTGTTGGTTTTTTACTGTTGTCTATTATGTGGTAAATTAACCCTATTCTTTTTTGGGCATTACTGTAGTATGGGTTTGGGCCTTTTTTCTGTTTTTGTGGCATTACTGTTGTCTGTTTGGGTCATTCTTATGTTGTTGGGTGGTATACCGAAGGGTTTTGGGGGGGTCATTATTGTATGTGGTTGTTTGGGCTTCTGATGTCGTTGGTGGTAAATTTCTGTTGTCTGTTGTGTGGTCATTAGTATGTTGTTTTGGTGGTCATTTGTAGTCGTTGTTGGGGCATTATGAGTTTTTTTGTGGTCATTTTCGTAGGGCTTTGGGGGGTGGGGCATTTTAATGTTTTTGTTTGGGTTTATTAAGTAGGGATGTTGTGTGGTTTTTGTATGTATGTTGTGTGGTCATTACTGTATGTATGTTGTTGGTCATTACTGTATGTATGTTGTGTGGTCATTACTGTATGTCTGTTGTGTGGTCATTACTGTATGTATGTTGTGTGGCCATTACTGTATGTATGTTGTTTGGTCATTACTGTATGTCTGTTGTTTGGTCATTACTGTATGTATGTTTTGTGGTCATTACTGTATGTATGTTGTGTGGTCAATACTGTATGTCTGTTGTGTGGTCAGTACCGTATGTATGTTGTTTGGTCCGTACCGTATGTCTGTTGTGTGGTCATTACTGTATGTATGTTGTGTGGTCAATACTGTATGTATGTTGTGTGGTCATTACTGTATGTCTGTTTTATGGTCATTACTGTATGTATGTTGTGTGGTCATTACTGTATGTATGTTGTGTGGTCAATACTCTATGTATGTTGTGTGGTCATTACTGTATGTCTGTTTTATGGTCATTACTGTATGTCTGTTTTATGGTCATTACTGTATGTATGTTGTGTGGTCAGTACGGTATGTTTGTTGTGTGGTCATTACTGTATGTATGTTGTGTGGTCAGTACCGTATGTATGTTGTGTGGTCATTACTGTATGTATGTGGTTTGGTCATTACTGTATGTCTGTTATGTGGTCATTACTGTGTGTCTGTTGTGTGGTCATTACTGTATATCGGTTGTGTGGTCATTACCGTATGTCTGTTGTGTGGTCATTATCTGTATGTCTGTTGTGTGGTCATTACTGTATGTCTGTTGTGTGGTCATTACTGTATGTCTATTGTGTAGTCATTACTGTATGTCTGTTGTGTGGTCAGTACTGTATGTATGTTGTGTGGTTTGTACCATATATATGTTGTGTGGTCATTACTGTATGTATGTTGTGTGGTCATTACTGTATGTCTATTATGTGGTAATTACCGTATGTCTGTTATGTGGTCATTAATGTATATCTGTTGTGTGGTCATTACTGTATGTCTATTATGTGGTCATTACCGTATATCTGTTATGTGGTCATTACTGTGTGTCTGTTGTGTGGTCATTACTGTATGTATGTTGTGTGGTCAGTACCGTATGTATGTCGTGTGGTAATTACTGTATGTATGTGGTTTGGTTTACTGTATTTCTGTTTTGTGGTCATACTGTGTGTCTGTTTTTGGGCATTTCGTATGCGGGTTTTGTGGGGATTCCGATGTCTGTTTGGGGGGCAACGAGCCGGGGGCAAATTTTTATGGGGTTTGTGGGGGAAGTATGTGTGGTTTTTTTGGTTTAGTATGTGTTTTTGGGGGGTATTTTGTATGTCGTTGGTTTGGGGATTATGTATTTTTGTGTGGGTCTTTTCTGTATGTATGTTTTGTGGTCATTCTGTATGTATGTTGTTTTGGGGCATTACGTTGAGTTTGTGGTCATTACCGTTAATATATGTAGTTGTTGGGCATTACCGTATGTCGTTATGTGGTCATTACGTATTTTGTTGTTTTGGCAGTACGTATGTTTTTGTGGGCTTACCGTATGTCTTTGGTGTTCTTATGTAGTATGTTGTTTGGTCAGTACTGTATGTCTGTTGTGTGGTCAGTACTGTATGTCTGTTTTGTGGTCATTACCGTATGTCTGTTGTGTGGTCATTACTGTTTGTTTGTTGTGTGGCCATTACTGTATGTCTGTTGTGTGGTCATAACTTTATGTCTGTTGTGTGGTCATTACTGTATGTCTGTTGTGTGGTCAGTACTGTATGTCTGTTGTGTGGTCATTACTGTATGTATGTTGTGTGGTCATTACTGTATGTATGTTGTGTGGTCATTACTGTATGTATGTTGTGTGGTCATAACCGTATGTATATGTCTGTTGTGTGGTCATTACCGTATGTCTGTTGTGTTGTCATTACTGTATGTCTGTTGTGTGGTCAGTACTGTATGTCTGTTGTGTGGTCATTACCGTATGTCTGTTGTGTGTTCATTACTGTATGTATGTTGTTTGGTCAGTACCGTTTGTCTGTTGTGTGGTCATTACTGTATGTCTGTTGTGTGGTCATTACTGTATGTCTGTTGTGTGGTCATTACTGTATGTCTGTTGTGTGGTCATTACCGTCTGTCTGTTGTGTGGTCAGTACTGTATGTCTGTTTTGTGGTCATTACCGTATGTCTGTTGTGTGGTCATTACTGTTTGTTTGTTGTGTGGCCATTACTGTATGTCTGTTGTGTGGTCATAACTTGATGTCTGTTGTGTGGTCATTACTGTATGTCTGTTGTGGGGTCAGTACTGTATGTCTGTTGTGTGGTCACTACTTTATGTCTGTTGTGTGGTCATTACCGTATGTCTGTTGTGTGGTCAGTACTGTATGTCTGTTGTGTGGTCATCACTTTATGTCGGTTGTGTGGTCATTACCGTATGTCTGTTGTGTGGTCAGTACTGTATGTCTGTTGTGTGGTCATTACCGTATGTCTGTTGTGTGGTCATTACCGTGTGTCTGTTGTGTGGTCATTACTGTATGTCTGTTGTGTGGTCATTACTGTATATATGATGTGTGGTCATTACTGTATGTCTGTTGTGTGGTCATTACTGTATGTCTGTTGTGTGGTCATTACCGTATGTCTGTTGTGTGGTCAGTACTGTATGTCTGTTGTGTGGTCATCACTTTATGTCGGTTGTGTGGTCATTACCGTATGTCTGTTGTGTGGTCAATACTGTATGTCTGTTGTGTGGTCATTACCGTATGTCTGTTGTGTGGTCATTACCGTATGTCTGTTGTGTGGTCATTACTGTATGTATGATGTGTGGTGATTACTGTATGTCTGTTGTGTGGTCATTACTGTATGTCTGTTGTGTGATCATTACTGTATGTATGTTGTGTGATCATTAGTGTATGTATGTTATGCGGTCATTACTGTATGTCTGTTGTGTGGTCATTACTGTATGTATGTTGTGTGATCATTACCGTATGTATGTTGTGTGGTCATTACTGTATGTATGTTGTGTGGTCATTACTGTATGTCTGTTATGTGGTCATTACTGTGTGTCTGTTGTGTGGTCATTGCTGTGTGTCTGTTGTGTGGTCATTACTGTGTGTCTGTTGTGTGGTCATTATCTGTATGTCTGTTGTGTGGTCATTACCGTATGTCTATTGTGTGGTCATTACTGTATGTCTGTTGTGTGGTCATTACTGTATGTCTGTTGTTTGGTCATTACTGTATGTATATGTTGTGTGGTCATTACTGTATGTCTGTTGTGTGGTCATTTTCGTATGTCTGTTGTGTGGTCATTACTGTATGTCTGTTGTGTGGTCATTACTGTATGTATGTTGTGTGGTCATTACTGTATGTATGTTGTGTGGTCATAACCGTATATATATGTCTGTTGTGTGGTCATTACCGTATGTCTGTTGTGTGGTCATTACTGTGTGTCTGTTGTGTGGTCATTACTGTATGTCTGTTGTGTGTTCATTACTGTATGTATGTTGTTTGGTCAGTACCGTATGTCTGTTGTGTGGTCAGTACTGTATGTCTGTTTTGTGGTCATTACCTTATGTCTGTTGTGTGGACATTACTGTATGTCTGTTGTGTGGTCATTACTGTATGTATGTTGTGTGGTCATTACCGTATGTCTGTTGTGTGGTCATTACCGTATGTCTGTTGTATGGTCATTACTGTATATCTGTTGTGTGGTCATTACTGTATGTCTGTTGTGTGGTCATTACTGTATGTCTGTTGTGTGATCATTACTGTATGTATGTTGTGTGGTCATTACTGTATTATGTTGTGTGGTCATTACTGTATGTATGTTGTGTGGTCAATACTGTATGTCTGTTGTGTGGTCATAACTGTATGTATGTTGTGTGGTCAGTACCGTATGTATGTCGTGTGGTCATTACTGTATGTATGTTGTGTGGTCATTACTGTATGTATGTTGTGTGGTCATTACTGTATGTCTGTTGTGTGGTCATTACCGTGTGTCTGTTGTGTGGTCATTACTATATGTCTGTTATGTGGTCATTACTGTATGTCTGTTGTGTGGTCATTACTGTATTTATGTTGTGTGGTCATTACTGTATGTATGTTGTGTGGTCATTACTATATGTCTGTTATGTGGTCATTACTGTATGTCTGTTGTGTGGTCATTACTGTATGTATGTTGTGTGGTCATTACAGTATGTCTGTTGTGTGGTCATTACTGTGTGTCTGTTATGTGGTCATTACCGAATGTCTGTTATGTGGTCATTACTGTATGTCTGTTGTGTGGTCATAACCGTATATATATGTCTGTTGTGTGGTCATTACTGTATGTCTTTTGTGTGGTCATTACTGTATGTCTGTTGTTTGGTCATTACTGTATGTCCGTTGTGTGGTCATTACTGTATGTCTGTTGTGTGGTCATAACCGTATATATATTTCTGTTGTGTGGTCATAACCGTGTGTCTGTTGTGTGGTCATAACCGTGTGTCTGTTGTGTGGTCATTACTGTATGTCTGTTGTGTGGCCATTACTGTATGTCTGTTGTGTGGTCATTACTGTATGTCTGTTGTGTGGTCATTACTGTATTATGTTGTGTGGTCATTACTGTATGTATGTTGTGTGGTCAATACTGTATGTCTGTTGTGTGGTCATAACTGTATGTATGTTGTGTGGTCAGTACCGTATGTATGTCGTGTGGTCATTACTGTATGTATGTTGTGTGGTCATTACTGTATGTATGTTGTGTGGTCATTACTGTATGTCTGTTGTGTGGTCATTACCGTGTGTCTGTTGTGTGGTCATTACTATATGTCTGTTATGTGGTCATTACTGTATGTCTGTTGTGTGGTCATTACTGTATTTATGTTGTGTGGTCATTACTGTATGTATGTTGTGTGGTCATTACTATATGTCTGTTATGTGGTCATTACTGTATGTCTGTTGTGTGGTCATTACTGTATGTATGTTGTGTGGTCATTACAGTATGTCTGTTGTGTGGTCATTACTGTGTGTCTGTTATGTGGTCATTACCGAATGTCTGGTATGTGGTCATTACTGTATGTCTGTTGTGTGGTCATAACCGTATATATATGTCTGTTGTGTGGTCATTACTGTATGTCTTTTGTGTGGTCATTACTCTATGTCTGTTGTTTGGTCATTACTGTATGTCCGTTGTGTGGTCATTACTGTATGTCTGTTGTGTGGTCATAACCGTATATATATTTCTGTTGTGTGGTCATTACTGTGTGTCTGTTATGTGGTCATTACCGAATGTCTGTTATGTGGTCATTACTGTATGTCTGTTGTGTGGTCATAACCGTATATATATGTCTGTTGTGTGGTCATTACTGTATGTCTTTTGTGTGGTCATTACTCTATGTCTGTTGTTTGGTCATTACTGTATGTCCGTTGTGTGGTCATTACTGTATGTCTGTTGTGTGGTCATAACCGTATATATATTTCTGTTGTGTGGTCATAACCGTGTGTCTGTTGTGTGGTCATAACCGTGTGTCTGTTGTGTGGTCATTACTGTATGTCTGTTGTGTGGCCATTACTGTATGATGTTGTGTGGTCATTACTGTGTGTCTGTTGTGTGGTCATTACTGTATGTCTGTTGTGTGGTCATTACCGTATGTCTGTTGTGTGGTCAGTACTGTATGTCTGTTGTGTGGTCATTACCGTATGTATGTTGTGTGGTCATTACTGTATGTCTGTTGTGTGGTCATTACTGTATGTCTGTTATGTGGTCATTACTGTATGTCTGTTGTGTGGTCATAATCGTATATATATGTCTGTTATGTGGTCATTACCGTATGTCTTTTGTGTGGTCATTACCGTATGTCTGTTGTGTGGTCATTACCGTATGTCTGTTGTTTGGTCATTACTATATGTCTGTTATGTGGCCATTACTGCATGTCTGTTGTGTGGTCATTACCGTATGCCTGTTGTTTGGTCAGTACTGTATGTCTTTTGTGTGGTCATTACCGTATGTCTGTTGTGTGGTCAGTACTGTATGTCTGTTGTTTGGTCATTACTGTATGTCTGTTGTGTGGTCATTATCGTATGTCTGTTGTGTGGTCATTACCGTATGTCTGTTGTGTGGTCATTACTGTATGTCTGTTTTGTGGTCGTTACTGTATGTCTGTTTTGTGGTCATTACTGTATGTATGTTGTGTGGTCATTACTGTATGTCTGTTTTGTGGTCGTTACTGTATGTCTGTTATGTGGTCGTTACTGTATATCTGTTGTGTGGTAAATACCGTATATGTTGTGTGGTCATTACTGTATGTCTGTTGTGTGGTCATTATATATTACTGTCATATGTAAATATCGATTATGGCTGAAAAAAAACGCACTTACACATCGGTAGCTGTTGTGTTCATCCAGGCCTGTGCATCATTTTACAAATACGTTTGCAGTCACATATCTTGGGATGACGTGGCCAGCCTTTCATGCGATGCCACCACCATCGGCCGCCATCTAAACGGAACACTCAGAATGAGGCATTCGATCTCTACCTAGATTGGCATTAATTGAATATGAAATGTTACATGTAATTCTTATATCCAGTGCAGTAAGGTCCTATTTTATAAAATGAAATTTGTAGAATTCAGATAGCAGCTTAAAGTAGTGTAATATTATCACAAGGATGGTTTAGATTACGTCGTGAACTTTCTCACGTGCCCAATATTGCAACCCTACAAAGTACAGAAACGCTCTCCTTAATTGAATTATTGCTGCTCCTAATATTTTTGGACGGTTCATTAGAAAGTTTCAAAAGAAAAGACCATTATGCTGAATTCAACCATTGTTTATGATGCCCTTTGGAGGCAGGTTTATAGAAAAAAAAAAACCTTCATCGTCGGATACCATGGTTTATTGCAGTATACGCCACGCTACAGTCATCACTCGTGGGTCAACTCAGTGGAAAATCTTCTTTTCATTATAGGCTGTAACGTATTCCTATCAGAATTCCATCCAATCGTATTGAAGGTAACATATTCTTTATAAAAACTGGACATTAACAACAGTTGTAGCGAGCGATCTCGAAAATATATTTCAGAAATTTAATGTCAATGGGTTTAAACCATTTAAACGGAATGTTAATACCCAATTGTCTGACAGACATGGCTTCCTATCGCCAAGTCGTTGTTCAATCTCGATACTCAGTTTAGGCTACTGACGCACATATTATAAGGTTTTCATATCTCGGCTGTTCCTTACTTCCCAGAAACATCGCCAACAACGTGTATTACTTCTTATCCACTTAATGTTTACAGAATCTGTACGCCTTCACCTTTACATGCTCTTTTTAACATTTCCCCCTTTAACTGAAGAGTTCTTTTTTTGAAAGAGTTATGTTGATTAGTTTCTATTTATAAAGTGACGCCAATGAAATGAAGATTTGTTTTTACTAAGTTGGCCCACCTGTGATAAATGTAGCGTAGTGCAATCACCCTAGGTATATTGACGGTGTAAAAACTTGTGTTGGTCGAAACCTCGTGAATGAATCATGTCTATCCTTCATTTGTGCGTGTCGTGCAACCGGTTAATACCTTAAGCATTTTAGTGGGGTAACATGCATGTTGTCACGTGGTTGTTTGTTTATACATGTACTTTAAAATACAGTGTTTTCTGGACCAAATACACTTATACTACTATAAATAATATAAAATGTTATTGAATATGTTTACGGGAATAAAAAATTAATTCGCAGGAACCCGTCTTTAATAAATGTTAGTTTAAACATATCCATTTGCCAAAACGAGACAAGACAAGATTTCACAATATTATCTCGACTTTTTATTCCAATATATACATCAAATTATAGTATGTATAAAAATAACAAACAAAAAAACAGACTTTGCCGCAAGCCCTTTCTGTCCTCTCAGGCTTCTTCAGGCGGACTTAAATTATATATATATATATAAAACACAAAGACAGTCACATAATAAAAAAAACTATGTTTGACAAATATATGAGGAATCCTCGCCTGTAAGCAATATATTGGGTGTGTTGACAGACGAGGCGAGTACCTGTGTACGAATCGTAACGTCGGACATGTATTTGGAACCATAGATCAACGCGGCTTTAACATCTTAATCTTCATTAAAATAGAAACAAATAACCACGTGTCTAAGGTTAGCTCGCAAAATGTAACAATTACATAATAACCGAAACATGTTTAAGATGGTCAACCGGCGGAGCAAACGACAATTTTGGATGAAATTAAGAAAATACAAATTCAAAATTATCGGTATCCCTAAAAAAATTCACCTGATATTGGATTCCGAAACAAAATTAATTGAATAAAATATGGATGGAAATTCTAGTCCTTTCTAAATCTTATAAGATAATACAAGATAATGTGCAAATGAGGCTCCGATTAGTGCTCACGAATCCCATAATGCGGTGCGAAAAAATGTATTCTGGTGTAAATAACATGACCGAAAGAGCACGAGTAAAAAAATGAAACTTGAACAGACAAAAGGAATAGAAAGCATGCAAAGATGGATGTCCAATCGCTGGAATGAGGTCAAAAAGATATTTCAATTATCGTTTCAATCTTTCTTTAATACCTATTTTATCACTAGTTTTCTAGTTCTAGTTAGCCACTACCTGTAGGTGTCTATCTTATTGTATTGTTATTTCGCATTTCATACCATTATGATTTTGTTTTAACGTGTTTTAATAACACATTCTTGGACACTCATCAGTGTCAAAATATTTGACATGGCGAATAAAAACAGATAAAAGTCAGAAGCATTTAACTTGAAAAATACAGTACAAGCTGGAGACTATAGACTGTCCAATGAGGTCACAGAAAGTAGACATTTACACAAGGAGGTAGAACAAAACTAATTAATGCGTGAATTTCGGTAGTTTTCTAGTGTTTTGTTACATTGAAGATAACCGCATTTAAAGAACTCGTATTTCATGGCAATTGATTTTGAATTAGAGATTTTATTGTTTTTCTTACATTGTGATTACTCGAATTCGGGAATGTGCTATGGCAATTTTCTTAAGAGGAAGCATCTTTATTTGAACAGAAATGAAACTGAAGTGCCACACCTTAATATCCTGAATGGTTTAAAGGCTATGAATCAAAATTTAAATGTTTTCAAATATCCAGTTATAGCTCTCTATCAAATCATATTGATCTATTTACTTTTTTATCGTAATAACCTGTTTTCAATGATATTTGATATTAAATACCGGTGAATCCTCCCCTCCTCCATAATATCTCAGAAAAATCGAAAATCGAAAATCATAAAAGAACGATCAAAAGTCCGACAGCGATGAAATATACACGATATATATTTTAGAAGACTTATTATTTATAAATTATCTACTTATATAAAGCTGGCATCCATACCTGTCGTGGGGAATCCATCGGTATATAAAGTCGCTTGTACTGTGCCGAGAACCACGGCAATGGCTAGCAACACGACTACTGCTTTCAGCATCTTTAACTTCTAAAGGCAGTAAGGGAGGAGAAACCTGAAATAAATAAATAAAAATGACTTGTGCTTCTTTTTAATAATACTAAGTGAATATTAACTAATGTATTATATACGTTGGAGATAGAATGATTCAAAGCGATTACAATCTATCAACATTGAACAGGAAAGTTGCTTTCTATTCTTCACATAGGACACATAGGAGGATAGCGACATTAGATAAATCAATTAAGTAAAAGTTACAGCGTTGGATGAATGATGAATACAGAACTGTATTATACAGCTTTTCCATGGTCCAGTGTTAATGTAGAGTCGTAACTGTTCTTTATACTAATTTAAATCATAGAAATATTCCATGTAATTATCATCTTCTGCACTTACCGTTTCGCTGTTGCCAAGGTACGTGTTATACACACTGTTGATGTGACCCCGTATTTATACGTTTCTGTCTAACAAACATTGATCATATATGATACATCGGGAGTAATCAGGCCGTTGGGAAAAAATCTGTCCATTGCCGATTAATGAGTAGATAAAATAGATATATGAGGATGCAATATGCAATAAAGTAAACAGATAAAATTGCTGAAGACCGTGTAAATTATACGTAAAGTGTGGGTAATAAAATCTCCAGTGCTAATAGATACTGGGATGGACGTGTTAATTATAATGTAATTTATCTTATGTAATGTGATGAATATTTATTAGTATGCATATTGTTTACACTGTGTCATGTAATGGCGCCTGTGTGCTTCAGCTATAAAAGTCGGTATGTATCACTACCACTGCCAAAGTTCATGCAGCGGTTTGTATACATTACGACCTACTAAAATTTGTAGTGAATATTTTACCTGAAAGTCTTAACAAAACCTACACAAATCCCATTTCCCCCAGATTTGAACTCCATACGCAGTTTGATATTAGACTAGTCCGTCTTCAGAATATTCTTTGGAATTACGTCATAACAAAACATTTTATTTAAATATTATAAAAAGAGATAAGGAATGACAAGTGAGAAATAACTCAATCAGTTACTTGTTAAACAAATACCTTTTTACTAATATGTCAACTGGTGTGCATTATATGCTTTTAAACTAATAGGCCGTAACTTCTAATACAATTAAAGGAAAATCAAGATTTTCTGAGATCGATCGGCATGAAGCACGAGGTATGTGGTATCTTTCCAGATACATTGTATAGCGAACTTATATAACTTTCTTTGTCGTCTCAATATTTTTTCGATACCACTTATCTGGGGTTGATATATAATATATCGATCTTCTCAATATGGCAACATTTCACGTGTCTTATTACTTCACTACGTTTTCATGACATGATTGGTTTAGTTGCAGGGTATTAGTCTCGATTTCGGTAAGTTCGGGCTGTTAGTTAATGTCAGAAGATGTTTCACTCCTCCCTTCTTAATTAACGCGGGTTTAGGACCAGCCATGGCGGAGTTGCGTTCATGACATCATTAATGCGTAATTTATATACCTCTACTTTATTTACCCTATATAAATGTAACCGGTGAAAGGGAGTATAACGTCGATTTCGCAAAGATCCCTTTTAGTCCTGTGCGTTAGCCTGGAAACTAAAACACCCCAGCTGAACTAAAACAAACTTATACTCAGGTGTTTCCGAGAGACGAGAGCTCGAGGTAGGAGGAGATTGCAAGAGAACACGCCGTCAATGCTTGTTACCGAATTAAAGCGACACGAGAGCAAGGCGGGTTTTTTTTACCAAACGCAATTTCTATCTAACGTTGTACAATACTGCAGTATACAAAAACTTGTCGTTCTTTGACATTATTTGGAGGCGAAGGAGAAGAATATAGAAGAGAGTAACAAGATGTCATGTTGATTATTTCGATACAATAAAAAAAGATGTGCCAACGTTAGGAATATTGACGGGTATAATATGTTACACCAACACTTGTCCTTCGGACACGAATCCAGGATATCATCAACGAAAAATCATTAGCCAAGTCAAATCACAGCCAATGCGGTCTGTCTTGTGAAATTACTTCATGAAATGTAAGTCACCATAGCATGTTTAACTTAACTTAATATGGTTGCATTTGGATCCATTGCCATGTAAATGACAGGACGCATAGATACAGGCTATATTTAACAAATATCTTAGCAAAGAATTTTAGTTAAGAATATCCGGTCTTGTGTCAGTATAATAAAACGGTTAAAGGATGGGATTTAGGGATATATAGAAAAGTTCTAGCTTTCTTTGATTATGCCTTTTTCATTGACTTTACCTCGAGAAACAGACCTAGTATCGGGAGGCCAGACAATTAATGATAAGTGAAGCGTAGCGTAGTGCAATCAACCGTGGGCATCCGACGATGAGTGCATCTTTCAACTCAATAATATAACAGTATATCTAAAATCAAGATCACAAACGAGTTATAACAAGAAACTTATCGTGTTTTTAATTTTAACGCATTTTAACTAAAAACGATTATATGTATAGTTAGAGTGTTATTACGAGGTAATTTTATCTATTTATTTTATTTTGTTATTTTTTATTTATTTATTTACTTATTTTTTCAATATGACATTAATAGGTTTACTTATGTTAGCACGTCATACGTCATAACATCATAACGAAACAATTACCGCGTGGAAATGAAAATACAAACTCGTAGAGCGTTAAACAAGTTAAAAACGCGTTTTGACGATTTTAACGTGTTTTATCGAGATAATTTCCCCGTTGTTAGGAGAATCAGTTCAAAATAACCCTTATAAATTTCCGTATATCTGAGACCTTCCGCTACTTTTTTTCCAAAACGGAATTGCAGACATTTAATATTTCGAGAGCTAAAACTGACAAAGCTTACAAACAATAAAATGCATATTGAATGCAAATATGAGGAAGTACATTTGTATGTAATGGTGAGGTTCTAAATATCTGTCGCACATAAAAAATTAATCATCAGTATTATGGAACAGGAAGCGAGAATCTCATGATGGATGTGTTCATTAAACAAAGCAAAAACGTGTTGTGTTTCTAGTGCATATTCATGTTCATGCTATTCCATCATCGGTAATATGCATAAGTACATAATGATCAGTTGAAAGGTAGAGTAACACTAATGATAACCTAGATATCTTACAAGATGATGTCCATTACGTCATACAACAAAGTATTACTTACACTGATACGATTGATCAACAACGCTTACAATCATTGGGTTATTCAATCATTAAGTGAAAAATAACTAAACACGACATCCTTTTCTTTTGAACACAAAAACAAAACAAAAAAACGAAATACAAAAAAAAAAAAAAAAAAACACACACAAAAATTAAAAAAACAAAAACAAAAACAAAAAAACATATCGAAATATGTTTTATAGATATTTAGATAAAGCGGATAGTGCTGGATAAATAGCTTTTACACTTAGTTTCAGAAATAGCCTAAATGTATTTCTTGGCTCATAGAAAGGTGCGTTTGGTGTATACTATTAGACGTCAGGTGTTGTATCTACTACTACATCCACTGTTATTGATTTCAGTTGTATGATGTACATTTATGATATATCTATTAGACGTCAGGTGTTGTATCTAGTATTACATACGCTGTTAAAAAGTTCAATTTTATGTCAATTGTATTATCTGATAATCGGTGTCTTCCTTATATGGTATCGGAATTACTACTACGAATTAAGCTTTTTGCATCATTATTCATAAAACAAAATCAACAAATATCTTAAGTAGTGTTCAAATACTTTAACTAGTATTTCTTACTCTTTGATTTATGATATGTATACCTATTTTAGTGGTAAGAATATTGATTTCATAGGCTTTGTTTAATGTATAAGTTATATAGTTAAAAAGGCGTCAAATCCTGGCGGTATTTGCCACAGAATGCTAAAATTACTCTCAAGTGAAATTTCTATACCACTTTCTTTTATATTCAATTATTCTTTGTCATGTTGTATATTTCCTGAGAGATGGAAAATTGCTCATGTAATGCCTATATTTAAGGCCAATGACGCAAGCATTGTCTCCAATTACAGACCTATCTCGCTGCTAAGTTGTATAGGTAAACTTTTTGAGCGTGTAGTATAAAAGCATATCTACAATATTTTAATCAAAAACGACCTTATTTATGAGTATCAGTCTGGATTCCAACCAAATAACTCCATAACACATCCACTTATTGAAATATATCATTCAATCATTCTATCTTAATTTTTTGTGATTTTTCTAAATCATTTGACAGCGTGTGACACAAAGGCCTCATACATAAACTCAACAATTATGGTATCTCTGGACCTCTTCGTTGGGTGGCTAGTTATCTTTCAAAAGAAAACAAGCTGTATTACTCAATGATTCACTTTCCTCTCGCCTATAAATGCTGGTGTTCCCCAAGGGTCAGTTCTTGGTCCACTTTTCTTTCTATTATACATAAATGATATTTCCTGTAATCTTTCATCTCTATCTAGGCTTTCCGCTGTACATCTCTATCCTACGCGTCATATGACCTCAACCTTATTGAGACGGAGGCTAAACGCGACTTATTAAAACTTGAAATTTGGTCCAATGAATGGCTTATGTCCTTCAATCCTTATAAAACCGAGGCCCTCATAATATCAACTAGACAACTTCCTTTTGTTCCGTCCTTACATTCGACAATACCCCGATTAAAATAACAAACCACCATAAACACCTAGGAGTCATTCTTTCTGTAATGATTGTTAGTGGAACATACATGTAGAATCTATAGTCAATAAAGTAACTAAATATATAGCCACCCTCCGTAAATTAAAACTTATCTTAAACAGGAACATTATAAAAAATGTACCTTGCCTGTATAGTAAGACCATTACTTGAATATGCATGTGAAGTATGAGACAACTGCGATACAATAAACTCATTGTTTTTAGAAAAGATAAATCTAGAGGCCGCAAGAATAGTCACAGGGCTGCCATATTCACAAAAACAGAGTTCTTATATCTAGAAACCGGTCGGTTACCCCTTTCGAAGAGAAGAGATGCTCGGAAACTCTCCTTATTCTATTCCATAGTCAATAATCTGGCACCTACTTTTCTTATCGACCTACTACCAATGTATATTGGCAACATAGCTCCTTATAATCTACGAAATGCAGATTTATTTCAGGAACAACACTTTCGTCTACAACTATCAAAAAACTCTTTCTTTCCTTTTACTTCAAAACTGTGGAATGAAAAATCTATGACAGTAAACAGCATATATGACAAACATTTTATCAGTATCGAAAACTAAATATTCTACACAACAGAACAGCATAAACAGGTGAATCAACGAGATTGGCTCTAAAAAGATCGTTTTAATGTAGATATACTTTACAATGGTGACACTTCCTCAGTTGACAATATATAAATCGCCAAAGTTGTGCAAAACTTCTTGAGAAGGTCGGGAAGATTCGACTAATTATCACTTTCAACCCCCCCCCCCCCCCCCCCCCCCCCCCCCCTATTCTTTTTATGCCATTTTTCTAAACTTAACCCCAAATGCTCCATTTATCCATATAATATATACGTGTATATATATTTTCTAATTGATTAAGTATAACTGAATTCATTTCAAACATTTATAGGTCGTGTTACTGATCCTTCCTCTCTGTCTGTCTGTCTGTCAGTCTGTCTGTCTGTCTCTTTCTCTCTCTCTCTCTCTCTGATATGTCACTTATTATATTTTCATATTTTCGTTTCTTTATCAAATTTTTCAATATTTGTATATGCCATCATGTGACTTTGTAATTGTTTATTACTTTGTTATTATTATGGGTGAAGTCGTTTATAAGTTGGTAAAACTTGCTGACTAATCTCTGTCATTTTTGTATGTTAATAAAATATGTTTAATTAAACTAAACTAAGTTATATAATAATCTGTAATAAACATGCAGTATTAAACCGATTCTTGACGATAAAACGGTAAATGATAAAACTCTATATACGCTTGGTAATTTTGAATGGACCAAATATGGAGGACAATCAAAATGTCATTTTTTTCCAAAAAAAAAAAAAAAAAAACAACTTTTTTTCACAAAAGCTTAAAATGTCATCGACGTTATATGCTTACAGTTTTAGTATTTTATAGTATAATATTGGTATTTAGTTTATGGTTCTAACTTTCCTATTTCGTAAAATACATAATTATATATAATTAAGTTTCCATCTGTTTTTTGACAATCTGCGTTTTTATTGTATAGCCAAGGGGAGGGGGGGGGGGGGGGGGGGGGGGGGGGGGGGACACAACTTAGTTGTCATAACGTAATGTATCGGTGAGTGGTCTCTGAGGTTAAAACATTCTTTAGGGCGAACCTTATGGAAATTAACATTGCTGGAAACCCCACCTTTGGAATATCTAAATGTCGCTGGATATAGGTAATAATAGCCACATTTTTCATTTTAAACATATACGCGCGTGTACCAAAATATACCTTAATCAATTCTGAACATATGCCTTTTATGTTGTTCCGTTTTATGTCCATAGTATTTATTAAGTAATAACTAACCGTATGTTTTTGCTGTAGACAATGTGTTATAGTGGCCTCTAACATGTGTCCACTGTCATGTAATACATGAGTGTATGTATCTATTTAATGCTATTGTCTTATTTTATTTATTTATTTATTACAGTACGATAGCAGGCTTCTCTTGCTTGATGACCAGGATAACTTCCCAGACGCAGGCCTGTGACAAAAGTAGCACATCCACTCAAGTGTTAAACGACTCTGGTGTCTCTCTCTGGATAGCCTTTCGCGAGTTATCTCCCTTCGACTGGTTAAACGCTGTATGTGCCGAATTACTCGGAATCCGGCGTTGCCTGCACATCGTCGGGATTCCTCGTGGACGGACTCCGGAATGTCGAAGGAAGCTTCTATCAGAGACTGTGCTTCTATGTTGAATTAAGGAGTGGTCATTTGTCGGTTGGACTGTACAGGTCCGACCAATCTATCTGAATGTTAGGACTAGTACCCCGGACCATCTTGTGGTAGTCATCTCTCTTAATTCCTATCAAAAATAATGAAATTGATACATAAATAGAGACCTATGATATACAGGGACATATATTATCAAATTACATTTTCATATCAGAAAATAGGCTTGAATTTCTTATATACAGTCGATTTGTTGATATAAAAATAGAATCGAGTGAATAAAATTTTATGATAAAACAGTGCCTCATATGGCCGTTTGGGGCGAAACAGAAAATCTACGTCTCTGGCCATGGGCACACCAGTTTTGGGGCGAAACGTCTGAAAATCATTTCTTGAAGACTTTCAACGGCCATTGGCGATAGCTTCAACGTCAAAACCTGTGATTTAGGTTCTTCATGCTTTTCATTCAAAGAAAGGAAAATTGGTAAAGGATCGTCTGTTTTAAATCGAGAACGAGATCACGACCTTTAACTCAACATGACCTTTCACCCGTCAAGAAAACATTCCAAGATGGCGGAACTGGTCATATTGAATAGGACGTCAATGTGAAAACATGGAATACACACACGTCTGGTTTGTATTTTATACTTTAGATATCAGAGGAGCCGAATAACGGTTTATTCCATGTATATGTCTACAATATTTCGGGTTATTACGATGTTTGTTGTAGATATCCATTCAACATTTCATTCAAACTTCCTGCTAGGATGGTTTAGGCCTGTGTTGGCGTTGTGGGGTCATTGATGACAAATTGAAAAGGCGTGATGACGCATGTGAGACAATGATTTCGTCTGTTTCTGTAATGTCTTTATTATGACAGCCTTATCCCACTGATAACACCACTCAGGTATACCTAAGATGGGCTTTTGCCATTTCTAAGGCTTATACAAACTTAGGTAAGGTAACGCAAGTTCTTGGACCACGGACAGTCATAACAATGGATCTTTTAAGTTTTTAGGTTATCAGTCTGTTTATTTTTGGTCTATTTGGTAGATCACACCAGACAGTATTATATAAGGGTATTATATCAGTTATTAGCTATTGCCAAATTTCATTAATTTGATAGATGTATAACATTTGATTTCTACTTTTAGCATATGATAATATATATACATTGTAGGTAATCATGGCCAGGATACCTAACTACTCTAACAATGTTATAGAGGATAACACAGCGAGAAACTTATGACAGGTGCCGCATCAGTTGGCTTCAGAACAAAAAAAAACCCAGATCACTTGAGCTAGCAGGTCAGGTTAACTATTCCAATAATATTAGAGGTTTACACGACAGGACACTTTGGACAAGCTGTAATATCCACGAATGTAATCAGGTCAGGAACCATGCAGCTAGGCCCAGTTGGCCACGCCGGTTATAAACTTGATATTCCAGGCAATGTTTCAGACACTTCAAATTATATAATTATATTATAAGAATTAAAGGGGATACACAAAGAAACATATAAAGCTACTTGGAGTTTCAATCAGTTTAAAGATATAAAGGGCTGGATGCATGTCATGTCAATGTATCCATGACATTTCAGTGAAACAACCACATTGTAGATCGTCTTGACTTGCACCATGCAAAAATCGAAGCCACAATCTGTACTGACCTAACTAACAGTATAATAACTTGAATAAGTATGTTGATATATAACTTGATCAGTCCATATCAACCATTAAAGGCAAACGAAATATTGAAAACCTTCAGATTGTTTCTTAGCTATAATTATATAACTGCACGTACACGTAGAAGCTAAAGCGAGCAAATATCATTTTGCTTGCTGTTATATATATAACCATTCTGACAGTGACATATTACCGTCTCAGTAGAGCCCTATGTATATATAGAGAGAATACATGCATGGTGATCAGTGTCTTAAAATATAAGCTGTATTTCCATGGGCGAGGGTAAAGAAAGTCAAAAGTGGCGAGCCTTAATTGGCGAGCCACTTTTGTCTTTCTGTCCTGAGCCAAAAATACAGCTTATATTTTAAGACACTGACCATGTATTCTATAATCTATCCTGCAACAGTCATAAAAAATAATCATCAAAAATGATCATTTTGAAATGAAACGGTGTCAAAAATGACAGAAATATGTTCGCCTTTTAAACGTTGTTTCACTTTTAAGTAGGTTAGTCAAATTGACGCACATGCTGCAGATTCCAAAATACATCTGTTTTTTCGTGACTGTCGTATACAGCAAAAATAAATATGATGAGTGTATTCCGACAATGTAGTGGCAGTACTAGTTGCAGGATGAATGTATATACAGTTATGACAATGACATTATATGTAAGACACATGTACTTGATTATGATAATGACATTTAATTTACAGTTTGCAGTTAGTTATATATTGGCAATATTATTACCAAGTTGATTAATATGAATTTACCTATGAGTTAATCATTTCTAAATTTAGGGTCCAAAATCCAGAAACTCTGGAATAAGGAGGGTAAATATATATAGGCAAGTATAATCTGGATGAGTAGTACATGAAAATGATGGTGTTGTATCGATGACTCTAGCAAAACCTGCAGAGTCAGTTGCAATTTGAGTCTTGATCAAGTGTGCTGCTTTAAAAGTGGACACCGGATGTAAGAGATATCTATCTATCAGAATAAGTAACATCTGTTTGTCATGAGTGACAACAGACCAGATAGCCAATACATTTTATTGATTGAGACTGGACAATGTATAAGCCGGGTGAATGCGAAGCATTTGCTTGATGCATGGCATGTAAAAGTCATGACGTCAATTAAGGTTTTTCAGCATATACGTGTGCTTGACTAGAGGTGTGGGGTTAAAAGTCCTAGCTTCGAATGGTGATAATTCAGGTATATATAGTTGTAGATAATTTTCTTTCTAACAAAGCAGTGATAATGCAATTCTTTTTTTCAGAATGATGTGACAGTATATAGAAGACCAGTTTGTAGATGTAGGAGGCTGATCTCAAGGGTACTGCCCTGCTGGTAACCATGGTTACCCACGCCAAACTCCAGTATTACCGCCACAACTATGGCCTTGTGTGTATCACAGGGTTGCTGGGGTGTCGCTGGCATCGTTATAAACAGTCCCTACGTGATAACAGAAAGGTTAGTAATTAACATGTAATTCACAGTTTAAGAGGTGTAGCTATTCACAGATGTCTTGAGTAATAAACGTGACTGTTTTAGGTCACCTGAGACAAAGCTTAAGTCTCATGGCCTATTCTTCTAAGGTAATCGCCTTTTGTCCGTCGTTGTGGACTATATATGTGTCCATGCATAAACAAGTTACGTACATTTTCGACTTCTTCTGAGAAATCCCTGAACACATTTCGAGGAAATTTTGCAAAAACCATCCATGGACAAAGGTCAACCAAAATTGAAATCATATAGTCCCTAACCCCCAGGGGACTGAGGGACGGGGTCAGATTTACTGAATTTCAAAAATCTATTTCACAATGCCCAAATTATATAGCATATATAGAGTCAAATACTCTTCATAGATAGATGGGTCTTATATAAGGTACTTTACCAAAATTGTGAATTTCACGACCCTGACATGAGGTCTCAAGTTTGCCTCTGCGGAGGGAGTACAATACTGTAAGTCTATGTAGGGAAATCAAATTTTTGAGTAATATTTTTCAATTTCTATGGGAATTCATTTTAACTTGATTTGGTTAGAATTAGCAGTTATGGGTGGCAGAATGATGGCATGCAAATGTTGGTCTGACTGACCCCCAGGGACTGATGGGTTGGGTCAAAATGACTGATATATTTTTAAAAACTCATGCAGGTGACCGTTCAGACCCATGGGCCTCTTTGATTCACTCATTCATGGGTATCATTAATTCCTTCCAGATTCTTATAATCCTGTGTTAAAAATTCTTCAATGTCAAACTTTTTTCCCACTTTCATTCCATTCAAAATTTCTAACTTTCAAACTTCAAAGGACTAACGGTTGTAATGTTTTGTATGTGAATATACCGGTATATGATATAGGTCGACTTAATCAGCAAATTTGCATGTTGAAGTGTACATGTGGAAATCTAATTCGTCAATATTCCACAATATGATTTATCAATCAATAATTACAAAGTTTAATGCAAAACAAAACAATTTAGGATTAATTATACATTTACAACTATCAAATTGTATATCAAAATAATTTTTTTAGAATATATTATCAAAAAAATATTTTAAAAACTTTAAAAACTGGAAGCTTTATATTTGGACACAATACAGTTTGTATTGATATTTTGTCTTTTAAAATTAAATATGCTATTTGCTGGTAGTTGTATAATAAAATTTCTTTCATCACTAAAAACATTTTGTGAGCTGTAAATTAAAATTAAATCAGTTGTAAACCTGTTTGATTATTTTCAAACAGCTTACAGCACTTTTAAATAATAGCTGTAATTAAGTGTATCTTGTTATGTTTACTTTTGACATTTAATTACGTAACACAATGATTGTGATAACTTATAATTGGTTTTTATCTCCAGAGGGACTTCTGTGTATTTGGCATCATGTCATTGACGTTTCTGTTCCTCACCTTTTTCCTGTATGTCATTCTAATATCCAGAAATGACTTCGATGATTTTAACTGGTGAGTGAATACATGATGGACTTATATATATATAATTATATGTACTTAATATCGCTGGTCACTAAGATTACGGATAATACTTGATTTAATGACTAGCTGTAGCCTCAAAATCACTGTAGAAATGTATATTAAGCCATGTCTTTGTCGATGTAAATTAAAGAAAGGAAACACAAACTTTGGGTATCAAAAGATTTTATTTTAAAAACTAACAACCCTTATTAAATTGAATACCATCAGGGATTTTTTTC
Organism: Pecten maximus; assembly: GCF_902652985.1. NCBI lineage: Eukaryota > Metazoa > Mollusca > Bivalvia > Pectinida > Pectinidae > Pecten > Pecten maximus. Next base: position 22,727,662 of record NC_047028.1, read on the forward strand.
ATACATGTGTCTGTAGGGTCTAGATCTGCGGCCCTACAGATAGGGCGTTAGAATTGTACCAGCTGCCCCCATTGCATGATCGTAAGAGGTGACTAAATTTTGGAACTATCTTTTCTTTCTTAGTTTCTAATAACTGTCTTCTTCCTAATGTCTCCCTTTTCAATGCACTACTTTTGGCCGAGACATACAGTAGTCTTTAAAAATGTAAGTTGTGACTCCTGCTATATGCGCCCTGCATTTTTGGAGTGGGATGACTGGTTTGCTCGTTGTCACTATAATGTGATCTCTGCAGCCTCCCAAAATACACACCCATACACCTAATGTATGCATCTCGCACACGGGCAGGCTGTTCTTCAATGACCTTAGCTGTTGATAGGACATTAAACAATACGTAACCAAACTGAACTGAGTCCAGTTACTCCAAGTTGACAAAAATGCCCGGTTTTGTCCCTAATAAATAATTTGATCTAAATTTTCCCTATCAGAAATGAAGGTTTTACATCACCAAAAGTAGCAACAAAGGCTCTAAGCTAATGCTATGTATTTACATTAGTATACACTGGAATATCATAGAACCACTTGGAAAAAAAACCTGAAACAGTTACAGATTTTTCCAGGCGAAAACAAAAAATCAGCTAATCTTGATCAGCCATTTTCGCTAATCAAGGGTTACACAATGCTAAGCTTCATGAAATAAAGCTAATTAAGCATATTGTAACCCTTTTTATGGAGGCGTTTACGCCTGCCATATTACAATCACCTACGAGTTGTGACGTCACAATCTCTCACTTTCATTTTCGTTATATTTCCTTTCACAGTTCATTTTGTAGTTTCTTTCGGTTCATATATGATGTAGTTGAACTATATATACATTTATGAAAACTATCAAGACTACAAATAAAGTGCTATTACATGAAAAAAGGTATATTCAGTATAAATTTCTCTTCGGCGGAAGCCCGGAATTTGAGACCTCTGGTGGTAATTTCTGTAACTAGGGGTAATGATTCGCTTATAATTAGTTCCAAGTATGAGGCACGTCATTGTAGTCCGTCATTCAAAGTAGATGTGCACAGAAATGTATTAACTATGCTGATAATGTTTTGAACATTTCAGGAACTATTTTGAATAAACAATAAGAATAATGTCTTGTAAATATCTACACCTGCATCGATTTTTGCAAATCTATATTGAAAATACTGTTTGAAGGGAGATAACTGCGAGATTCTGACGTTACCTTACAGAGGACACTTGTTTAACTACTAGAAATAAAGATGGCATAACAACCAAGCGCAAACAAATTCCTGATTTTCATAATACCTTCCAGGTTTTGGCTAACAACATTTCTTTTGTTTACAACTTTGTAGTTTGTTCACGAGATTTTATGAGATTTAGTCCGATATTTAGCGATCACGTGTTCCGTCTGTTTACGTGAGCGAGCACTCTGTCAAAATGGAGGCACGTGGACACGGGCTTCACACGAAGCATCAAAATGATGTTTGTCGCTAGAAATTAATATCTATCAACATGAATTAAAGGCAAGTTGCTTACAAAGTTTAAATCTGTTTGTTGACCCACTGAAATAAGTGTTTGTTTATTTAGGACGAAACTGTTTACGATAAGTTGTTCAAGCCTGGCCAGACCACAAAATCACAATACAGTATCTACTGCGATTATAGTCCGAATTTTCTGACGATCTTGCTATATACTATATGCAAACTTTAATCAGCTTTAAGGCGATATCAACCCCAGAACCCTTCGGATTACTGCGATAACTGATCGAAGTCCCTGTGTTTCAAATCCATGAATCGGTAGACCTACGTGATGGCGTGATGGAATTCGATCGTTTATTTTTTAAAACTAAGAAAACTGGCACATATCTGTCGTGGTGGTCATTTGTGCTGTACCTTCCCCGACAGAGACAATATACAGAATCTGGATTTCTGTGATAAGGTTTACTGCAGTAGCTACTCGCGCTCGTAATATATATGAAAATACTAAATTATTATTGAACCAGCTTGTCTTATTTACATATTATTCAGCTCACGATTCAACCTTTTCAAATGTTTTCATGTAATATATATATACATTTGTATGCACCAAGCTGTGAAATGTTTGTATTACATAGAATATTTAAACAATACAAAGTAATTGTAGATTAACAAAATGTATACCAATTGCATTTTAACCTATTAGTACAACTTTTTGTTGTTTTCATGTAAAATGATAAATACATGTATATCTATTGGCAATCGATATCAAATCCATATAATATAAGACTTTCTCAAATATCAATATTCCTCATAACTTTCAAAATAAATCTATATTTGCTTTTGAAATTTAATTAAAAATGTTTGATTTTCATGTCGCGAACATATCCCTTAAAATAATCATCAATCTCCTTATTGGTCTCCAGAAAGTGTGAAAATAAATGAAACTTTTTTGTCAATAATTCTATTTATTATGAATTCATGTATAACCATTTAGGTTTTTTCCAATGTTGACCTTTAAAACTATATATATATACAAGCAACAATCTGTGGGATGTCAGATATGGAAGGCTATAGCTGTTTCAGGATAAATTGCCAAAAATGCTTAAAGTACTGTTTCTTATCACTGATCACATATATTGGGTTTTCGACTATTATGTGTTATTGCTACTTAAGTGTGAATTTTTTCGGCTTAACTGATAATGTATTTCTTTGTACTTATGTGCAACAGACATCGCGATAGTTTAATTCTCGTACATATAATATTGACTCCTACAAAAAGAAGTTGAGTGATCATGAGTGGTTGACCTACGAGAGGCATTTTATCAAATCTCATATTGACCATACTGATTGCTCATGATCATATTTCATCCGGCCTAGTAAACTCTAGAAAAAACATCTTAATTTATGAAAGTAGCTAACTCATTTAATGTATGTGTAAAAATTAAGTATATATATATATCGTACAAAACATCAAACTTCTAATATGGTAGATATGAAACATACATTTAGGCTGACTGCCTGATAATATAATACAATTTGTACAGAGTTTACAATCCTTTGACATTCAGCTCATAATATACACCATTATAATTTGATCTGTCGTCATGCGTCGGTCTTCTTCTTAAGACCAAGATATCGCAGAATGGTGTACAAAAGGTTCTTAAGCTGTTTTATCAAAATTGTTAATTTCATGGCCCCCCTATGTGTCGCATTCTCCCTGGGGAGAGGATACATTTTACTATAGTTTATATAGGAAACTCATCACACATATTTTAGCATAATTTGTTTCATTTTCATTGGAAATTGGTTAGCACGTGGTTAGGGCAAACTTTTCTCAATGACATATTGTCAGAGAATGTCAAGGCCAACGACTTGTTATGGGTTCGAATGTCAAAAATAAAAATCTCAAATTGATTATTTTTTTCATTTCATATGAAAGAACATAGTCCACTGAAACAGAATGTGCATATTTTATTGTCATCAGATAAAAATAAGGCAGAAAGATATGGCACTTGGAAAAGAATCATAAAGCTATTTTCTCCAGCCAAAATTAAAAAATAATCCAAAATTGCAGAATAAAGGTTTCTGCTCTTTTATCTATATACACATGAAGGCTTGATGTTTGGCGCATCGATAACGTATGGCTGGCTACAAATGTTATACTTATATTTGATCTTGACCTTCATTCAAGGTCACGGGGGTCAAATGATGAAAAAAATTCAAAGTTCTTTCAAAATTATTAATTTGGGTCACATTTTAAAGAATCGGCCCTTTTAAAGGTGTGTGCAATGTATCAAGGTCAAATAATCAAAATGACGCAGATATGGCACTTTTAAAAAGAAATTCCTACCAAAATGAAAAAATGACCCAAAACTGCACATACACATGAAGGCTGGATATTTGGCAAACAGATACATGTAATATGTGTGACTGGCTACAAATATTGAGTTTATCTCTCTGACCTTGACCTTCATTCACATTTTAAAGAACCGGCTCTTATGAAGGTGTGTGCGAAGTTTCAAGGGCAAATTATTAAAAATGATGCAGACATGCCCTTTAAAGAATGTTTTCTTGCCAAAATTAAAAATTATCCATAAATTGCAATTCAATTGTTGGCTCAAAAGGGGTGTCCAGCAAGATTATGGAGTTGGGATCTGAATGGTTTCACAGATAAAACAAGAGGCCCCGAGGGCCTGTATCGCTCACCTGGTTTTATGAGATATGAAACAAGAATGATGCTTAAGTTTATTTGTCGCTGGTATTTCTATGTCAATATATCATAAGCATTTTATATGGGTACATGTACATTGGTTTATTGTTATTCTAAAAATGTCAATTTAGCGAAATTGACCTATTTTGGTCCCATCCTTCAGCCCCCGGGAGGTTAACCCAAACATTCGTACAATTTTGAATACCCACCCCATAACCATGCTACCATACAAATGCAGGTTTTATACCAAATTGTGCAATTAATCCATGAAATGAAATTGACTTTGGGTACAACCCCATAGGGATTGCTACCACACCAATGTGAGTTATATCCATAACAGAGAAACCAATTGACCCCTTTTGACCCTGCCCCCCCAGGGGTCAACCCCACCATTTTTACAATTTTGAATCCCTACCCAAAATGATGCTACCAGTCAAGTATGAGCTATATCGATTGCTTAGTTTCAGAGAAGAAGTTATTTATGTCAATTAAGCCAAATTGACCAAGAGATTAACACAATCCTGATGTAAAAATAGGCCCAGGGTTCTTTCCCCACCCCAAGGGACTTATACAATCATATTGAATTGATATCAAATATGAAAGTTTTCTTCAATATTTTGCATGTAAAACGCTGTATATTTATATACAGTACCTATAGCTACTAGGCTATTATCTACATCTTGCTGGTAAATTAAAAAGCAACAAATCACAAATCACAGTTTATTGTTAATATTGACATTGGATCTATTAAAATAGATGGAATTGATATCTAATTTTAAAATAATTGTCCTTAACAAATGAGGTATTTGTTGAAAAAAAAGTGTAATAACTTTTAAAAGCCGTCAATCTAATTTTGATATTATTCTAAGATCAAAATAGAAAGGAATAAACAACTTTGTTTACAAGATATTGAAAGACATTGCACACTTTCAACAAAAAAAGTAGCAGACACTTCCTGTATTTTCAATACATATCGTGTATTGTTATAACTTATCGAAATGCATATCATATTGTTTCGACATTTCTAATACCCAGGCCTATAAAATATAAGTTTGTTTTAAACACATAAATGCAAATTTTGAACTACTTAAAAATATAAAAGATGGTTTAAAGTATGAATGTTAATGACATGTACCTAAGTAGAAGTTGATTTGAAAAAATTTAAAATGTTTGACTTCTTAAGTAAAGGTTTGATTGAAATAAGAAATGTTTAACTACTTTTAGAAGTAGGTTTGAAACTTTAAGATGGTTAAAACCATTATGTATATCGGAACAGTCTAAACCATTACATTCATCAGGACTGTGAAAACCATTATGTCCGGTTGGTTTGACACACTTAAGTGGAAATGTTTAGTCATGTTGATATCAGTTTAATTTGTATTCTCGCTTTATTTCAAATATCTCCTTTTACATCTGACTAACGCCTCCTACAGTACTTTCAGTACTTTGATTTAGTTATTGAAGATGCTGATTAACATATGTTAGCTATATGTTATATTATAATGAGTCTGTTTTGACTGGTGAAGTGTAACAGGTGCTTTGTTTTATGTTACAGGTTCATGTACAATTCATTTGACAGTTGGGCTCCCTATTTTGTTATACTGCTGTCTGTGATCTGTGTCCTTTTTACATACATTACTGTACTAATGGTGAGTAGAGAATTAAATTCAACTCAAAATAAATGTACTTATTTATTAATCTTAATTGAACCTTATTATTGATCTTCTTTAGGTTAATGTACATATGTCTTAAAATTTGGTTTTATGAAGTTCACTGCACTAAATTATTAGTCCCCTAACGGTGAAACTAGGGAGCACTATATAATTGGGATAAGTGTTTAACAGCAGAAATCATAAATTATATTTATTACAATGCCACCACTGAGAATCAAACCCGGACCCTTGTTGGCTTTCTAGACAAACTCTCATTTCTACCAGATGGGGTAAAGAGAAATTCCTCTGGCCTAGCTGCAATTGGCTAGAAGATATTATATACTGGCTTATAGAATATGTACTTATATATTTATTTATCCTGATTAAGATAAATGTATTTATGTTGTTGATATTTATCTACTGTATCCACATGTCTTTGTATCATCAAACTTCACTGTATTCTTCAGCTCTTGTCCCTGTGTCACATTGTACATGGTCACCAACTCTATGTACATCCCGTACATGTAGTATTCATCATCATCTGTTTGGCCTGCTGTGTGGCTGGAACAATCGGTTACTCTGAGCTTTGGGCCACTGAATGGTTCCTGATCTGGTTGTCTCTAAAGGTAGGTCAAAACTACCCCCAAAACTCGAATTAGTAAGCAGAGATACGCATGCCCACACCAACGTAATATCTCTGAGGAGTACTGGACACATGGCACATACAATACTTTATTTTGTAACTTTAAGTGAAAGTATGGCGCTAGTACTCCTGACCAGGACAAGCAAAAGCCAATTAAAACAGACACTTTCCCATTCACAAATTTTAATTTTAATTTCAAATTTGTCTTTATTTCTGAGAATTGGTTGAAGATGTAGACTAAGTACAAATTTTAAAGTTATGTACACATTTACTGTCAGTATACTGTGTTGATTTCAATTTTTTTTTTTTTTAATTGTTGTGGACAGCATACCATTCACAGCTATATATCTATTTTACCCTTTGTTTTAGGTCATTGGTCCGTTCCTCCAAATCGGATGTGTGATCTTGATGACATTAATGTCATATATCATCATAGGACAGTGGTTCACCCTGTCTAAGTGGTGTAAGTAGTCATTAGATTCAAATATGTACATTTTTTGAAAATGTTGATAACTTAATTAATAAACCCAGTATCGATCATTGGCTGTTTCATATAGAATAATGGGACAATTTCATATAGAATGCAACTTTATACAGAAGTTTATACACAACACACCAAAACAGTATGAAAGTCAAAAATTTATTGAATGGAACCAATAACTTGTTCAGGCTCATATTAAATATTATCTAAAGGTTTTGGCATTCTTAGGGGCTGCTCATTCTTACAACTAAATAACATCAACTAACAATATTACATAATAAATTTTTACTCGCTACTCAAAAGATACACCTAAACAATTAAGATACTAATTATACTATAGGGGCATGCAACCCCCAAGCTAGAGCGATCATAGCTTAGCTAGCTATGACTAATAGAGAGGAGAGAAACCTAGCTTGAGCGACCTCAAGCCACAGAGTAAGCAGTTGGTAGCTAAAAAGCAGGCAGTTCTGCTAAGACTGTTTCAGATGGGGCGACCCCCGAGCTTGGGCGATCCCAAGCATATCATCTACATAAGAAATAAATACACAAAATATGATATAATGAATTGGGGGCAAGAAATTCCCCGAATTTAAAAGTGCTAATATGAAGACAATTTCATATAGAAGACAATTTAATACTGAAGACATTTTCATATAGAATGCAATTTCATAAGGAAGACAATTTTATATTTCTGTTGTTAGCCTGCAGGTTGAGATTTTTTTGACCTTTGACGAAAAGTCGGTGCGGGCAAGAATGGCATCATCAACATTTTAATTGTGTTAAGTTCTTTCCCAGTAAAATGTACACGTTAACATATACCCACTCCAGATTCACCAATCATGGAATTTCTTTATTTCTGTAGTCCTCCAGTGGGATATAGTACTTCACTGGAATAGCCCGTAGCTTTCTTTATAAAAAATGTAGATAATGTAGAAGTCAAACTTAGACAATTTATAGATAGATTATATTTTGTGCAGTGAAAATAGCATGCAAAATATTGTCAAGATTTTACAATCAATGTCAGACTTTGTTGAAAATTAAGATATTTAGATAAGATATGGTTGAATTTCAGACTTACAGATGCTGTGGTTGTGTGCATATTTAATTGTGATGGTTGGACTGTATATATCTCCCCTGTTTATTGACTCGCCCTGTGTAGTGGCAACGACCAGACTGCCACATAAGCCACAAATCGTAGGCCACAGAGGGGCCTCTGGGGTAAGTATAAACTGCCACATATAGGCCACAGAGGGGCCTCTGGGGTAAGTATAAACTGCCACATATAGGCCACAGAGGGGCCTCTGGGGTAAGTATAAACTGCCACATATAGGCCACAGAGGGGCCTCTGGGGTAAGTATGAATTGCCACATTTCATGGGCCATAGAAGGTCCTCTGGGGAAGGTACAAACTGCCACATATCATAGACCTCAGAGAGTCATATTGGGTAGGTCCAAACTGCCACATGTCATTGGCCACTGAGGGTCCTCTGGGGACGGTACATATTGCTGCCACATATCATAGGCCACCGAGGGGTCCCTTGGGTAGGTTTAATCTGGCTGAAACAGGTAGATTGGTTTGGAATTTTTCAGCAAAAACGGAACTCACAGGTAGATGTACCTTAACAAATATTTAAGCCCCCTTCAACATTTTCGCAGAAGTATTAATTTTGAAATAGTAAGCTAAAAGTGGTTCCCAAATACACCATCTCCAAACTTTAATGCAGTAAAACTTTTTTATAACAAATCCCACAGGAACAGATGTGTGTGTGCACTGTACATACATGCATTCTTTCCTGCAAAGCCTTGGTACAAGATCTCTCATAATTCTCATTTCAGATTGCACCAGAGAATACTATGATCTCATATGAGGTTGCTGAACAATATGGAGTTTTCGGATATGAAACTGATGTAAGACTCAGGTAAGGTATCACAGTTACATATATAAATCATACATGTACAACCAATTGTTACAAATCCTCATGCTGGACATGTATTGGTGAATGATACAGATGCTGGGGGAATATACACTGTACATACAGTTCGTAATATTTGTGGGGTATATAATTTTGTTAAATATCTGCTATCATTAAATAAAGCATAAAAATAATAATGTTGTAGAAAATTTAATATCCACGATCTCTGACCTGAACAAAGGTGAAATTTTAGTCATACAAAAATTAAACAAGTACTATACAGTAGAACTCTGAAGATGCTAGGCAGAGTGTGATCATTCTCTCTAATTCCACCTGAAAGCTTCTCATGGTAGTTAATTTTGCATGATTTTCATCTCACTTTGAAAGTACAGTTTAAACAATTCAAATTCAAACAAAATAATACAAGTTTAAGGATAAGTTTCTCAATGATTCTTACTACTGAATCAGATATGAATGTTATTGTATGAACAGGTAAATAACAGATGGAACTTACCAGTAAAGTAAGATATTGTTAATGTGAGACTTTTTGATAAATAAAACATAAGCCAATCATTTATTCATGTAATTGCAATGTAACTGAAAGATACATGTACGTTTAATAACCCAAGATGCCATGTAACTTGTTCCTCAGCCGTGTAAAACAGAGACTTACAGGTGTTAAAAAATCTTGTGACCAAAGTATTTGATTGTATCTTACAGTTTTGATGGTGTGCCATTTTTACTCCATGATTCAACTTTTGCGAGAACTACAAATATTGCCGATGTTTTTCCTGACCTAGTAGATACAGAAGCTTCCATGTTCAATATATCTCAGATAAAGCAGTTAGATGCTGGCTCATGGTTTGTAAAGGTAATGAACGTGCTTGTGTGGTGTATAGAATTCATGATTTATATACACATGAAATATCTTGTTATTCTTCATAAAATTGGCAATAACAGCTAAATATACACCTATTGCAAATTAGCACATTGTTTTAACAATATCAACACTCACCGTTAAGGTGAACATTATTCCAACTTTTCCCATAAAAATTCCCCAGTGACAAACAGCCTGCTTGGCTATAGTTCACTCTGTTCTCCGTGGTGCTGATTGTTACCTCACACGAGAACACGTATGTAGTGTAAGGAACCGCGAAAAATCCTTGTGCGATAATTTCAAACACTTATTTTTGTATGGTAATGATAAAAACAAAACATCTTACCATACTAACCAAATATTTATAATAGTTACATAACTATCAATACTGTCATACCTTAATTGATAGTCTATGCATTCTTTGTGATACTGCTCATGCACATTTATATGTTTTTATCAGTTAAAACGTCTGAACAATCACTATAATTGCTAGAACAACTCTTTGCCCCCTTCCCGTCCTGTTTCACAAGAAAGTAAAGTTCCTTAGTACTTGAGTGTTATTAAGGTCAAAATGGGAATAGAAGGCATTTTTGGAGCTTAAGAGTTAATGTGAACACAGGGAAGCCAATATACAGTTGTTGTTTGTGTAAAGAGAGGATTAATTAACAAGAGTCAAAATATATAGCAAAAATGCCTGGGGGAGGGGGAATTGAAATGGTCGCTTAGAACAGAGGGTTGCCCAATAGAGTTGGTCACTTAGACAGATTTGACTGGATATGAAAGAGACCAAATCTTAACAGAGAAATATGCCAAGATTAGATGTTTATGACATGTATATAATTAATTAACCATAAAGTTCTTTTGTGTCATTAGCATGATGTATTGGCAATTGATGTTATGGTCCTAATATGTAATACAAGTTGGTACTGCTGACAAAATAACACCAACCGATTACCTCTAGCAGGGCTTTATGATAGTTTGTTAGTAAATAGAATGCTATAAGACTGTCATTAAGGCGCTAACGGACTGTCTGTAAAACATTTATGAAAAATGTACTTTGTTTTAAACAGACCAACCCAATGATGACTTTAGGCAGTGTGTCGTCAGAGAGGAGAAATCTTTACACACAACAGAAGATCCCAACTTTTCTCGAACTTCTAAAATTTGCCAACAAAACAGGCAAGGTTGTCATGTTTGATCTCTTTCTACCTTCCAAATCACACCCATTTCACACGGACATGGGACCTGTTCATAACGCCATACACGAGTCAGGCATAGATCCCAAGAAGGTAAGTCAGATAAAATGGTATTGGAACCACTGAACCATATGATTTCCCATAGTCGATAATGTTAAGGTTTACCACTGTACTGCTTAAATGGAATGTTCAGCACTGGTCCACTAGCGATAATTTTGAAGAATGTCATCTCACAAACCTGTAAATAGAATATTTAAAAATTCTACCAATTGGAACTTTTTTTATACTGGGGCCACCATCTTGTATTGAATTCAGCACCAAAAATTCACCTAAATTTACAGCAAATTACACACTTAATTAACTCCACCTGACAAAAACAGGCTAGAAAAAAGTTAACTTTTTTTCTGCATATTTTACATCTACATGTACATATATATTGCCCAGCCAACTCATAAAACTTTGGAAACTTCTCTCAACTGAATATCTAATCAGTAGGCCCCAATGCATTCACCTTCCTATTAAATCTTCTGCCCAAACTGGGAAAACCTACAATCTATTTTTGATTTGGTTCTGTGGTCCCTATAACAATGACTCAATAATGACGTACTATCTCTTATGGGTTTAAGTACTTTTTTCTAGTGTCTACTTTATTAACTGATAACTTCTTAAGGTGTTAAAAGCTATTTTCCTCAACAAGAATATTGAGATCCTCTATTCATAAATCAGCCGTAATATTTACTTACAGACCATGAAGCTCATAACATATCCTGACATTTATCTGAATTCTAAAGTTTTCTTGTAAAGGTAAAAAATCTGTCACATGTCACTGGATATCAAACAGATTTATAAAGTCTTACAGTAATATTGATTTACTCTGGTACCTTACTACGTTCTTACCTGACAGATATGGTGGTTGATGAATGTGGAAGATAAACTCGGTGAAAATTATACACCTGTTTTGAGGGAATACTTGCCTCCAGATGTTCTCCGCAGGAAACACATCTACAACATTAACATCGAATACAGCAGCATAACTTTGGAACAAATTAGGTTTGTGCATGATATGGCTTATATATAATAGAAACCAAATGTGTCTTAGTAATAAATTAGTATCAATTAAATGTTAGATCTCTTTGTGACATTGGCTTTCAATGGATATGCCTTCCAGATATTCTATCATTATGTATAAATTTGAAACAAAGATACGAAGAGGTCCTACCAGGGGTACGTGCATCCCTTCCAAGATTTTATGGAAAGATACTGTATTGATATTACAAATAAAATTCCAATAAAAGAATTCTAAAATGGATTATTTGTGTCCAGAATTTGCTTTGAATTATCACATCGTTATAATAGACTATTTCCTATCTACGATAACCATATCTGGTACATATATTGATGTTTTGATAATCTTTTTGTTTTCTGTGAAACTAATATTTTCCATTATATGTGACCATTCCTGTTGTTTTTCAGGGAGTGTCAGGCCAATAACATCAGTGTTAACGTGTTCAATGTAAACACTGGATGGTTCCTGTCTCTGTTTTGGTGTGTAGGCACAGCCAGTGTGAGTTCTGACAACTGTCACACCCTGTCAAAAGTGGAACAGCCAGTGTGGACCCTGGTACGTTAAAATCGTAATCTACAAGTTTATAATTACTATCAAAGTTTTTGGGAAACTTTCGTTTTTGTATTGCTATTTTAAGCACATCACCATCAGACTGTTGTTAAAGTGAGCTTTTGCGATGTGCTGTGTTGTGGCATCTGTCGTTAGTCGTTTGTTAAGTTTTCATTCAAACAACTTCTTTTTGAAAATCAAGAGTCCCAGAAACCTGACATTAGGCCTGTAGCATGCAAGCTGGGGTAAACGGCCTCCAAATGTGTTCAAATGAATGGCCTTTACCTTTATTCAAGGTCACTGGGGTCAAATATGCTAAAAATCTTTTAAACAGCTTCTCAATAACCAAAAGGTCAGGAAACCTGATATTAGCTATTGGCTTGTAGCATGCTGGGGTGAAGGGCTACCAAGTTTGTTAAAATGAATGATCTTGACCTTTTTTGACAAATATAGAAGACAAAAATGTTTTTAACACCTTTTCCTCAATAACCAAGAGACCCAGAGACCTGATATTGGACCTGCAGCATGCTTGAGTGAAGGGCTACCAATTCAAGTTTGTTCAAATGAAGGACCTTGTCCTACATTCAAGGTTACAGGGGTAAAAAAAAAGAACAAATTATTTTTTTTTTAAATTTCTCATTAACAAAATGACCTAGGGACCTTATATTAGCCGGTAGCATGCCAGTAAAAAATCAAAGTCCAGAAATGAATTAAATTGAATTGAGCTTGCATACCTGAAACAATGGAATAATGAGAGTGTGATAATGGATCAATGTCTGATGAGTGTTTTAATTGCAGTTACCGAGGAACTACCTAATTTTGTGGGTGACCGTGGATGTGCTGTCTGCTATAGTGGTCGTAGTTATATTTATTGTACAGAGGTATGTAGACCATTGTTGTATTAGTGCATTGTTTGGTTTGCCTGTATCTATTATATATGTATATTTCTTATATTAAAATGATTTATTTGATGAGGGGCTGCGGTTGCCGAGTGGTTAAGGTGTCCCAACACTTCATCACTAGCCCTCCACCTCTGGGTTGCTAGTTGGAAACCTACATGGGGCAGTTGCCAGGTACTGACCGGAGGTCGGTGGTTTTTCTCTGGGTACTCCGGCTTTACTCCACCTCCAAACCTGGCACGTCCTTAAATGACTCTGGCTGTTAATAGGACGTTAAGTGAAATAAACCATTAAATTATTTTCTTTGATATGATATTACAAAAGAGGCCCTTTTCTTGTCTTCCAGTTAAATGTATGAGTTTAGTTTGAGTTTTTCAACTAAAACTTTCAGATGTAAATGTTAACTTTTTCTCTCCATACCTCACACACTGAAATGTCAATGCAATATCATCATGATTCAAAATTGTACCTTTGATAATAAACGGAAGGAGTCGGATGCAGGATATATGAAAAATCTGCCTGTATATATATACAGTGCTATGTTTTGTTTTTAGTGTACGAATGCCGCAAAGCATTTACAACTTGAATGACAACGTCATTTACCTGGAGTCCTTTGTAAAAACAGGTTGCGTACCTCATACAATCCTAACTACTATACAGATACCTTTGCCTTACCTCCTTTTGATCCCAACTCTATTATATCTATGTGGTTCTAGCGTTTATATGTGAACAAAAACAATTCATCATTGTACATGTACTACCCTGTGAATTGTACCATATTAACTCCCAACTCCTTTTTAAAGTCCATTCCACGCAAATCAGTTTTTCTACTTATTTAGCTCACCTGCCAAAGTGAGCTTATGTTGCGGTGCTGCATCTGTTGTCCAACTGTGGTCCGTCAAGCATTAAGTTTTTCCCATTACATTGTAAACATCTTTTTAATAACCAGCAGGCCCAGAGACCTGTTATTGGGCAAGGTCATAAGGAACAAATATGTTGAAGTCTTCAAATAACTACTTTTGATAACAAAAGGCCCAGGGTACTGATATTGGTCCTGTAGCATGATGGGGTGAAGGGCTAGTTTGTTCTAATGAATGACCATGACCTACTTCAAGGTCACATAGGGGAAATATGTTAAAAACTTCAAACAACTTCTTGATATCAAAAAAGCAAAGGGTACTGATATTGTGGCAGTAGCATGCTTGGATGAATGACCCTGAACCACTTTTCAAGTTCATAGAGGTCAAATATGTTGAAGTCTTTTGGATAACAAAAGGCCCAGGGTACTGATATTGTTCCTGTAACATACTGAGCTGCAGGGTTATAGATCATAACCTGTTCAAATACAATACCTTGCCCCTTATCAAAGTCACATGGGTCAAATATGCTTAAATCTTTTAACAAAAAAATCTACATAAACTTCAAGGTGAATGATACAGGCCCTTAGTGCCTCTTGTTGGAGTTATGTCCCTTTACACTTAGAATTTCTGATACAGAACCTTGTGCATCTCTGACCTCCTCCAATACAATGCCCTATACATGTATATTGATTCTGTGAAAGCCAATCATCTGCATGTCAATATGTCAAAGGATATAAACAGTAACATAAGATTTATTACATGGTTTATTTGTGTTGATATATATGAGCTGTGAGCAAACATATATATATGATGTAAAGTAAGAAAGATTTTTGCTGAATCATAATTATAGACAAGTTCAGCTGAAATCCTGTGTATTGTGATGACTTGGAGGTATAACTATTTTCCTGTTTGGAACATTCTTTCTATATTCTTTTTATTGATAAGGGGAGATAAACCAGTGAAGTTCTAGTGCTGTTATAGTGTTATCCTTGTTTATAAACCTGTGGATCAAGTATTATCTATGAACTTCTGTCGCATGTTTCTACACATACCTGGTACATAGAAATATGTCTATATATCTGTCTATACACAGGCACCATATCCTTATAAACACTGTACATACCTTACATTGCATGACCGATATATATACAAGTACAGTGTCTAGTATTACCATATATACAAATGTATATATATACAATATATTCATATGAAACCCTGGCAGACTACATTCATATCCCTTAGAGATTGTATTCTATTGATTATTATGTATTCTATTGATTATTATCAGCACAGTGAATACATAATTATATTTGTTTGAAGTAAATGCTTCATTATAATAATTGCGATTAACTAGCAAAGTTTTCTATGACAAAAATATTTGAAAAGTATGGAGCTGTTTATCAATCATTCTTCTTTAAAAAAACACTGTAGACTATATGAATGCCAACAAGATAAATGCAAATAAAATGGAATGTTTTAAAATATGGTTTGATAGATATGCCTTTGGTCATTGTCCAGCTGGCCCATATACAAGTAGTCTAAGAATTACAGTAGGATAGCTTGAAGCAGTATATGATCAGTGTTTATTGGTAATTTGTTTGATGTACAGGTGTCTTGAGTATATCTCTTCATAGATTTAGACAACTGGTCATTATCCATACTCTTAAATCAGGGTATAATAGTATTAGAAATGACTTTGTCTGTGTGCTGTGCCTGCATTCTTGCA
Source organism: Pecten maximus (assembly GCF_902652985.1). Lineage (NCBI taxonomy): Eukaryota > Metazoa > Mollusca > Bivalvia > Pectinida > Pectinidae > Pecten > Pecten maximus. The sequence continues at coordinate 22,743,723 of NC_047028.1, forward strand.
AACCTTGTGTAAAAGATATGTTGTGAACTTCTGGGCCGGTTCAGCTGATATTCACATCGTTATTTACACACACCGTCAGGTTCCGAACTTAGTTAGATTTTAGTGGTCCTTGCTTAAGTTTTACAGTCAAAGGAGGTCACACTTGTCCCCATTTATTAAAACAGGTGAAACCTCTAGATAGATCATTGTCTTATTGATGGGCGAGGGGGTTGTATATCTACATGTATATGAGATCCCACCCACTTTGGTTTTATTTCTGCATTAGAAGGCCCATTGTTTTCTAATAATCTGTTCTTGTGTTTCATCCTATTTTCGTGCTTATTAGTTACAAACTGGGCTTGTGTTTCAGAATCCACAAACAGGGCACCAAATACAGTCCAGAGTCTCAATCTCTCAACTGGGAAGCTCAGAGCCAACAAGTCCAGCAACACCGGAGTCAACAACGTGTGGATAGTTACAGACGCAATAAACGCGCCATGAAGGAGAAACTTCTAATGAGGGATGTAGCGTCAGAACTGTTTGATGTGGAGCCAGAGGTGGACGACCTCGGTATCGAGAGTAACTACACTGTACAGTCTGCCGACGGCCGAGTCATGGCTGCAACATTCCATCAAGAACAAAACGGGTATCAGACGAGTTATCAGGACCCCAGTCGTGTACATTCAGACGGTATAGTTAATCTATAATTCCTGTTGATTGGTGGGGCTGATAAGAAAGTTTATATGGAACAGGATGTGGACTTGTTTGATTTTGTTATTTTTTTATGAGGGAAGGGAGGGGGAGGATGGAAGATGATTTTTTTTTTATGAGGGAAGGGAGGGGGAGGATGAGGTGAAGTAGGGAGGGATGGCTTCAAATTTACTGTAAGCAGTAAGACGTGTATACATGACAGTATATATCAACGGTTAAAAGAAGGTGAAAGTTGAGTGAGCACGAATTGACTAACATTTTATTCCATGGTGTGATTGGTCAGTTTGCTTTGGCTATGCATACTTACTACACCAATAATGTTCGTTGTGCCAGCCCTTTTCGAGAGACTAGAATTATTACCCAGGACATTAAATCATAGATCTAGTCGTCAAGGTGATATTTTGGCATTACATTGAACTTGACAGCAATGGCATTGAGTCAGTTGTAGATTCAATTGGCAGAAGAGAGATATTATGTTTTAAATGAATACTGTGTATTCGTATGTACTAGATACATTAATGATAAATGGAAACTTATTTGTTTCTGTTGAGATTGATGAAGCTTTCAGCTTTTCAAGGTAGGACCAAAAAAATCTGCATGTCTTTATTGATTAATTTCATAAAATGGAAGCTAAATTATAAGTCCACCTATACCCTGTACAATAAATAGTAGATATTTATTATAGTATAAATAGAGAAGGTCTATTTTAAATTTGTGAAAAATCATCCAATGATTTCCAATGATATTTAAAGTGTATACAATGTATATTATGTACTTAACTGATAATAGAATGTCTAGTAGATCTGCAGATTTACAGATTCTGTTTTGGAATTGCAGTTTTATGGGATTGCCAAAAGAACTGGTAGGATGTGAAAAGATCAATTTTCATTTCTTAAGGCTAACATATAGACATACATCTTCATATTGATTGAGATTGTTGGTATATATAGATCTGACATGTATACTGACCTACAATATGTAGTTTGAAATTTTAAAATTTTTAGTCCCCTGACTGGATTTTTTGTGTACGTGGGTACAATGCATGAAATTGACACTGAAATTTATGTTACTGTACTGGTATAAGATGCACAGCAGTGTAAAGATATAAGGTATGTGTTCAAATACCTGTACATCTCTTTTGTAGCCATACTGTGTATTTACAATACTTGTTATTCAAATTTTTATTAAATTATGAATATTAAAACTATATAGTTATATTTCGCTGATTTTGAACAATATTTGATTTTACCTTTTCATTATTCTTTAGTTGTTTTATTTTGAAATAGGACACTTAAGTATGAACAGCTGAAACTATATATAGCACCGGTATCTATATACATTTATTTATCAATCTGTGACTTACACTACTTATATTTTGTATAATTGTATATGAAGCATAGTGTATATAATGTATACAGTAATAACAATTTTGTCTTTTGAACTCCTGAGATTTTAGACATTGTTACGGGTGCTTCCATTTTTTCGGTAAAGCTGTTTCATTGAAATATTTTTTGTTTTGTTTTTGTTATGATTTAGAAAATGGACAAAGAGGATAGCCACTGTTTATACATTTTTAGAATTGTTAAGTAAGAACGCCTGTGCATATTCTGTTCCAAAGTCATTTCAACCCGTCCTAGAGGTATTTAAGCTTTTCTGATCAATATGCATAAGACAAAGGTTTTATTTTTCTTGTTTTTATTGATAATTACCACAATTTGTTACAAGAATGCATCAGGTTCCCATGCCTTCAAAGATTATTTATAGATTTTTGAGAAGTGTTTTTCCCAGCAACATCCATCTTTTGATTTCTATACATTCAAACTCTTATCAACATTTTTTTTTTTTTTTTTTCAGAAAACCTGGAATACTTGATTGTTGCTATTGGTGATATGTACATTAAGATTTCATGATTTTGTTGTGTCCTGCTCTCACATCCATTTATAAACTTTCATTTAAGTGCTGCTACTTAAAATTCTTTTAATATAGTTACTGATAAAACTGTACACATGAACTGTTTATAAAGGTAGTTGTGTGCTTCTGATTTATTTTCATTTTGACTTTTACAGGAGTTATGCCCCTTGTTCGATCTCGATAAATGATCAAGAAGTTGTTTACAATATTGCAATCAATTTTAATATATGAAGGAATTTGGTACATCTAAATATTGTGAGTGACTGGTCTTGCATTTTTTTTATTGCTTTGTTTATTTTTCTTTGATTTTGAATTTTGCTTTGAATTAATATTTGTTATGAATTATGCTCTTCCCTTTATATTCGGTAAATATACGTCATCGGTACTTATAAACTTACGCTTTCAATGAAGTTTTCTTGTGTATTTTCACTATTTTTTCTCCCTAAATTTTGTTTGATTTGATATTGACATCCCTTTGTGCCCAATATTTATTTTTATTCTGGTTTGGTATTTGTGTTTCAAAGACTTCTTGTGATTTGCTAAAGAGTGCAATAAGATATTGGGCATGAAAATTCCTGTTACATTTATGTATGCTACGATATGTCAGGTGAAAATTTTTAATAACAAATTAAAGAATATAGGGTTTGAAACATTTTTTCTTTAAAAAAAGATAGGATAAATACATTATTTTGACAATGGTATATAAAACTATGTCAGGATTCGCTGAAAAGCTGGAGAATTTTGTCACCAAACTTGAGTGCTGTTTTTCATTTAAAAAAAAAACAACAACAAAAAGCAGATCTTGTTGATGATCTTGGCTTGTTGATATTTTAATGTAGAGGCCAGGGTTCTTGGATTATAGATATATGTTGACTCATCAGATACATTTTTCACCAACATTATAAATACATAATTTACCCATTCATGATAATTGGAAAGAACTAATACCCTTTCATTGTGATAATCAGACACACACTGTAATAAATACCCTTACATTGTAATAATCAGACACACTTACTTACTCCCATACTGTGACACCCATACATTATAATAATTTGATACACACTTCTCCCATACTGTGACACCCATACATTATAATAATTTGATACACACTTCTCCCATACTGTGATACCCTTATGATGCCATGCATTGTAATAATTGGATACACACTTCTCCCATATTAAGATACTCTCACATTGTAATAATCAGATATATGCTGTAATATCCTTACATTGTAATAATCAGACACACTGTAATACCTACATGTATACATTGTAATAATCGGATATACATTTCTTCAATACTATAATACCCATACATTGTAATAATCGGACACACACTGTAATACCCATACATTGTAATAATCGGATACACACTTCTCCCATATTTTAATACCCTTCCATTGTAATAATCGGACACACATTTCTCCCTTTGTGGTTGAATAGAGAAGGAATCAACTGTCCATCAATATTGATGCATAAAATGTTTCATAATTTGAATGTGTACTAAATTTTCTACAATATCAGTTTTTCTTTTTTATTGCTTAAACAGACCAGAATTCTTACAAGGAGATTAACAGTAAAGACAGAATCTCACTTATTTTAGATTCTTCAAATATTTCTTGTAGAAAAAATTGTCTTGAAGGTCTGAAAGTGTTTTTGAGTTATTGCTCGTTTGATCAAGAGTCACAGGCGCTTATTGGATTTATTTGCAGTTTTTGTATGCTTCATTGATGGTGATCTGCTACCTATGTCTTAGGTACAGTATATTCCATGTGTTGGCGTGTTGTTGTTAGGTTCTGTAGGCTGACAAATTGGTAAATTACCACGGTTAAGACAACAATGAGAGGTTCCCTGGGCTGAGATATTGGTAGGATCCCACGGTTAACACAAAATTGCGAGGTTCCCTCAGTTTGCACAAAATTGAGAGGTTCCCTGAGCTGACATATTGGAAGGTTCCCACGGTCAACATGACATTGGGAGGTACCCTGGGCTGACATATTGGAAGGTTCCCACGGTCAACATGACATTGGGAGGTACCCTGGGCTGACATATTGGAAGGTTCCCACGGTCAACATGACATTGGGAGGTACCCTGGGCTGACGTATTGGTAGGTTCCCATGGTTTACACAACATTGAGAGGTTCCCCCTGTTCGCACAAAATTGAGGGGTTTCCTGGGCTGACGTATTGGTAGGTTCCCATGGTTTACACGAAATTGGGAGGTTCCCCGGGGTGACATATTGGTAGGTTAGATATACATAAATATGACATTGGTAGCTTAGGTTCCCGGCTTAAAAGTGGAAGGGTTCACTGCACCAACAACATATTGGTAGGTTACAACGAATAACAAAATATTGGTAGTTTCCTTGTGTGGCACTTTATGGGTATGACCCAAGGTTTGAGACACAAAGATAATGATATTCATTGCATGCATGTATTTATTAAGGAGTATTTGACTACAGATGTATGTTTTTCCAGTTATTATTTAAGTTCTTTGCAGTTGATGATGTCACAAATTAAAATGAAGCCAAATGATATATTGCATATCAAACTGAAATACATGTGATAAAAATGCATAGTTGATGTGATGTTAGTGAGAAATACCTGATACCTGATACCTCTTCTTAGACGCCACTGGTTAGCTGATGTCAGCTAATTCTGACGCATCTTTTAACGTGATAAACATGGGGCTCCCTCTCCTGGTTTATAAGGGAAAGAGGGTCTAAAACTACCAAATTGTAGATATAATTCCTATCTATAACTACATCCAATGTGGGAAAAGTATACTCATCAATATCATACAATATTTTACTGTAACAGTACTTAAAATGTGTACAGTTAACACATTAATATTGCCCAAAATTCTTAAAATTGTTAAAGTGTCATGTATATTTTACCCAATTAACATCGTACAAAATTAAAAGACTTAGTCTCAGCATTCCTGAGATTTGGGAATTTGACTCTTTCTAAAAGATATCTTCCAATAATTTAATTTTGTATGAAACACGCATTTTCATTGGCTGAAATAATTTTGTTATACCTCCATCACAAAATTTTTGACGTTGCGAAATGTAACGTCATTTTTGATTGGCTGATGACGTTGCGTAATAATTTATCACAGAAAAGAGTTCGCCAAAGAAAGTGAAATATCTTGGTGTGTATAAGACGAAATTAAATTATAAGAATTAACATTAATTATTTTTTAGGTCACCTGAGACGAAGTCTCAGTTGACCTATTGCAATCGCCTTTTGTCCGGCGTCATGCGTCGTGCGTCGTGCGGTGTGCGTCGTGCGTCGTAAACAATTTACATTTTCAACTTCTTCTCAAAAACCGCTGAACTAAATTCAATGAAATTTTACAGGAAGCTTCCATGGCTGAGGGTGAACCAAAATTGTGAATTATATGGTCCCCACCCCCCAGGGGCCTGCGGGGCGGGGCCAAAAAGGGTCAATTTGACTAAAACTTCAAAAATCTTCTTCTCTACTCTCAGATATGGTAGAATCAAATACTCTTCATAGATGGAAGGGTCTTATGGTGCTTTACCAAAATTGTGAATTTCATGACCCTGGGGTCTCATGTTTGCCCCTGGGGAGGGGGTAAACTTTACTATAGTTTATATAGGGAAATCACATTTTTGACTATTATTTGTTGGATTTGTATTGGAATTCATTCTAACTTGTATCAAATTATCAGCATGGGATGACACTTTGATGGTATGTACATGTTGGCCCTATTTGAGCCCCAGGGGCTGGTGGGCGGGGCCAAAAAGGGTCAAATTGACAAAAATTTCAAAAATCTTCTTCTCTACTCTCAGATATGGTAGAATCAAATACTCTTCATAGATGGAAGGGTCTTAAGGTGCTTTACCAAAATTGTGAATTTCATGACCCTGGGGTCTCACGTTTGCCCCTGGGGAGGGGGTAAACTTTACTATAGTGTATATAGGGAAATCACATTTTTGACTATTATTTGTTGGATTTGTATTGGAATTCATTCTAACTTGTATCAAATTATCAGCATGGGATGACACTTTGATGGTATGTACATGTTGGCCCTAGTTGACCCCCAGGGGCCTGCAGGGCGGGGCCAAAAAGGGTCAAATTTACAAAAATTTCAAAAATCTTCTTCTCTACTCTTACATATGGTTGAATCAAATACTCTTCATAGATGGAAGGATCTGAAGGTGCTTTACCAAAATTGTGAATTTCATGACCCTGGGGTCTCACGTTTGCCCCTGGGGAGGGGGTAAACTTTACTATAGTTTATATAGGTAAATCACATTTTTGACTATTATTTGTTGGATTTGTATTGGAATTCATTCTAACTTGATCAAATTATCAGCATGGGATGACACTTTGATGGTATGTACATGTTGGCCCTAGTTGACCCCCAGGGGCTGGTGGGCGGGGCCAAAAAGGGTCAAATTGACAAAAATTTCAAAAATCTTCTTCTCTACTCTTAGATATGGTAGAATCAAATACTCTACATAGATGGAAGGATCTTAAGGTGCTTTACCAAAATTGTGAATTTCATGACCCTGGGGTCTCATGTTTGCCCCTGGGGAGGGGGTAAACTTTACTATAGTGTATATAGGGAAATCACATTTTTGACCATTACTTGTTGAATTTTTATTGGAATTCATTCTTACTTCGTTAACATATCAGCTTGGGATGACAGTTTGATGGTATGTACATGTTGGCCCTGACTGACCCCCAGGGGCTGATGGGCGGGGCCAAAAAGGGTCAAATTAACAGAAATTTTAAAAATCTTCTTCTTACAGCCCAAATAAGGTAGAATTAAATACTCTTCACAGATCGAAGGGTCTTAAGGTGCTTTACCATAATTGTGAATTTCCTAGCCCTGGGGTCTCGTGTTTGCCCCATGGGAGGGGATAAACTTTACTATAGTTATAGGGAAATCACATTTTTTACTATCATTTGTTTTATTTGTTTTGAAATTCATTCTTTCATTCAAATTTACTGAAATATTTCAAATTAATTGCTTCATTCTGCATGAAATACAGAGTTTATGTCAGTTAACAGCACTGATGTATCACTACATGGACATGTTGGTAGGATGGCAGAGTGGAAACATACTTTTCACCTAGGTGACTGGGGTTCAATTCTCATATTGAAATGGTATGGCGTCACCTGTCAAACCATGTTGGTTTACCTCGGGTACTCCGGTTTCCTCCCACAGTAAAACCCCTCGCACGCTTCCATCCGGGCCAACAAGAGTAATTAATATAAGCTGATATTACTTGTTCACAGTTATTGTAAAATAAATGAAGTTAGCATTCTAACATGGGCATGTAGACTTGTAGCCATATATTATAGTGAGTTGTTATGAGCGGTCTATAAATACAGCTTCTGCAGAAGAATTATTTCTTTCACATTCATGCAGTCATATTAGTTATATGTAAATGAAGAAAAATATGCACAGACTGTAATGCATTTAAGGGACTGTAATTTTGATCATAATTATAGACTTTGACACAATATATGTTAAAAGTTTGACACAATTGTTAATGTGTATATGCCTGTACTTCAAATTGTTTAACACATCACAAGCTTTCAATATGACTTACATGTGTATTGTACCTGTACTTACATATAATGGAAGATTGGTCTGAGTATTTTGAGCTTTAATTTGTTTACGGCGAGATATAGTGTCAGTTCTGCGGATTATTGCAGATGTGATAGTTGGACTATCTCAAGATAAAATCTGCTGTACTTTCGTTTATGGGAATATATACTTGTTTTATTTTTCTCTTTTGTTGATATATACTTACAAAGGACAATGCTTTCGTGTGATAAATAAGAATTAATCCTATTTGTAGCCAAAAAGTGGAGAAATATGTACATAGCTGCATGGTGCTGTTAATTTGATGTGTAAATAAGTGTAATATCTAGCAAGATGGAGACCTTCATTTGAATATTTATTTGTGCTCTTGACAAATTTTCATACAATTTTCTGACAATATTCTGCAACTAAGCATCTTAGAAATTTTACTACGTCTTATTTGCATTTAACATAAATTTTTGGATGGATATTTAATTAACTAGAAATCTAGAAAACTATGAAATGGGATAACTATATAAGGTAAGAAAAGTGTATGTATTATAAAGTTTAGCAACCTTTAAAACACAGGCTGCCACCAGTTCAGCCAATATTTCTCCTAAAATTATCATTTCAATTGACTTTATTATCATGATATGTTAACATATAAAAGTGAAATGATTTATATAAATGAGTAAGTGTTACGACACCATTACAGGTTAATGTAGTTATTGTATGTACATATACATGTACCTCCACGTAATGGTTCACCCGAGTTTCATCATCGTTCCTCACCTTAGGGAACTTCTTAACTTCAAATTTTCTATAAGAAAGTATGATTGGATTTAAAGAAACTTCTAAGTTAATTAACCTTCCATAAATTCTGAAATGCTTTATTAATATGGAAACTTTTAAGTTAAGAAATTTCCTTAAGTTAACGATGTTGATGAAACTGGTACCAGGCAAAGGGGCTTGGCATGATTTAATAAATGATAGCCCATATATATATGTATTATAGTATAATACATATATATATATGGACTATCATTTATATGTATTATAATATAAAACATATATATATATATGGACTATCATTTATATGTATTATAGTATAATACATATATATATATGGACTATCATTTATATGTATTATAGTATAATACATACATATATATGGACTATTATTTATAAAATCCTGCCAAGCCCCTGTGGTACCAGGTATGCTCTGAAGGACGAATTGGTTATCCCTCTGGTCACTAAGTGTTGTGATTACAATAAACCTGTAGATATACAGGTATACATACCCATGTTTATAGATATTACATAGAAAACTTACATTGTTTTTGACATTGCCATATGTTGAATTTGTTGGGTTCTTTTAAATACCAATGCTTATTTTTGTACTTGTTTTTTTATGAATTATGTCTTTCATGACTTGTAATGAACTGTCCAGTTGTTAGTGTATTTGATGTATGGACCATGTTGTAAAGGCATATGATATGTATAGGTCTGGCTGGACACCTGACTTGATGGTCAAGTGGTCAGCTAGACTAGCGTGCTAGTGTCGCACCAGCACTCATGTACTATTGTAATCTGACCCCTTGTTCTTAAAATGTAACTGAACGATTCCAGATTCCTGAAAAATGATTACTACTGAAAACTTCATAGAAATTGTTAAACTGTTTTTAGCAATGCTAGAAAAATTAAACATGAAATTGTGATATCAATAAGACGTACGTGTGCATATGATGTACCGATAACTTGGAATTCCAAAGTTTCTAACTTCAAAAACAAAAAACATGGAAATAATATTTTCGATTTCAGGGCATAATGGCTGCTATAAAACATTGAATAATTTTGGCTTTTGAAAATTGAGAAAATGTTTTGGACAAGACACTATTTTGACCGATGTCCAGTGTTAACAGTTTTATTTCAGAATTTAGGGTCAGATGTATCGGCCCACTCAATAAACATTTAATATCAGCTTCTCTTCTTGTTATTACTGCAGAACAGATTAAATGAAACCATTCCCTTCACGCTGATGTATTGTAGAAACACAGCCAGTCTGTTTTGAGTCAATTTGAAGTCAAGATATAGAAGTAAAAACTAAAAAGGGAAATGTAACCGTTAAGGCGAAGTGGTACGTGAAGACGTAATAAATACTAGTGACGAAAATAGGGAATGTATGAAGTTAATAAATTAAAAACATTACAAGCTGAACGTCTGTAATGATAACAAAATTAAAAGGAAAGCAGGAATTGTAAAATGGAGAAGAAACAGTTTTACTAGATATCGACCGTCTTGGTGATACACTGATTCTGAATATAGTGCGCCTACCAGCCAAAAGGTGTAAAATGGATTATACAAATACGTGTATTAAAACTAGTATTGGCCGACTCACCAACGAATGATAATTTGTTAAGTTGAACATAGAAGGCTTCCTGTCACAGTTACAGTGGAGTTAAGTGTCAGTGTCGACGATCTCTGTATGTTACTTATCTAGGTAGGAAATAAAGACGTTCAGTTGATCAACAATTTGAAATAATTCTATTTGCCTGAGACGTGGATATTCTCCGTGGAAGATAGTGATTATTTAGAAAGCAATTCATGGAACTAAACTGTTAAAGTCATATTTCAGAAAAGCATGTAATCACGTAATTGTAAAAGAAGCAAAAACAACAGAGAATACCGACATAATAACGAAACCCTAACTCAAGATCGATAAAACGAGGACACAAACACTGACGAAGTACAAGGATAATGAGACCAGATGGTCTGGAAGGGTAAGCGTCTTCTGCTTCATCGACGACACCCGCCACACAAATCTAGGTCACGACGACACCCGACACACGAATCTAGGTCAAATCCGGGTTGTCACTTTCTCAAAATAAGAACTAGGGTACAGTAGTAACAACGGAAATATTTGCCACATTAACAAAATAGTAAAACTAAAATCACGGCAGAATGGATAATGAACGAATGAGTGAAGATTCTGTATCAATATTATTTTAGTTCAATATGATAATGAAAAAGTTGAAATAATAATTATTATAGGCTTATGATCAAAAATTATTAAAAAAAAAATGAAGGAAAAAAAAATGGATTAACCGAATTGCATATCAAGATATTCAGAAACTCATCGCGTGTTCACAGTTGAACTGAAATGTCGTCTACTTTATCTTAAAGGTTTTGGCGGCATATTCTGTACAAGTACAAATACTAAAACTTGGGAAGAACACGAAATCCATAAAAATGGTGAAATGTTAAATTGGTAAATGATCCAGCAATGGAAACTAGCACTTTTACAGTCACTGAAGTGAAACACCAATGAAAATGCAAAACACCAATTATTGCATTTAACAGTCCAATGGGAAATTAAAGCTCTGTACAAAATGATTAGCTTTTCCGAAGAATGCTGGACAAATATACTCACTATTGAAGAATTTGCAGGTAATGAAAACAATGCCAATATTTCAAACGAATACATTATTTTAAATGTTTGAAATGTAAAAATGAAAGAACGTATCTTGTACAAAGTATGTAGTCCTGAAAAGTGAGCTATGCAGGATTTTCACAAACTCGAATTATTGCACCAAGAATTTCCAAACAGGATCAACAATAATGATAACGTATACCGTAATTTCAAAAAAGATTTAATTGAAATTTCTTATAAACATGTAAAACACTTTTCTCCGCATATATGAATAATTCCTACTTGAAATACATATATACATATACATGTAATTCAATTAAAAAAATAGTTTGCGGATGCTATCACAGTTTCAGCGATTAATTCAACCGCCTTTTTCTTTTGGTCACGTGAATGATTTAATATAAACACAGAAGAAAAGCTAGGCTAGATTCCGTTCATCGAATGACAAACATCATGTAAATCTATATCAAATCCATGTAATGTCAAGCACACAAAATGAGACCAGGGAAGTAAAAACGGTCGTATCTGTATATCGCAACATTCATGTATAGTCCGACCAGAATGACCTGTCGTGTTGAACTTTGATTAGCATAGTGATTACAGACGAGGTTATTCATTTAGGGGAAATAGGTGCTTTGAATATATACTTGTATATCTGTTAGTTGTTTATAATGTAACAAACCTTATCATCACCTGCATCATTTGTATTTATACTGGTCTATTTACTTGAATATGTGTAAAACATGCATCAAAAATAAATGATACACAGTAGTACTCCTAATCAATATGTTTTGTTAACACACCTGTGAACAAATGGAACTACCCACTTTGAATATTCCACGAAAAGGTCAACGCGACCGGTCGTTCTGGTTTGACTATACATGTAGTTATTTTAATTCGCGGCCCCAAATCAGCTGGATAGCAACTAATGACAAACACGAAACTAAGGGAAGTAGCTCTGATTGATCGGAATGCTATGGTCCGAGTATCTGTTTGAACCTGTTCGACTCGTGTATGGATATGTCCATTTCTGTGCAATACCTGTGTGTGAATTCTCCACTTGCCAAAATATACACTTCCTTTTCAGAGAATGTACTCCTTTGTATTCTTATTATTCCCTATCTAAGAAATTGTTCATCTGCCATGTTTTTATTATTTTCCAACCATTTGTTCACCTTCCCATTTGAGTATATTTGCGTCCTTTGTGGTTTTTTCCATTCCATCTGGTTTTGTGTCGCTCTATCCTTTGGGATTTTGTCTCCCCATGTATCCATTCGTTCACAAGCAATCCGAGTGTCGCTCTAGCACTGTCCTTTGTGATTTTATCTCTCGAAGTATCTATCCGTTAACAACCCATTCGAGTGTCGCTCTATCCTTTGTTATTTTGCCTCCCCACGTATCCATCCATTCACAACCCATCCTAGTGTCGCTCTGTTCTTTGTGAATTATTTCTTCACGTATCCATCCATTCACAACCCATCCTAGTGTCGCTATGTTCTTTGTGAATTATTTCTCCACGTATCCATCCATTCACACCCCATCCTAGTGTCGCTCTGTTCTTTGTGAATTATTTCTTCACGTATCCATCCATTCACAACCAATCCTATTGTCGCACTGTCCTTTGTGATTTTATCTCTCGAAGTATCTATCCGTTTACAACCCATCCTAGTGTCGCTCTGTTCTTTGTGAATTATTCTTCACGTATCCATCCGTTTACAACCCATCCTAGTGTCGCTCTGTTCTTTGTGAATTATTTCTCCACTTTTCCATCCATTCACAACCCATCCTAGTGTCGCTCTGTTCTTTGTGAATTATTTCTTCACGTATCCATCCGTTCACAACCCATCCTAGTGTCGCTCTGTTCTTTGTGAATTATTTCTCCACTTTTCCATCCGTTCACAACCAATCCTAGTGTCGCTCTGTCCTTTGTGATTTTATCTCACAACGCATCCAACCATTCTAAGCCAATCCTAGTATCCCTCTGTTTGATGATTTTATTTTCCACATGCGCATCTATCCTTTCTTATGATTCTCCTTAAGCAATCCCTAACTACGTGTACTTTCATAACCTATAATGGTGTTATCTTGTCTTGACGAATGAGATTTCATAACATCCATATAGTTTACGGTTTAGAACTGGTGACGTGTAGGTACACATCATGTTGCGTCCCACCCAGAATATACGATACCCCTCCAGATACAGGTCACGTAGTATCAAGAGCCTATGAATCCAAAATTCCTTTATGTGACTATCGGTGTTTGCGTGAAATTCTACTAGAAGTTGTTTGATGCCAGTAAGTTGTGAAGACTTCAACATGTCGGGCAAGACACTCCATTCCCAGCTTTCTATATCCATCTTAACGACGTCGGGGCTGCGCTGTAATGAAAAGAGACAAGTTAAAAAATCGGTGTAAAATGTAAATTGAAAACGTTAACGTTGCCTCTTATTAAATACGCCATTGAAAATGTTTTCTCTTTTCTCATGATGGGAGTATACCAACATCACCTATGATTTACGGTCTTTACACATGATATTAGCATATTCATACACACCAGAGCCAAAAATCACCATGAACCTATTTCGTCTTCCTAGGGCTCATCTAGGAATCGTGTTGATGACACGAGGAAACTTACAATTGGCCAAAAGATGTGTGAAAACCTAGATCATGAGAGGTTTATTTCCCCATAAGTAATGAATTTCATAATTTTCGTTATTGGATTTCATAAGAACGTAATGTACATTCAGATGAATTCAAATATGACATACATAATTTAATATTTAATACGCAATTACGTCCTTCCATCTACATGTATCGGACACCTTTCTTTTTTATGTTACTACTCCCCATTCTTTACACCTTAAGACCTATCTTTTCGCCATGGTAAGTCTCCCTCTTATTAACCCTTTACTATATAATCAACTTTCTTTTGTTATAACCCCTGACCTCTATAGATCTGCTGTATATAGATTAATATTCCCATATCATTGTCTCTGAGATGTTACTACGATTGCTTGGATTGCCTGAAACACCCTTTGTTATAGTAAAATTGGTCCCTATTTTATTCTTGATGAATTATCAGCTTGTATACCTCTCCTCTACCATATGGCTAACTCTGTCAAATTTCTGTCAGGCAAGGGGAGTCGTACCCCTGTCGCTCCCACGTTACGGTGGGCAAGTCCTCCTCTTTACACTGTACTATTGTAAAATCCTAAATTCTGTAAAGCTACAAAAGTCGTCCCTCTGTCTCTCCCACTTTAGAATTGGTTTCCATTCCTTTTGCTTTTGTCAAATCTTTTGCTATTGTAAGCCCCACCCCACACCACCACCACCACCACCACCACCACACACACTCTGTCACACAATTACCAAACCCCCATCCATGTCTTTGACGTTATCACTCCAGTCCATCACTTACCCTGATATGGTTCAACTCCTCGCGGATAGCTTTGAACGTCCGCATTTTCCAACCTGCCATATCTTTACTGATACCATTGTAATCAGAAATGCCAGTGGCGTGGAAAAAAACTGACGGGTTGTGCATGTGATCCTTTTGATGCATGCTGGGAAATAAGAGTAAGATAGGGATAACAGGTAAGCTATTTAAATACGAAAATTGAAACTGAATAAAATTTAGAACATTCATGGTACAGACACTTTACTCAAAATCTGCGTCAGAATGAGTTACCTACCTTGGATCAAATGAATGTACTTCACATCCAAACACCGACGCCATTTCATCGTCAAATGAAAAGTCAAACTGTATTCTGTGAATGACAAATAAATATGAAAGTCGATAAAAGAGGTGTATTTAGTAAAGAAAAAAAGGAAGAAAGGCATTAAAATAATAGACAACAAAACAATTAAAGGTATCAATATAATAGACAAAGGAACGTAAGTATCAGTATGATAGACAAAGGAACATAGGGATTTGTATACTTAAGCTCAATATATATTAATATATAAGACAAAGGAACATATATTGATATATTAGACAAAGAAACTCGGGTATCAATAGAACATATGTGTTAATATATTAGACAAAAGAACTTAGGTATCAATATAATAGACAAAGAAACGTAAGTATCAATATAATAGACAAAGGAACAAAAATATCAATATAATAGACAAAGGAACAAAGTATCAATATAATAGACAAAAGAACAAAAGTATCAATATAATAGACAAAGAACAAAAGTATCAATAATAGACAAAGGAACTCTCATATAATAGACAAAGAAACGTAAGTATCAATATAATAGACAAAGGAACAAAAATATCAATATAATAGACAAAGGAACAAAAGTATCAATATAATAGACAAAGGAACAAAAGTATCAATATAATAGACAAAGGAACAAAAGTATCAATATAATAGACAAAGGAACAAAAGTATCAATATAATAGACAAATGAACAAAAGTATCAATATAATAGACAAAAGAACAAAAGTATCAATATAGTAGACAAAGGAACAAAAATATCAATATAGTAGACAAAGGAACAAAAGTATCAATATAGTAGACAAAGGAACAAAAGTATCAATATAGTAGACAGAGCAACATGAATATCAATATAATGTAAGAAAGTGTTCCTTACCCAAATGAATAAACAAGACAGGAATTCTGTTTGATTTTTGTTTGTTCACCACACACGTCCCATCCTCCATCCAAAGTACTACCCATGCGCACAGATCGTTTACACGGGTTCTGGATCGCACTTAAGTACCTTTAAATTGATTATCACATTGTAAAAAAAAACAAACACACACACCGAGGAGGCACATGGTCAACGCTTAACTTTGATTCATTCTAACTATGTGTACATCTTTAACAGTCATAAATATATCGGCTCGGTTATAATATAACTAATGTAATTTCGCAATAATACGGTTTCGGAAGAAACTGAATTATTTTATATTTTTAAAAACATTCTAGCTTGCGTATAAGAATTGGTCGTGTGGGATAAACGCCTTTAAATGATATCATTCAGAACTTGTGACGTCCTATTTACAAGAAATACTCCCCTGAAACAACAGTTGGATTACGTACGTGTGATAATACAGCTCAAGATCCTCAAACGACATACTGCAAAGTTCGTCCTTGTCCGGGGGTGGTCCTTCACGTATCTGTAGAGTCTTTTTCAGGCTCTCGATCATACTCACGTTTTGTTTGGTAGTTCCAATTGCATGACACTTAGAAGAAACCAACCCTTTCTGTGAAAGTACAATAATTAGATTTTGCTTATAACAAGCATTTTCAATGGCTTATTAGATTTGTTATCACTACTTAACGTAAATAACATCGCTTTTTAATGACTGTAATTTATGTTATGGAGCTATTTGTAAAAAAAACTGGATTACACTCCTTTTATTTATTTATTTGTTTATTTGTTTTGTTATATCTCCATGATACCATTCTCATTCTAGTCAATTTATGGATAGTAAGCATTGTCTTTACAATATTGCATGGTGCCCATAGTAGACTATTTAAAAAATCTTTTCAAACAATTGTAGTATAGTCAAGACAAATTTGAAGGGTATAGTCAAGACAAATTTGAAGGGCAAATTTGTTTTCGAATGTATGAAAAGTATCATTTGTTCACGTAAAACAAATCTGCTTAATATAGTGTCTTATCATTAATGTATAGAGGATATTGAATGGTTTCCCATTTAATATAACATATATTTCACGAGTATGACAGAATATCGCTATTTTCACGAATGCGAAGCAAGTTTCAATGAGATTAATACAAATGTTCGCTCTGATTGGTCAAAAACGAAAAACGTATATTTTCACTACAAAATTTATATTTTCCCTACGAAATCTCATCGCTGCAGTGAAAGTATAAGTTTAATGAGTGTGATAAATTGCTATATTTCACTGGCAAAAATGCAATAAATATCTTTTTTTTTAATCTTATTTTTCCAAGAAAGGAATATGTTCGCCTTTCGTGAATGCTTGTGTTCGTGGATTTATACTATCAGCTACATTTCTTTCATTTCATTTTTCAACAAAGCAATACTGATCTTTGTTATACAGAAGTGTTTGTTTTCCATGTTATACATACCGGGAGAGACTTGGCGTCCCACCACGTACGATTGAAGGCTGTTGGTGAAGGTGACCACGTGCCGTTGTTCATACGAAAAGGACGGATAAAGAAGAGTGATCCAAGCGCTACTGCTACTAACATCCAAAGCCTCACGTTTCTGGAGCGGTATCGTATAAGGTAGGAGGCGAACGATTTCGACGCCATTGCTGCAAAATCAACAGTATATAGTCATTTATTTATGGAAATCAAAGTTCAGAATGTACCTGTAAGTTGGCATCCACACAAGGCATTGTCATGATAATGTTCGAAATAAGAATTGACTTTTGTTCACTTCGATATTTTAGAGATCTCCGCCATCAGTTCCTTAACTATCGTTTTGTGTGTTTATAGATAACTGTTTTTGTCACTTATTTATGTTACCTCATATGATGGCCGGAAGTGGGTCGTTTGACACTCCCTACCCGTGGCCGATTGTGTTTCTCGGGAAGCTAAAAACCGGACTGGTCTGTGCTGTCTTGGTTACGATGGCCCGTATCAGCCGACAAATTAAAACTACGTAATTGAAGTTGTTGTACAGATAATAAAATGACAAAGTGTACATGTCAACTTACTCATAGATAAGTAGTACATGAGTAGCTTTACAAAGTGTACATGACCGTTTACTCTTGAGTAGTTGTACATGAGTAACTTGACAAAGTGTACATGACCGTTTGAGTAAGTTGGCATGTAGACGTTGCCAATTTAGTATTTGTACAACAACTTCAATCACGTAGTTGTAATTTGACAGCTGATACGGGCCATCGTACTTGGTGTTGTCCTTAGGCTAAACACTTTACCCTAATTGCTATAGATGGCATGCAGCAGACTTCCCGTATGTTGTTCAGTGAGGTGGTCACCAACTACGTCCTGGTAGACACGGCCTCAAAATGACCCTGGCTATTCACGGGGTGATAAACCAAACAAACAAATATTTCTTTGTGGAATTTATAAAAAATGATTTATTAAAGCTACTTATTTCAATCTAGCTGGAACTCCATCAATTTATAACTGATTGCCGTACTTTCATATCCAGATCAGGCTAATTTCAATTACATTTCTAATATTAGCTAGTAGGGGTGGTCCAATAGCACAGTGTTAACACACTTGCCTTTCATCTAGAATGCCGGGGATTGATTCCGTGATCGCATGTACAAAGGTATAGGGGTCATCTCCCCAACCACATGGGGTTTCCCTGGGTACCTTGGTTTTTCTCCCACAGTAAGACTAGACGGACACGCCCATCAAGGCCAACAGGCGTGATTGATATAAGCTGATAAAACTTGTTTCGCAATTGTTTTTAAGTGAATAAAGTTCACATTCACTAGTACAACCCAAGTTGATAATTTAGTTCCTTTCGTTAGCGGTTTTGTTCAACAAAATATATAATATTGTCTTAAGGGGACCGTCCTCAATAAGCGACAGACCCGAGTACCATTTATGACAAAGTGACGTAATAAGCCGAACAGTAAGGATCCAAAAGTCTATAGGACCTTCAGTTTAGGAGTGTACGTGTTATTGATAATAATATGGATGTTATGATGACTGACGTTGATGTGTGACGGTTATGAGTTATTACTTTGAATAGCCATATTCCATCAGACTTAACAGTCAGTACAGTAGTAATGATACATACAATTGTTTGCTGTGTGGCGTAATTCTGTCGAATACCCACCTAAGGATGTAAATTGTCATACAATTTGTATTTTGTTCTAATACTGATGCGGAATTAGCCATCTTATGATGAGCTTTTCAAAATATGTCTGATGATAATAATTTTCGTGTTTCTATAATAAATTGTCATCTTGTATAAGATGGCCTTTTCAATTCAATCATTGGTTTTAGTTTTATGTGGAGCATGCATAAATGCAAGCTATGCAAATAGCTGATTTTATGCTGTAACACATTAATTTTCTTTTGTAATTTTATTCTGTTTGGGTTATGTCCCTTTATGGGGCCTTTTTATCCCGTTGGGGGCCCCAGAGCATACAGCACTTGCTGGTCGGTGATTTGCTGTTTACTTTTCTTCACTTGAAAATTTGTTTTCATCATCGCCATTTTGTTTTTACGCATATAGAACTAAATCTAAAATTAAGCTATTTCGAAGCCCACCCTCACTCCACCCTTTTACAAGTAATACGGTTTTGGGTAATTCTGCCAAATATCCACTCATGATGTAAATTGTCATTCAATTTGTATTTTGTTCTATTTCGGTGTAATTCTGTCGAATACCCACTTAAGATTATTGTCATACGGTTTGTATTTTGACGTAATTATGTCGAATACCCACCTAAGTATGTAAATTGTTATACAATTTGTATTTTGTTCTAATACTGATGCAGAATTAGCCATCTTATGATGAGCTTTTCAAAATATTTCTGATGATAATAATTCCCATGTTTCTATAATAAATTGTCATCTTGTATAAGATGGCCTTTTCAATTCAATCATTGGTTTTAGTTTTATGTGGAGCATGCATAAAAATGCTACTGAGGGGCAGACAGCCGACCGTGAGTTGGGGCTTCAAGAATTTAGGATTGTAGATCATCCATAATCCAACTTTTTGTGGGAATCTGTAGGCATCTGCCTTTTTTTAAGTTTAACATTAGTTTCCTATTATAAATAACCCTTTATAACCAGTAACATTTGGTTGACATTATTCCTTATTAGAGGTACTTGCTACAACAAATATTGTCATACTGAAAATAGATTAAACGCACTGGTTTTCTGAGATGCAATAAATACACAGGCGTAGAGATATCTAACGGTAGTGAACCCTGGTCACCCGTGGTATGTTAGAAGTTTAACTGTACTATAGCTAAAGCTAGGCACACTTGCAAACTGAAGCTAAAAATGAAAGTAAGCAAAATTAAGGCAAAATCATTAGTACCAGTAATATGAACATATCTCATTGTTATTCAATGATGGCCATCTAATAATTTCTATACATAATGTTCAACTTAAAAGCAAAGTAATGCTATGACAAGTTGTTGAGGATAAAAATAGGCATTTATCAATATTGAACAACATCATTAATGTTATATTTTTTTTAGTTTCTTGTTTTTTATTTATTTATTTATTTCCCTTTGTGTTTGTTTTGTGGTTTTGTATTAATATATCAGTTAATTTACCATAACTGTGATATTAACAAGTGAATTCTCAGTATTTATAT
The DNA here is from genome assembly GCF_902652985.1 of Pecten maximus. Taxonomy (NCBI): domain Eukaryota; kingdom Metazoa; phylum Mollusca; class Bivalvia; order Pectinida; family Pectinidae; genus Pecten; species Pecten maximus. The sequence continues at coordinate 22,764,574 of NC_047028.1, forward strand.
TTATTTTTAGATTCAATATTGATGAATGTTCTTCTTTCTGTAACGACTTGCTATACAATCTCGTCTTATAAACATCAAGTTAAGTGTGAGATAGAGAATGACCTCAAATAAAAACGTATTGCGTTACAACTATTGACCTTTCCTTATCGCTAAAAGTGTTGTCATCTTCATGGCACGATTTTTATTCAAAGATAGATAACAATTCGTTTTCTCAATATTAGTGTATAATTATGTTTCAATCACCATAGGCAAGGGTTATTCGAATCCAAAAGGCAGGAAATAATCATTAAAACTGTTAAATAACATTCGTTTATACCAAATGTGGTATAAACTCTAAATGCTATTTGATTGGCTAACAGTTGAAGGCCACATCACAATGTCCCGGACATTATTACGCACATGAAGTAATTCACAGTTGATTTTGCAGCTTTTCTATTGTGTTAGAAACAGGTCACACAAACTCATGGTTGCTGTACAGTATATGTAATTGTGTTCACTCTCGGGATTTTTTTTTAAGTACAAAAAAGTCGAGTGAAAGAAATATCGTGTACAACTACGCCTCGTAGTGTAACCTCTATATGATAAAGATACCACAAAGTCTTTAATATGCGAGAACTGTACATCTTAAATTTAATTGAATATATACAATTCCATGAAAAATATATCAACAGAAGATAAAGTATTAAATATTCATTCGTCAATTAATACTGCGGTTTTTTTTTTTTTACCAAAATGAGTAGTTCGGTTTCCTTCTATCCCCAGGAGAATGATTTTAACAAAAATATAATGCTGCATGAAAATTATATCAGGCGATACAACATCGAAAATATATGACTGGCTTGCGGTTCATAAATGTTTGATTTACCCTGTTCGGTTATATACTTGCTTCATATTGTATTTCCGGTATAGACTATTGTAAACACCTTTTCATCCATCCTGTATAATAGTAATGAAATATTCATATCCAAATTAAAATGAAATACGCGGGGAATGGAAACATTGGTCTTTACATGGACGGGTGGTATGTCAACGTGTAGGATAGACGGATATAGCATAAACACACTCTCAAACATAACAAATATAAAACATCATACTTAAACATCACAAATATATAAACCTCACACTTAAACATCACAAATATATAAACATCATACTCAAACATCACAAATATATAAACATCATACTCAAACATCACAAGTATATAAACATCAAACTCAAACATCACAAATATATAAACATCAAACTCAAACATCACACCCAAACATCACAAATATATAAACCTCACACTTAAACATCACAAATATATAAACCTCACACTCAAACATCACAAATATATAAACATCACACTCAAACATCACAAATATATCAACATCAAACTCAAACATCACACTCAATCATCACAAACATAAACATCACACTCAAACATCACAACTATATAAACATCACAGTCAAACATCTCAAATATATAAACCTCACACTCAAACATCACAAATATATCAACATCACACTCAAACATCACAACTATATACACCTCACACTCAAACATCACAAATATATAACCATCACACTCAAACATCACAACTATATACACCTCACACTCAAACATCACAAATATATAAACATCATACTCAAACATCACAAATATATCAACATCACACTCAAACATCACAACTATATAAACATCACACTCAAACATCACAACTATATAAACATCACACTCAAACATCACAACTATATAAACATCACACTCAAACATCACAAATATATCAACATCACACACAAACAATACAAATATAAACATCACACCCAAACAATATAAACATCACATTTAACTATTACAAATGTAAACATCACATCCAAACGTCAAAATTATGACCATCCTACCCAAACATCACAAATATAAACCTCACACTCAAACATCACAAAGATATAAAACCTCACAGTTAAGCATCACAATATAAACCTTAAGCTCAAACACCACATATATAAACGTCACGCTGAAACATCACATATATAAATGAACCTCACACTCAAACATCACATATATAAATGAACCTCACACTCAAATATCACAAATATGTAAACCTCACACTCAAACATCACATATATATAAATATCACACTCAAGCATCTCAAATATTGGTAAATAACACTTACAGGTACATACCACAAAGATTACTCACTTGATGATCAATGCGAGTTATCCTGAGTAAAGTCCACGGTGTCTTGTTATTGTAGCTGTTTATTACTGTCCATACATCACGGCAGTACGAGTGACATTCTTATCATCTACTATAAATGTATTTATAGACTACTGTGTGATACCCAATCAGGCAAACCCCCGGAGACATTTTCCAATATACACATTTAAATGCATTATCCCCATGTATATCACTTGAATTTTTGTGATATTGCCTGGGTTGACCTCTGTTGGAAGACATTAAGCCCCAGTGGATTTGTCACGAATAATGGCGACGGTTTCGTGTCCTATAAATCTTATTCAATATCCCTAACATACCATATTGATTATTCTGGATAGGTTAAGGCACTTCCTTTTTTATCATTATTTTTTTCGCCCGCTCGATATCTCTTACTTCCTTTCTAGAATTCCACATCGCTGGCCAATACCTTAACCTGACTGTTCCTTTAGAAGGACGGAACAGCTATAGAATGAAATGTGATATCCACCTGGCAGGGATCTACTGGGTTTTCATAAATCCATATTAATAGGTACTATTAATTGGTCTGTATTTTGTATAATCCTTTGACCACATCACTATGGCAACCGTAGCTATTATACATGTGTATGAGACAATGATCATCCCTTCAATTCACCCAATCCTTTGACCAAGTCACTTTATGGCAACCGCAGGATTAATGCATGTGTATGAGACTATCATATGCATCTCTTCAATTCACTCATAGTAAAGTAAGTCAGATCACAACCCATAAACTATCTATAATTGCTCTGAATTCGATCTAGATATCGACACCCATTAGAGGACATATTAGCCACGTCTGACCGTTGACGTAGTTAAGCCGCAGGGACCGAGACGTGTATGGCAGAAAGTGAGACCTCAACACAGGAATGGGAATTAGAATCGTGTATGCATTTATTGTCCTATCTTAGTATGTGTATTTACAATTATATGACATTTGCTTTAGTATTGGTATATCAAGAATTGCAATCAAGTAAATTGCTACCTTGTTCAGGCGACCCGCCTCTTTATCAAGACAGAAATGTATTTTACAAAAGGTCACAGAAAGTCGTAAAGCCATCACATAATGAATACATGGACATTAGTGTAGAATGACATAGACATCACATATTCATCACAGTTTAGAAACAATATACAACATATAAATGTATTTATGTCAGTATGGCCCTTGTCAGAGCCAGCAGCGTGTTTGCTAATGTCATAAAATACAATTTTATCCAGATTTTATTTTGGCCAACAGCATGCTTGTTAAACACTGTTTACATTTATTCTCAAGTGGAGAAAGCCACACCTCTCATCAGGCAAGTCACCGGGCGATAAACCAAACAAACAAAAATATCTGTATAGAATTTGGAATAGATTTTTAGGTTACTTTTTTGACATTTCGATCTGGTCGGAACTTCATCAATTCATAACTGATCACCATCATTTCATCCAGATCGGAATAATTTCAATTACGTTATTAGTACATCCCTAGTTGATAAAAAAGTGTTTTTTTTTAATGTTGTGCTCAACAGTATATATGATATTGCCTCAAAACGACCGTCCTCAATTGGTGACAGACCCGAGTTCATTTATGACTACGTAATATAATAAGCTGAACATTAAGGATTCAAAGTCGATAGAACATTCAGGAAATGAGTGTACGTGTTGATAAATAATATGGGCATCATGGTGACTGACATTTGTATGCGACAGGTATGAGTGATTTCCTCGAATAACCATATTCCAATAGACTTACTATTCAGTCTGACTACAGTTATAATATGTAAAAGATTACTGACTGACCGACAGGTAAACGACCGTGAGTTTGGTCTTCAAGTATTTCGGATTGTAGAATATCTATAATCCAACTTTTACAGCATGCCACTACCTGATAGCTCCAAGCCATTTATTGTAAATGGCTATAACACACTCCACGGATAGGCTCCAGATAACATTTCATGACCATTCCTGTGATAGTTTATAAACCTTTCTTGATCAAAGTAATGTTATATGTATCATGGCTGCCCATGGGTCTGGCTGTTGACATATAGTTTCTTGAAGTAAATGCATGTCTCTGGGAAAAACAAACAGCTCATGTGTTGCCATCGTGTTCACAAGTGCTTATAGCATGTAAAAAGGACATTTGTTTGATCAGATTTGACTCTATACACGTACAAGAAAGCCTGATAACTGAAACATCTTAATGTAGTGCGATATAACTTTACTGCACTACATATTCTTATCAAGACCAACAAGATAGTCTGTTATTCCATACAAGTATTTCAAAGTTTGATTGTTGAAATCCGAGGGCACTCCACAGAGAAAACCTTGTACGTTGAATTACGTATTAATTAATTAATTAATTAAGAGACTACACTGGTTCATTTCTTCTGGGCTGTTACACATACTACTTTCTCTGTGGTCTAGACTTCTGCATCATGATTATGTCGATTCCAGGGAAATGTTTGTTGCATATTAACATGTTCGGATTGGGATATACATTGTTACTTGTTTTATTATAGTTCTTATAAACACAAAATAGCATATCTTTATAAAGATTGAAATGCATATGACGGCTTCATTTTTATCTAAACAGATTTTTATAATGTCGTTAACATAATGCCAAGTTCCTGATATATTATTTAAATGTTCCGTTTCTTTTTCTTGTGTAATTTTAGAGTTAGTTTCAACTTGCGAACTTTTTAAAAATGGAGTCAATATCCAGTATAAATACAGATACAGATATCGACTTGTGTACTGTACCACATCTCAAATTTACGTGAAATGTAGTTATAGACATCTTTCAGGCGTAATTAAACAATATAGATAACTGTTTATCTTATCTTGAAAATCCGGTACACAAAACTATACTAAATAATGTGTAAATGTGAAAGCTTCCTAAATACCGCGTACGTGTCGCTAAACTCCAGTTATTATGAGGACACAACGTTAGGACCGGACTCGTCTCGGAGGGTTTCCCGTCCATAAAATGAAAGTGATTTGTCAAATTTTGTTCTCCCGTATTGGCGCGCTACCTAGCAAGCGCAAGTCAGAACTCAGAAATTGCGTAATCACCGTTTTGATAGATGGGTTTGTAAAACCACAGGAAAGGTCGAACAATTTTAGCTTGCAACGTAGCCTATGGATGCGGGCAAACCCCCTCGAAAGTTGCAAATAGCCTGATGATGTAATGGTACGGTCATAATATGAAATATCTATTACAACTAACAAAAAAGGTTTTTCACAAGACTATTCATATGCTATAGATTTAAGGTTTGCTTTCGAAAACTCGATTTTGAACAACTGTTCAACTTAGCGGCAAAGTAATCCTGTGACAGGTTGTTTTAGATAAAAAGAGGCACTTATTCATATTTAGAAGAAAAACACCCCATACATATCAGTTATTTTATTGAGAAATCATATCGTATTTCATGTCAAAAATTGTAATATTAACATGTGAATTCTCAATATCAATTGAGTAATATTTAGATAGACTAATAATAAATGCTTCTATTTTCTACAGCGGCTTGTCATACAATCTCGTCTAAACATAAAAATCAAGTAAAGTATATGATAACGAATAACCTAAGGTAAAGACGTATTGTATAGACCATTGTTCTTTATGGCTTAAAGTGTTCTTGATATACTGACACAGACACATTTGGTATTCAAAGATAGACATTACTATCATTTGCTTTCTCTATATTAGTGTATAATTATATATAATAAGTATTCAACGAATTTTATAATCGTACACGAGAACCATTCACAAAAAAAAAAAAAATGAAATCCATCTTGAATAAAAAAACAACAAACTTTATTGATTAAATGTATAAAATATTTATAGAGATCCGGCAAAGCAATTTACTCCGAAGGTGTGAATTCTACAAAACAAAGTAACATGGAGTTCGTGTACTTTATCAAATCAAGTAAGTTTCCTTCTATATCAAAGATAATGATTTAAAAAGGAAAATTGAATAAATATCATACGACGATACGATACGAGATAAAAACAACATATGTTTATGGCTTGCTATTCATAAAAGTTGGATTAAACCTGTTCGGTTATATACTTGCTTCGTATTGTATTTCCGGTATAGACTATTGTAAACATCTTTTCATCCATCCAGTATAATGTTAATAAGATCACCAAATCCAGATTAAAATGAATACATGGATAATGAATACATTGGTCTTCACATGCATTGATGGTATGGCAACGTGTAGGATAGACGGATATAGCATATATAACATCCAAACATCACAAACATAAACATATTAACATCATACTTAAACAATACACATATAAACATCACACTAAAACATCGCAAATATCAACATTACACTGATACGTCACAAATATAATCATCACACTCAAACATCAATATAAGCATCACTCCCAAATATCACAAATATATAAACATCACACTCAAACCTCACAAATATATACATCACACTCAAACATCACAAATATAAACATCACACTCAAACATCACAAATATATAAACATCACACTCAAACATCACAAATATATACACATCACACCCAACAACCACAAATATAAACATCACACCCAAACAACACATGTATAAACATCACACCCAAACAACACATACATAAACATCACACCCAAACAACACATACATAAACATCACACCCAAACAACACATGTATAAACACCACACCCAAACAACACACATATATAAACATCACACTCAAACATCACAAATATATAAACGTCACACTCAAACATCACAAATATATAAACATCACACTCAAACAACACAAATATATAAACATCACACCCAAAAACCAGAAATATAAACATCACACCTAAACAACACATGTATAAACATCACTCCCAAACAACACATGCATAAACATCACATCTAAACGACACATATATAAACATCACACCCAAACAACACATGTATAAACATCACACCCAAACAACACATGTATAAACATCACACCCAAACAACACATATATAAACATCACACTCAAGCATCTCAAATATTGGTAAATAACACTTACAGGTACATACCTTAAAGATTACTCACTTGATGATCAATGCGAGTTATGCTGAGTAAAGTCCACGATGTCCTGTTATTGAAGTTGTTAATTACTCTGTCGGCATCACGGCAGTACGAGTGACATTCTTATCAGCAACTATCAATGTGTTTAAAAGGCTACCGTTCGCTAACCAATCAGGCAAACCAACAGGGGCATTTTTCAATAAAGATAAGGGAGTAGAGCGTTACAGCATTCATATTCAAATGCGCTTTTCCCTTGTATGTCCTGTATTAACCTTTTGACACTGTTTTGAGCTCTGCATGAGGACTCTACGCCCTAGAGGATTTTCATACTTTACATGAGACATTTTTCATAGTGGCTGCGGTTCAAAATTTTTATATCGATAAAGCTTATTCAATATCCCTAAGATACCATATTGATTATTCTGGATAGAGTAAGACACTTCCATTTTTATTATAACATTTCTTTGCGCTCCATTGGTTACCCATCTCGCTGGCCACTGGCTTCATTAACTAATTCTATAGAAGGACGGAACAGCTGTAGGATGAAGTGTGATCCACACTTAGGAAATGAGTCTACATGTATATTAACTCCATTATATATAGAGGATATTTAATGGTTTCCCGTTTAAGATGACGCTTATTTCACAAGTGTGACAGAATATCGATATTTTCACGAGTGCGAAGCATGATTGAAAAATATCGAAATATTCTGTCATACGAGTGAAATATATATTATATTAAACGGGAAAAAGTTCAATTTTCTTTTTATTGCATTTTATATACTTATAAACAATATCTAAATAATCGAAAATTGCGTGTCAAAAAGTGCAGGAATCAGTAGCATAATTCATGACGTCATCTCTTTGTGACGTTACTTCTGGTCAACTTCACGGTGCCATTTTGAAAGGACTGATCAGCGCAGTTTAAGAGTTTTCTGCTGTATTCGGAGAATCTGGGCATGAATAGCCACAAATGCGAAAATAGGTCATGTTTTTATCCCAAATCCCCTTATGTTTCAGTGAGGTAGCACTATAAAGTTGGCATCATTTCCGTGCTGCCATAAGGACCACTCACCACAGTCAAGTATTTCACACAGGGAAGACCGTCTCTAAATGACTATAGCTGTTGGTATGACGTTAATGTTAAATATTCTCCGTGTTATAAGAGTTTCATACAAATTTAGCTGTTAGCCAGTATGTTTAGATTGAATAGCACCCAATATAGATCCGATATCAATCTTACCGCAAGGTATCTCGATGATATAGCTGTTTTAAAAATAATATCAAGCTATTCTTAATTAATGGCATACGTTAAACACTATATTAGGTTGAAAATAGATTACTTAAAACAAACAAATGTCAAATTTTAGAGAAAAAAAAGTAAATACATTTGATTTGAATGTATTAGATTGTTTACTTACCGTGTGCTACAGTTTTTTTCTCGAAAAAGTGTCCAGGACGAACTTGTATACCGCGGTCGTGTTAGTTGCCCAGATTAACAAAAAGGCAGATGCTGATGCACTATTGGTAATCGGAAGCAACTTCAAATTCATAAAATCTTTATATGCTGATGCAAATTATATTGTCCAGATGAAGTCCGGTTTCGACAGGCCACTGTACTCCAGCTTGGGAAAGTAGCACGTTACTCTAACATTACAAATATCTGCCGTAGTTAATAGTATCTTTATGGCTTAACAACTTCCTCGATGCTCCACTATAGCTCATCGATCTCACTGAGCTGAAATGGACGTAACCCCTGGAGTACATTGGATGGCTGAACATATCTGATAACACTCTTGTAAACAATTGACGCGTACATTTAAAGTATCGGTTATGAGATCTTCATTCAGAGATTAATTTGGTCAACAAACGTGTTTGAGGAACATTGTTTGCATTTATTATCAGGAGAAGAAAGTCATAGCTCTCCTCTTCACAAAATATAGATCAAGATAATTATTGTTGACACATAAACAAAAAGGTTACGGACGCGTATCACCGTAATTCTTCGAAATGACGGCCATGTCGTTAATAGAAAACAGCTCAATCAGCCAATAATATGTCAACAGGATGCGTTTTCATCAATTTGGGAAAAAGATAAGGTTTATATTTAAATGGGGCAGCAGTGGCAGAATGGTTAAGGTGTCCCGACACTTTATCACTAGTCCTCCACCTCTGGGTTGCGAGTTCGAAACCCATGTGGGACAGTTGCCTTATACTGACCACAAGCCGGTAGTGTTTCTCCGGGTACTTTTCTTCACATCCAAAACCTGGCACGTCCTTAAATGACACTGGCTGTTAATAGGACAATAAACCAAATAAACCAAACCAAAGTTGAGGTTTAGATTAAACGTTCCCATGGCAGACTCAGACGTGAGAATATATTTTCATTGTTTTTTATTTCATACTTCCATACCATTTAAGACTCAAACCGACGGTTTATTTACCTGTTACTGTTTACACCTTTACTGAGATACGTACTATATGTTCCTACTTTTACTCTATTTGTAACGTGACTAATATAACATGGACGACAGCAACTGACCTATGTTATTTGCTTCATATTTTATTTGTTACTCTGATGATCATGTCCTCTAAGTCATCCCGTTTGATGCTCTTCGATATGCTTATTATTTTGTCGAAACAAAACCGTTTTTCATCAAAATGCGCAAAATTGCATTCGGCATAGAACCAGAAGACTCTTGCCATAATAATTTCAATATTTGATAATAGTTTCTTACGGACAGAAAATTCCTGAACGAAGACTCGTAAGATCTAGGTTTATGAAGTCTAGTACGAATCTTAAATTTCGAAATGATGACACGATTGGAAAATGTTCTAATTTCTATCGGGATGTCTTAGCTTTCATAAGATTTTACTTTGAAATATGGTTGAGCTTTTCTGATGTTCATATTCTTTATTACTTTAGACCGTTTGGTTCATCAGTACAGATGTGTTTGCCCCTATTATTGTTACCATATATCAGTTAGATCTATTTGAGAAACATTATACAGTATAAATATTTTAGTGTCTGATCTATTAAATTGATTATGCTAATGTCATTCATGATTTAGCCTGTAAACGCGGCGACATCATGGACGATGTTTGCTTATCCACCAAGTCGTAACGTTAAGCGTATACGATACTCCCATCATTATCGCGAGTAAACTTATATATTTACAAACGTGCTAGTTACATTGTGTTTGTCAATATTTGAATGATTCCGAAACAAGATATCTGTCTGAGCGTGTAACAGTGAGTGTACAAAAACATACAGTCTGAGGTTAAGTACTTTTCATTAAGGTAACAGTTTTTACTTTTCGGCTAGGTTACATGAGATTGATATAATCATTAAGTAGTGATGATACCTTAACGTCTGTCTTTGTTTATTCAATAATTAGACTTACATTGATATAAACACCTGAAATGTTAACACCCGAATGACCCATTATGTGGAATTGTCTTATGAGTGATATGTAACTGACTGATTAAAATTTGCTATATCGGTTTGTGTTTAATTAAACTACATATATCATCGGCTTTGCCCCCCAGAGCTGAAGATAGCTGCCAGAAGTCATTGGCATTGCGGTCATTAAACAATATCTTGCTGGATTATAGATTGTGTTTACCACTTTTCGTGACAATATCATCTTATATATTAGATGAACACAAACGGAAATGTCGGCACTTCCTCAAATACGATGAACGGAACAAACTGTAATCATAGGAGCGAATCTCAAAAATGATTTTAGTCCAGTCAACTTAGGGATAAACTGGAACATAATCGCATCAGAATGTATTTATTCATTTACTTTTTCATATTTATCGATGTTTATGTTTGTAGCAGAATAAAGGCCTACCAAAATCAACCTTTGAGAAAAGTTTTTTTCACGCCCTAATTTGGGACTAGAAAATAACCATAATTGCTTACTGGACCAACTTTGTAGTGTAATATCTATTTCTTTTATAATGTTGGATAAAAGGTTAATGATTAAGTTGCACAACCAGTCTATGCATAATACAGATTAGACAAAGATATTAATAGGAAATATTGCATCAAAGGAATACTGCACCAGATATATTGCTCAAAGGTGTTAAAATGTTAAACTATTGGCATTTATTGCGTTTTTAAGAAAGAGGAAAAACATAATGATAGTAAATATCAATGCTTAGAATAAATGCATAAGATAAGGCATATATATTCAACTTTATTAATAGGAAGTCTTGCTTTCATGTAATGAAATTAATTTACCTTCAAAGTTGGCTTTATGTTCCTATTTTGAACCATTTCAAGGTTCATATTGAAGGATTTCCCAGTTAGTGCAATTTGTATTTAAATACTAAGAAAGCTGAAAATCCCACGTAGCCATTTTCTGCGTATTTAATCCAAAGCAGAAATGACAGCTTGCTTGAGGTATCTGAAAATCATGAAAGAACTCATGTTGATCAATACTTCAATACCAATAACATTTTTCTTTTTCACCATTATTCCCAATAGTATAGTGTGGGGGATACATAATTTTGCATTGTTTTATATATGTTGAACTGAAAACCTTCCTGAAAACATCAATTTTATGGTAAGAGATGCATTTCAATAAATATATATTAAAAGCTTTTGAACATTTGCTTGCTGTTCTTTAAAATTACATATTTCAGGAAGAAGTGTATTCAATATTGACAAAAAATAAAGCCAAATTAGTTTAAAAGCATAATAAAAACTATTTTTTCTTAATTTTTACTTTTAGATAAGTTGATCCCATTGTCAACATATAAAAAGACCAAAAAGGAATTATCATTTAGTTGAAAATGACATTCAACCTTATTTTTCAATCCATCAACCAAAATGAAAAAAGGGGCCAAACTGTACTGTATTTTAGTTGGACTTACTGTGCTGGTCAATTTGCAGATGCATTGTTAAAAATGTAGATGTTACACTTTAAAACGTGTTTTCTCTTATCATCTTGATTACCTTGAAGGCCTAAAAAAATTCTCAAATGTCGATCTTGGAAGATTTTTTACCTGTTACAATGTAGGTACCCAGCATTCTAATAACTAAAACACATTAACGTTGCATTTATCTCCCTCTTATCGGCTATATTTTGAATAAACTGACTCGATTATTTCTGAAAACTAAGACTTCGTGTAACTGTTTTAAAATCTCGTTATATATCTATTTATTAGCACAATGTATCATATACACTATGTGTTGGTGATCCGAAGATATAGATTTGAATTTCCTGTCGTAGTTGTACCGAGAGAAATTTACTTATTCATAAGATATATATTGATTTGTTAAAGAATATTATATTATGTTCAAAATAATTGGAGGTCATGTTTAATTATTTTTCACTCCGTGTTAATATCTAAATAACTGAATAAATGTTAGTGTTAATATACATCTTATCAGTATAAGTAAAACTTACTGACGCACTGATGCATATTAACGATGATTGAATAACTTAATGAATATGCGCAAGAAACGCAACATATTTTTGTGCAATGAACACATCAATCATGAGATTCTCGCTTCCTCATGATATTTGCATAATACTGATGACCAAATTGCTATATGCGTCTGATATTAACTTTTGTCTTTCTTTACCCTCGCCAAAATACAGGCTTATATTTTAAGATACTGACCATGTATTCTCTATGTATGTAAACGTCGTTTTATATGCTTTCAAATTATGAGAGAAATTTCACCTAGTCGAACAACTAAATTTATAATCCAATATTTATATTTCCACTCAATTCAGACTCAATGAACCTACCACAGTTAACTCAAGTCATTTTTCAATGAACTATATCAAGTCCGGCGTAGGAATACATTTCGACGAAAGTGGCTCGCCAAGGCTCGCCACTTTTGTCTTTCTTTACCCTCGCCAAAATACAGGCTTATATTTTAAGACACTGACCATGTATTCTATTAATCCTGCAACAGTCATAAAAATACTCATAAAAAATAATCATTTTGAAGTGAAACGGTGTCAAAAATGATAGAAATATGTTCGCCTTTTAAACGTAGTTTCACTTTGAAGTAGGTCAGTCGAACTGACGCACGTGCTAAGATTCCAAAATACAGCTGTTTTCCGTCACTGCCGTATACAGCAAAAATATATACGGTGGGTGTATTCCGACAATGCGGTGGTAGTTGCAGGATAAACACTTATATAGAGGATATCTAACAGTACGGTCTTCAGCAACACCAAATATATTTCACGAGTATGGCTTATATTTTGATATTTTTGGCGAGTGCGTTTCACACGAGTGAAAAATATTTGGTATTACTTAAAATACTGTTAGACATTCTGTTTATTACATTTTATAACAAGTTATACCGAGGCATCTTAGTCTCTCCCATAGTTCATTGCAGTCCCCTGTCAACGGCTCACAAATGTACGCCAAATCGTGACGTTATGTATTCTCTCTTGGTATGACGGAGATCTATATGCAAATCCAAATTTTCCCCATTGTCGTTTGTAAGCAATGTTCTCATTGTCAGATCAGAAAAAAATAAGTTTTTCACTAGTGAAAAATATCAGAAAAAGTGACCAATGACTAATTTACGATATTTCACTGGTAAAAAATGTAATTCATCATATTTTAGAAAAAAAAAAACCGTCGTTTTGATATGACGTCAATCCAACGAAAATAGTTTTTCAAAGAAAACTTTAATGATGGATTGATATTCTGAAGACGGGACAAACGGACAAATATAATGTCAATACTGCAATTGAAGTTCAAATCAGGTAAAATAATATTTTGTAAGTGAAGGTCTTTTCTTTCTGTCCTTCAGAATATTCACAACATGCTTAATTATATAGTAATGCATACAGACCACTGCATGAACTTTTGCAGTTAATAAATAATGAACTGCTTTATACCCCCATACGCCTCAACATAACATTATTCAATCCTTAATTGACTTATACATCAAATGCGGTAGGTAGCATTTATAGGCAGACCGCTCTGGAACCGTCAATCAAATAGGTGTGCATCTTTGTTTGTTGTAGCTGAAACACATGGGTGCAATTATTACAATAATGTGTAATTGATACAGTGTAAATGAACATACATTTATCATATTACATCAGAAAAAATACTTTGTAATTAACATATCCATCACGGTACGTATTTGCGGTCTTCATCAACTTTACATAGTTTCTTTATTGCACATCCAAATATATTTATTTTCTTATTCTCATTAAACTGAAACGATTTTTCCCCAATGGGCTGATTGACCACGATGCATCATATGTGAGCAATGTCTGTGAGATTGAAACGTATAAATATGGGGTCCTGCCGACATTGTGTATAACCAGTTTCTTGGAAACACAGCGAAACGGTAAGTGCTCAAGATGATTATCTCATGGTGCATTTCTATGATTTAAATTAGTTTATAAAGAACTGTTACGACTCTACAGTAACAAAAGATAATGGAAAAGATGTATAATACAGTTTTGTATTCATTATTCATCCAACGCTGTAACTTTTACTTAATTGATTTATCTAATTGCGGTGTCATCCTATATGACGTTTGTACAACTCTTTGAGGAATAGAAAGCAAATTTCCTGTTAAATCTGGATATATTGTAATCGTTATGAATGATTCGATCTCTCAACGTATATAATGAATGAATTGCAAATCACAAAAAAATATTCAAAAGAAGCACAAGTAAATATCTTATTTATTTATTCATTTATTAATAATTCATTTGATTTATTAATTTAATAATTTGTTTATTCATTTCAGGTTTCTCCTCCCTTACTGCCTTTAGAAGTTAAAAATGCTGAAAGCAGTAGTCATGTTGCTAGCCATTGCCGTGGTTCTCGGCACAGTACAGGCGATGACTTATATCAATGGGTTCTCTTCGCCAGGTCTGGATGAGAGCTTTAGTAAGTAGATAACTTACAAATGATAAGTCTTTTAAAGTGTATCTTATTTCATCGCACTCGGTCTGTTGATCGTTCTTTGTATGAAGAATATTTTTTGACTTCCTGAGGTAGTATGGGGAAACTCCGATGTCAATACTAATCGAAAAAGGTTATAATGATATAGGGGACATTTAACGGATTCCCATATATACCATATATCTAAAATGTAACAAGTATGACAGAATATTAATGATTTCACGAGAGTTAAGCACGAGTGAAAAATATCGAAATATTCTATCATACGAGTGAAACATATGTTATATTCAAAGGAAAAACCGTTCAATTTTTTTTTATTGAATTTTATGCTAAAACACATAATTAAAATCATCGAAAAATTAATCATGTCAATATGTGCGGGAATCATTTACATAATTCATGACGTCGTCTCTTTGTGACGTTACTCCACGTCAACTTGACGGCGGACATTTTGTCAAAAACTAGTATGTATATTTCAGAAGTACCGCAAAATAACATTGATATATCTTAGCTTCGATTGGAAAAGCACTCGTGTGACAGAATATTTCAATATTTTTCACTCGTGCGGAAATATCGATATTCTGCCATACTCGTGAAATATATATTATATCAAACTAGAAACCATTCGATATCATCTATTTATCCCAAAATGCAATGAAAATAGATAAATCAGATTTGATATAGAGCTATATCTGCATTTTGAAAACATGGAAATTAAGATACAGAGATTAGTCGTTTGAACCATTCAGTATATCAAGGCGTGCACTTTTAAAATTTCACGAAGCAGAACAGAAATTACAGTGATTGATAAAACACTTTTCATATTCAATAAACCACACTGTAAAAACAACATCAAAACTTCTTAATTCAAAACTAATTTCCTTGAAATACGGATTCCTTAAATGTAATGATCGCCGTGTGAGAAAAACAGTGCTAAAATAGGCATTAGAAAATGGTTGAAAGGATAATTGAAATATCTTTTTCACGGAAGTCCAGCCATTGAACGCATAGACACTTTCGAATGCTTCTATACTGATTTAATAAAATGTTTCGGAAATGTTGATATTTTTATTGTGTGTAACGAGGCGCGTAGCTGATGTGTTTCGTCACATATCAGTAGAGCATTCAAACTTTTCATTATGTGCTTTGTTTTTCTATAAATCTCTGGAAAAAATTATTTGATTTTATTACTCCAAAACCTATAACGTCATTTATTTGAGGAAAGGGCGGGGGTAATGTGATAACTTGTACCCTATCTTGTGGTCTCGTTTTGGTAAATCAATATGTTTAAACAAACGGTTGTTAAATACGTGATCCTGCGTACTCATAGTTTGTTCCCGTAGAAAATATTTATGACTTTTGTTTTTCCTTGATAACATAAGTTTTGAAGTTTGCGTATAATGTAACTCTCAGTATTAGAAATAAAATTAAAATATTTTATCTCGGATGTATTACTTACCCTCCTTACATTCACAACTACTCGGTGTGTTTGGTCGAGAAAATATTAAAGGAAGTAAACATACAATCACGCGACAAAATGATGAATACATTTCCCTGTCCAACCACACGCGCTAGTAAGGATACATATGATTCAGTCACGATTTTTCGCACCACCTAAATTTTTATAAATCTGCCTCCAAGGGCATGAAAAACAATGGTAAAATCAAGTAGAATGACAATTCCTTCTGAGAAACAGCAATTTTGCACTGTGTAGGATTGTAGCATCGGCAACGTGCAACACATGCCCTTATGTTCGCGAACTCTCGAATTTTGTGTCGTACATGTACGTACTCACAAGTTATGTCCCTTGGTTCAGTAATTATAGAACACATGAAATACAAGTTTACATTTTCTAAAAACGAAACGACACTTGGAGAATTAAGTAAATTGTTTATTTAGTTTAAAAGATATACTCTATAGAATTTACTTGAAATGCGAAAACAAAAACTTGACAGTGAAAAGAAAGCTTAAGTACACGGGAGTACCTAATAGTTAACAGGTGTCAATAATATGTCAAAGGTCTCAATCTAAACACCGTCCTGCGAGAGGATCTCCCCGAATTGCAAAAACACGCCTTGGTGTCTTGTAAATATGTAGTAACTGTGTACGGCGTCTATACTTCATTCGCGTGATTTGTTACATCTTGAATTACATTGTGCTTTTGGTTACCATGTTTTGCACGTGATTGTCTGCTTACTTCAAAATATGGGGTTAAACTGACCTACTTAGTATCTTAAAACTGGCACATAAAGTGATCATAGTGAAAAGATGCTTCATTAGATTACTTATGTAGCGAGTTTCTTAACAAATTTGCATTTTTAATTTGATCTATAACTTACATACTCCAGTAAGAATACAATATATCCATACAAAAATGAGCACACAAAACAAAACGCGGCGTGGACCCATCAATCATTATATAACTGTTTATCGAAGTTCGTGATATGTGAATGATTTTTGTGTTTATGTTTCATGGCTTAAATCTGGCATCTCCCTCAATTCACTTTTTTGTTTTGTTTAAGTCTGAGCTTAAGCGAACGCGTATACACGTTAGATAATTTTCATTTTCATTTTTTTTGGACACTCACTTTATATTCAAACATTTATTCAAAACTTTATATTACAATCATATCAATATGTTTGTTCTGTTTAGATGGACCTGACTGGAGGAGGAACCCATATCCTAGGATGTGTGACTGCACACGTGTTTGCAAAATGATGGGTTATTATGGATGAACCCAACAGTTACCGCTGTGTAAGTGCGTTTTTACATGATGAAATTCCACCAGAATCGAAATTTGCATATCTCATTAATGACCAAACAACAGACATACGGCACTGACCACACAACAGACATACGGCACTGACCACATTACAGACATACAGTAATGACCACACAACAGACATACGGTAATGACCAAACAACAGACATACGGTACTGACCACACAACAAACATACATTAATGACCACATAACAGACATACAGTAATGACCACACAACAGACATACAGTAATGACCACATAACAGACATACAGTAATGACCACACAACAGACATACAGTAATGACCACACAACAGACATACAATAATGACCACACAACAGACATACGGTAATGACCACACAACAGACATACAGTAATGACCACACAACAGACATACGGTAATGACCACACAACAGACATACAGTAATGACCACACAACAGACATACGGTACTGATCACACAACAGACATACAGTAATGACCACATAACAGACATACGGTACTGACCACACAACAGACATACAGTAATGACCACATAATAGACGTACAGGAATGACCACACAACAGACATACAGTAATTACCACACAACAGACATACAGTAATGACCACACAACAGACATACAGTAATGACCACACAACAGACAGACAGTAATGACCACACAACAGATATAAAGTAATGACCACACAACAAACATACAGTAATGACCACACAACAGACATGCGGTAATGACCACACAACATACATGCAGTAATGACCACACAACAGACATACAGTAATGACCACATAACAGACATACGGTAATGACCACACAACATACATACGGTAATGACCACACAACAGACATACGGTAATGACCACACAACAGACATACAGTAACGACCACACAACAGACATACAGTAATGACCACACAACAGACATACAGTAATGACCACACAACAGACATACAGTAATGACCACACAACAGACATACAGTAATGACCACACAACAGACAGACAGTAATGACCACACAACAGACATAAAGTAATGACCACACAACAAACATACAGTAATGACCACATAACAGACGTACAGTGATGACCACAAAACAGACAGACAGTAATGACCACACAACAGACACACGGTTATGACCACACAACAGACATACAGTAATGACCACACAACAGACATACAGTTATGACCACACAACAGACATACAGTAATGGGTAAGATTTTCAAAACATATAAACGAGATGTTTGGATATATAAAAATGCTGATTATGAAAAGTTTAATAGTCTTATTAGAGAGTTTCCATGGCAAGATAGGATGGAAAACTGTACTGTAAACGAAGCATGTGAACTATTTACTAATTCTTTCCTCACCTTTGCTAACATGTGTATACCTAAGAAAACCGTAACTATAAGGAAATCTGACAAACCATGGTTTAATTCAGAACTACGCAAAGAGATCAGGAAAAGGGACAGATTCCATAAAAAAGCACGCAAATCTAATCGTCCGGTTGACATACTGAAATTCAAACAACAGCGAAACAGGGTAAATAACATGAAAAAAACTGCTAAATTATCGTTTTTCGAAAATATAAATGGTATTATAAACAATTTTGCCGTACATGATTCTAAGTCTTATTGGAAACTAATGCATCGTTTAATTGGAAAATCGGGTAAATCGGAATCAATTCCTTCACTATACGACAGTACTAAAGGTGAATTGGTAGATGATAATAAGAAGAAAGCTGATTTGTTGAACTCTTTCTTTTGCTCCATATCTGAAATTATTGATGAACCAATTGATATTCCTGACTTTACATCAAGAGGTAATAATACTATTGAAAATATTATTTTATCTGTTAGTGAAGTAAAGGATATTCTTTTGAATCTTAAATTAAACAAAGCTACTGGTAAAGATACTATTAGTCATGAAATGTTGAAAAATACTGCTGAAACTGTATGCATTCCCTTACAGTTATTATTTAATTTATCCTTAATTCAATGTAAGTTTCCTAACCAATGGAAGACTGCTATGGTAATACCTCTATTCAAAAAAGGTGAACGTTTTTTATCCTCTAATTATAGACCAATTTCTCTGCTTAGCACTGTTAGTAAAGTTTTTGGGCGAGTTGTGTATAAACATCTATATAACTTTGTCTTTGATAACAACCTTTTATATAAGTATCAGTCTGGTTTTCTTCCGGGTCATTCTACTGTGTCACAATTAATTGAGATTTATCATAACATTTGCCTATCATTGGAAAATAAACTGCAAACTTGTATGTTTTTTTTTCGATATTTCTAAGGCTTTTTGATAGGGTTTGGCATCGTGGACTTCTGACAAAACTTTATTCATATGGGTTCAAAGGTAATATTTATAACTGGTTAAAAGACTATATAACTGACAGAAATCAATTCGTTGTCATTGGTTACTCAAGCTCAGATACCGGATACTTGAAAGCTGGAGTTCCACAAGGGTCGGTGTTAGGGCCATTTCTATTTTTAATATTTATTAACGACATTTCTGAAAATTCATTTTCATTGTCAAGAATGTTTGCTGATGATACTTCTCTCTCATACTCTGGAAATAACAGAATGAATATAGAACGGCATTTGAATGATGATTTAACAGCTATAGATCATTGGTCAAAACTATGGAAAGTTACTTTTAATCCAAGCAAAACTGATGTTATAATCTTCAACGGCTCTCTTGAAAAAATTGATACTAATTTACAATTTAATAACACAACATTGACTTGCAGTAATATACACAAACACTTAGGAGTAACGTTGAACGAAAATGCTAAGTGGGAAACTCATATTTCAAATATCGTTAATTCTGCCTCACGTCACTTATCTGTTTTACGTAAGTTGAAATTTACTTTGAGAAAGGAAATTTTGTCTAAATTATATATTGTATTTATAAGACCCTTGTTAGAATATGCGAGTGAATTATGGGATGGGTGTAACAACTCAGATACTGACAAGTTAGAGAAAATTCAGTTAGAAGCAGCTAGAATTGTCACAGGTTTAACCTCATTTACAAGTAGACAGTCGCTATATATAGAAACCGGGTGGGAAACACTATTAGAAAGGCGAAAGCAGAAACAACTTTTATTATTCTATAAAATGCACTATAATATGGCGCCATCTTATTTGAACGACCTTTTGCCCAACAGAGTTAATGAAAATACTACTTACAACTTGAGAAATAACCAAGATTATGTACCACCTAGATGTCGTCTGTCTCTATATGAAAAATCATTTCTTCCCAGCACAGTAAAAACATGGAATTCATTAGACATCACTGTAAGATCTTCAGAAACAACAGCAAAATTTAAAAGACAAATAAAACGAAAAATACCTGTAGCAATAAGACTAGGAGTTGGTGACAGAAAACTTGATGTCATTCACACTAGACTTCGACATGGATGTAGCTCATTAAATTCAGACCTTTTTAAAGTTAATTTAACTCTGAACCCTTCATGTAATTGTTCATTTCCCTTGGAAAATGCGCTACATTATTTTTTACAATGTCACCAATATAACGATCATCGTGTCATGTTTTTGAGGAAATTGTCTGTATTTAATGCCCATATAGATCTAAATCTGATACTTAATGGATCAGATAGACTTAGTCAAATTGACAATGACAATATACGGTTGATTGTTCAAGAATATATAAAAAATACTAACCGTTTTTATTAATCTGATGTCATTTATGTCATAATTGTAAGTCATGAACAATAGACTATACAACTCCTATATCAATTTGTGCAAAATAAATTATATATGACATATATATTATGCAAAATACTGATATATATAACATCGATAGACTATATATATCGAAACTATATTGTTGATAGTACATGTAAACCAACATTTTTATTACCATATTGTACATTTTGTTTTATGTTTACTTATTAATATTATGTCATGATCATTTACTTAATAGCCATAACACTATTGTAATTTTGGTAACTGGTATGGCACACGTCGTTGTTTCAACCAATAAATATTAATGTTGTGTTCTTTTATATATATATAGAACATCTAGGTGTAAAATATCATTATATTGTATCGTAAATGCTGCCATTTGTTAATACCATTATATTCATGTTTATGGAAGAGGACAATTATAAGTTGTAAAACTTGTGTCCAATTCCTTTTGAAATGTTTTCAAATAAAATATGTTTACACTAAAAACAGTAATGACCACACAAAAGACATACAGTAATGACCACACAACAGACATACAGTAATGACCACACAACAGACATACAGTAATGACCACACAACAGACATACAGTAATGACCACACAACAGGCATACGGTAATGACCACACAACAGACATACAGTAACGGCCACACAACAGACATACAGTAATGACCACACAACAGACATACAGTAATGACCACACAACAGACAAACAGTAATGACCACATAACATACATACAGTAATGATCACACAACATACATACAGTAATGATCACACAACAGACGCACAGTAATGACCACACAACAGACATACAGTGATGACCACACAACAGACATACAGTTATGACCACACAACATACATACAGTAATGGCCACACAACAGACATACAGTAATGACCACACAACAGACATACAGTAATGACCACACAACAGACATACAGTAATGACCACACAACAGACATACGGTAATGACCACACAACATACATGTACATACGGTAATGACCACACAACAGACATACGGTAATGACCACACAACAGACATACGGTAATGACCACACAACAGACATACAGTAATGACCACACAATATACATATCGTACTGACCACACAACATACATACAGTAATGACCACACAACAGACATACAGTATTGACCACACAACATATATATTGTACTGACCACACAACATACATACGGTAATGACCACACAACATACATACAGTACTGACCACACAACAGACATACAGTAATGACCACACAACAGACATACAGTAATGACCACACAACAGACATACAGTAATGACCACACAACATACATACCGTACTGACCACACAACATACATACGGTAATGACCACACAACAGACATACAGTATTGACCACACAATATACATATCGTACTGACCACACAACAGACATACGGTAATGACCACACAACATACATACAGTAATGACCACACAACATACATACCGTACTGACCACATAACAGACATACGGTAATGACCACACAACATACATACAGTAATGACCACACAATATACATATCGTACTGACCACACAACAAACATACAGTACTGACCACACAACAGACATACGGTTTTGACCACACAACATACATACAGTAATGACCACACAACAGACATACAGTAATGACCACATAACAGACATACAGTGATGACCACACAACAGACAGACAGTAATGACCACACAACAGACACACGGTTATGACCACACAACAGACATACGGTAATGACCACACAACAGACATACAGTTATGACCACACAACAGACATACAGTAATGACCACACAACATACATACAGTAATGACCACATAACAGACATACAGTAATGACCACACAACAGACACACAGTAATGACCATACATCATACATACAGTAATGACCACACAACATACATACAGTAATGACCACACAACAGACATACAGTAATGACCACATAACAGACATACAGTAATGACCACACAACAGACACACAGTAATGACCACACATCATACATACAGTAATGACCACACAACAGACATACAGTAATGACCACACAACAGACATACAGTAATGACCACACAACATACATACAGTATTGACCACACAACAGACATACAGTAATGACCACACAACAGACATACAGTAATGACCACACAACAGACATAAAGTGATGACCACACAACAGACATACAGTAATGACCACATAACAGACATACAGTAATGACCACACAACAGACATACAGTAATGACCACACAACAGACATACAGTAATGACCACATAACAGACATACCGTAATGACCACACAACAGACATACAGTAATGACCACATAACATACATACAGTAATGACCACACAACATACATACCGCACTGACCACACAGCATACATACAGTAATGACCACACAACATACATACGGTATTGACCACACAACATACATACAGTAATGACCACACAACATACATACGGTACTGACCACACAACAGACATACCGTAATGACCACACAACAGACATAAAGTGATGACCACACAACATACATACCGTACTGACCACACAACATACATACGGTAATGACCACACAACATACATACAGTACTGACCACACAACAGACATACAGTAATGACCACACAACAGACATACAGTAATGACCACACAACAGACATACAGTAATGACCACACAACAGGCATACGGTAATGACCACACAACAGACATACAGTAATGACCACACAACAGACAAACAGTAATGACCACACAACATACATACAGTAATGACCACACAACAGACATACAGTAATGACCACACAACAGACATACGGTACTGACCACACAACATACATGCAGCATTGACCAGATAACAGACGCACAGTAATGACCACACAACAGACATACACTGATGACCACACAACAGACATACAGTTATGACCACACAACATACATACAGTAATGACCACACAACAGACATACAGTAATGACCACACAACAGACATACAGTAATGACCACACAACAGACATACAGTAATGACCACACAACATACATACCGTACTGACCACACAACATACATACGGTAATGACCACACAACAGACATACGGTAATGACCACACAACAGACATACGGTAATGACCACACAACAGACATACAGTAATGACCACACAATATACATATCGTACTGACCACACAACATACATGTACATACAGTAATGACCACACAACAGACATACAGTATTGACCACACAACAGACATACAGTAATGACCACACAACAGACATAAAGTGATAACCACACAACAGACATACAGTAATGACCACATAAAAGACATACAGTAATGACCACACAACAGACATACAGTAATGACCACATAACAGACATACAGTAATGACCACACAACAGACATACAGTAATGACCACACAACAGACATACAGTAATGACCACACAACAGACATACAGTAATGACCACATAACAGACATACAGTAATGACCACACAACAGACATACAGTAATGACCACAAAACAGACATAAAGTGATGACCACACAACAGACATACAGTGATGACCACACAACATACATTAAATATTTACCACACAATAGACTTATGAATTATAAAATTCTGAATGTCGTATGTCGAGCTGACGTAACACTATCTGAATGTTGACCGTCGTATATATGAATGTTGGACCAATTTCACAGAGCAAGTGTATGTACTTTTATAGAAAATTACTTGTTTCTCGTTTTAGGTTGTCAGGTCCTGATATTGACGAATTTGAAGACGGAAACATCAAGTTACAGATCTAATAGAAATAAAATTTCAACTCGAAAGTATACTGACAAATAAAAGCATCAACTATTTTATGGTTTGCGGCTTTGTCTATTTATCTAATATCCTATCTAGATAAAACAACATTGTTGTAGAAACAAAATCTATATATGTACGTATATGTAATTTGAATGTCTGTCGTACATCACGTTAATGTTACGTTGATCCTTAATCCAACTCTGACCCGTTCATGAATTGCCTTACTGTGTTAACCGGGGGTAAAGCTATAGTCCACACGTTAGTAAAGCGTGACACCACCTCCTTTGCGCCCCGCTGTTAGAATAGGGAATTTCCAATAAAATAATTCAAGAAACGGTTCAATGCTGTTTGTTTATTACAGATTAGTAGATGTATATAACCTATTAATCAGAGAAAGCTTCTGTAATCGATATCCTTACCACTAGAAACATGTACAGTTGTATACATGTCATTATAAATCAGTGAGTAAGAAACAATAGTTTATGTATTTGAACACTACTAAAGATATTTTCGGGAATTTTTGTAAATAATGATACTACTACTTAATAAGTCCGTTGCATATAAGAAGGCAACATTAATCAGATAATATTTACCATTGTATGGCACTGCCACTTTATAACCCTACCAATTCAGTTGCGAGTTCACCAGCTTATGAACTGCCAACTGAAATTTGAATTTGAAAATTTCAAAAAAAAATAATTCGCACGACAAATAAAAAATCGCAGATGGTAAATATAAGCATTGAACGGCTTTCAGTTGGCATTCATAGTCAATATGAATGCCAACTGAAAGCCGTCCAATGCTCAACTATACCAGTAATCGACACACAACGGAACTCTAATACCGGATGTAATACTAGATACAACATCCGACGTCTAATGGATATCATAGAGTACATCATACAGCTATTCAAACATGACAGAATTGAATATTAAGCTTCTTTTATTTGATATTAATATTAATAACTAAAGAGGACTGCTCGGTTTTGAAAATTAGTCATGCTATATTGTATTCAGTTATCTGTTAGGTAATTTAGTTCAGGTTTATCATCGTTTTAAACCTTGGTTTTGTAATTTTCATCATTTTATATCCGTACTTCTGAACTGGTTTTAGTTTAAACATATTTTATATGCTTTTTTAATAATGACAAAAGGATTAGTCAGCATGTTTTTCCAACTTATAAATGACTTCTCCCATAATAATAACAAAATAATAAACAATAACATAGTCACATGATGGCATATACAAATATTCAGAAATTCGATAAAGAAACGAAAAGATAATGAGAGAGAGAGAGAGAGAGAGAGAGAGAGAGAGAGACAGACAGACAGACAGACAGACAGATACAGAGACAGAGAGAGAGAGAGAGAGGTACATATAAAGTTAAATGACTGCATGAATTAAGTTTTTTTTTTATATTATAGGAAAATAGTATGAAAAGAAGGGGGGGGGGGGGGGATAGGAAGTGATGATTAGTCGAATCTTCCCGACATTCTCAAGAAGTTTTGCACAACTTTGGCGATTTTTATATTGTCAGTTGAGGAGATATTCTTGTCACCATTGCAAAGTATATTTATATTAACAGGACCGTACCAGGTTAAATCAGCAATAAGAGTTCCTCTTAAGTTGTTTTACAGGGGACAGTTAAGGAAAAAATGATGGGAATCTTCACAGGGATGTCCACATTGACAAGCAGGCGAATCGACGAGATTGGCTCTAAAAAGATCATAGCTTAGTGCACTTGCTCGATTTCTTATTCTGTTGGGTAGAATATTAAGTTTTCGAGGACCATAACTGATAAAATGCTTGTCACTTTTAGATTAGATTTGAAGGAACTTAAAGTAGGCGAGTTTCTGATAGTGTTATGTAAGTCATTCCAAAGTTTTGAAGTAAGAAGGAAAGAAAGAGCTTTTTGATAGTTGTAGACGAAAGTGTTGTTCCCTAAGTAAATCTGCATTTCGTAAATTATAAGGAGCTATGTTGCCAATATACATTGGTAGTAGGTCGATAAGAAAAGTAGGTGCCAGATTATTTACTATAGAATAGAATAACGAGAGTTTACGAGCATCTCTTCTCTTCGAAAGGGGTAACCAACCGGTTTCCAGATATAAGAACTCTTTTTTTGTGAATATGGGCAGCCCTGTGACTATTCTTGCGGCCTCTAGATTTATCTTTTCTAATAACAATGAGTTTGTTGTACCGGTATTCGTTTATGTTTTAGAATCAGTGCTGCCTTGTATACTGGCCACTTAATCGGCTACACTGTAGCATTCTACATAGATCAGTGACCGACAAAATCAATAAAAAGACTAAAAACATAGATTTGCATAGAGACCACTCAAAAGTAGAGAGAGACTAAGACCATGTGCCCCAGGTGGGTAAGCGTCTTCAACCTCACCAACGACATATGTCATGTCAATATATTTATTCGGTTCCATTACAGGCCACATTATCTAAATGAGAACTAGGGTGGTGATAAAGGAACCACTAGGCATATGAACAAAGTCGAGCATTTCTGACGCATTTCGTGCAAGGAAACTAAATATTTTCCAAAGAGAACAGGATGGCCACCATTAAAATTGTCCTGTTGTTTTCATGAACCTGCAAGTATCGAAAACCTGCATGTTA
The DNA here is from genome assembly GCF_902652985.1 of Pecten maximus. Taxonomy (NCBI): domain Eukaryota; kingdom Metazoa; phylum Mollusca; class Bivalvia; order Pectinida; family Pectinidae; genus Pecten; species Pecten maximus. Next base: position 22,792,620 of record NC_047028.1, read on the forward strand.
TCATAATCATCATCTGTCACGGAAATATACATATACCATGCTTAAAAAGAAGTGTATCCTTACTAACTAGTCTACCTGCCTTCCTGCCCGCCCGCCCGTCCATCCGTCCGTCCTTCTTTCTTTCTTTCTTTCTTTCTTTTACACAATATATAACATTTGTTGTAATAATCAAGATATGAGGAGTATGTTCCGGAAATTCCTTATGCCGTATCATCAAATCTGTAGATTTTGTTGGTCAGCGGTCACTAGTCACACGTGACTGCTTCTGAAATAAACAATATTACATATGTTGTGCGTATAATATGAATAATGAACCCCTTTTTTAATGGACGAGGTTTATCTTCATAAAATAGTTTCATTACAAATTCCAAGTACTTCAGCCGATTAGCTCTGATGTTCATTGTTCAAAATGGTCAAAATGGCCACAATTTCTGAAATAGATAGCTTGTGTACTAGATAAGCCCGAAACATTTAGATTTTTTTTTTCACACCTTAGATAACGTCACACAACATTTGATACAGAAAAGAGGCCTTTCAATAACACAACTACATTTCTCTTAAGCTCAGGGTTAGAGTCCTACACATGGCAGATTTATTTCTGACTGCTTTGTACTCTAGTAAAAATCTTACATTAAAAAGTAACATTCTCAATAATCTACTTGTACACAATAAATCACCATATATACCCAGGTAAAATATCTTTCCTTTGTCTTCGTATTATTTTTGTTATCAATAACTTATCAGAAGCTACAAGGTCTCTCTGTACTATAGCGACAAGATTGCCCACCACAACTGTCCTAACCGGGGAAAGTCTGCAATAAGCAAGGTCGAGAGGAAGTGTACGTAGGACTGTATGCGAGTAGATAATATGGCGCACATAGGGAAGAAGATAGTACATTTACCTGTACGAAGTTTCCTAGCAAGAACACGTTGTAACGACATTATACGCAATGTTTTAGACAAGGAAGCCTCTAAATGTCGAGTAAGTAAAAAGTGTTATCACGTGTCTGGTATATATATAATGTGAAGAGTAAATCTGACGACTATACTGGTTGTTTATGGGCAAGGAAGTCACAATCAGGCCATCATAAATACTGGTGTCGATCTTCTATTAATAGAAACATGTGTACTGGATAGCTGTTATACTATAAACAATCACCAAATTCTAAATATAATGATTTGAATTCGTTCCTATTTCATGACATGTGAAGCGTGTCGCTTTAACTTATCAGGTAAGACGGTATCGGTGTCAATAACTTGGATGTCCAGGTACTGCTATAACCCAGCACAGGTAAACTATAAATATCCCAGCTGAAGGTAAACATTATCAGCTGGTCCCTGTTGATTCAGCTATGTTAAGTACACTTAATTTAAATACGCTTGTGTCTGTATTTAGAGCTCTGCCTCTTTTATTAACTTATTTGATAACTGAAGCTGTACGAGAAGTAGTATCAATTCTTAATCTTAGTCCCTCCCAGAATTCATTGCAGTCCCCGTCAACGGCTCACAAATGTACGCCAAATCGTGACGTTATGTATTCTCTCTTGCATTATGACGTCATATAATATGACGGAGATCTATATGCAAATCTAAATTTCCCCCATTGTCGTTTGTAAGCAGTGTTTTGATTGTCAGATCTGAAAAAAAAGTGACTAATGACTTTACGATATTTTACTGGTAAAAATGTAATAGATATATTTCGTACATTTCTTACGTCATAAAACAATCTATCTTATATTTAAAAAAAAAAAAACGTCATTTTTGTATGACGTAACTCCAACGAAAAACGTTTTTTCAAAGAAAACTTAATGATGAATTTATATTCTGAAGACGGGACAAACGGACAAATATAATGCCAATACTGCAATTGAAGTTCAAATCTGGTAAAAACAATATTTTTTGTAAGTACAAGTCTTTACTTTCTGTCCTTAGAAATACTTTTTAATTAACATATCCATCACGGTATGTTTAGCGGTCTTCATCAATTTAACATAGTCTCTCTATTGCACATCCAAATATACTTATTTTGTTATTCTCATTAAACTGAAACGATTTTTTCCCAATGGGCTGATTAATCACGATGCATCATATGTGAGCAATGTCTGTGAGATTGAAACGTATAAATACGGGGTCCTGCCGACATTGTGTAGAACCAGTATCTTGGAAACACAGCGAAAAGGTAAGTGCTCAAGATGATTATTACATAGAACATTTCTATGATTTAAATTAGTATAAAGAACAGTTACGACTCTACAGTAACACTGGATCATGGAAAAGATGTATAATACAGTTTTGTATTCATTATTCATCCAACGCTGTAACTTTTACTTAATTGATCTATCTAATTGCGGTGTCATCCTATATGACGTTTGTACAACTCTTTGAGGAATAGAAAGCAAACCTGTTAAATGTGGATAGATTGTAATCGTTATGAATGATTCGATCTCTCAACATATATAATGAATGAATTGATTATCGCAAAAAATTATTCAAAAGAAGCACAAGTAAATATCTTATTTATTTATTCATTTATTAATAATTCATTTAATTTATTAATTTAATAATTTGTTTATTCATTTCAGGTTTCTCCTCCCTTACTGCCTTTAGAAGTTAAAAATGCTGAAAGCAGTAGTCGTGTTGCTAGCCATTGCCGTGGTTCTCGGCACAGTACAGGCCACGATATATACCGATGGGTTCTCCGTGACAGGAATGGATGTCAGCTTTAGTAAGTAAATAACTTACAAATGATAAGTCTTCTAAAGTATATCTCATTCCATCGCTGTCGGTCTTTTGATGGTTCTTTGTATGAAGAATAGTTTTTGACTTCCTGAGGTAGTATAGGGATACTCCGATGTCAATTCTCATCGAAAAAGGTTATAACGATATAGGGGATATTTAGCGGATTCCCGTTGAATATACCATATATCGAACAAGTATGACAGAATATTGATATTTTCACGAGTGCGATGCAAGAGTGAAAGATATCGAAGTATTGAGTCATACGAGTGAAATATATGTTGTATTCAAAGGGAAACCGTTCAATTTTCTTTTTATTGGTTCTCTTATGCTAAAACACAAAATTAAAAGCATCGAAAAATTAATTATGTCAAAATGAACATTTGGTCAAAAACTAGTCTGAAATTTTCAGAACTACCGAAAAATAACACATTGATATATCTTCGTTTCGATTGGAAAAGCACTCGTATGACAGAATATTTCGATATTTTTCACTCGTGCGAAAATATCGATTATCATAATCTGTAATACTCATGAAATATATGTTATATTAAACTCGAAACCCTTTCATATCATCTTTATATTCCAAAAATGCAATGAGAATAGATAAGTAAGATTTGATATAGAGCTATATCTGAATTATAAAAACATGAAAATTAAGATACAGATATTAGTCGTTTGAACCATTCAGAATATCAAGGCGTGGAACTGTAAAAATTTCACGAAGCAGAACAGAAGTTACAGTGATTGATAAAACACTTTTCATATTCAGTAAACCACACTGTAAAAACAACATTTAAACTTCTTAATTTGAAACTAATTTCCTTGAAATACGGATTTCTTAAATGTAATGATCGCCGTGTAAGAAAAACAGTGCTAAAATAGGCATTAGAAAATGGTTGAAAGGATAATTGAAATATCTTTTTCACGGAAGTCCAGACATTGAACGCATAGACACTTTCGAATGCTTCTATTCTTCTTTAACTTTTTTCCGGAAAATGTCGATATTTTTATTGTGTGTATTGACAAACGAGGCGATTAGCTGTTTCGTCACATATCAGTTGAGCATTCAAACTTTTCTTTATGTGCTTTGTTTTTCTATAAATCTCCGGAAAAAGTTATTTGATTTTATTACTCCAGACCTATTATGTCATTTATTTGAGGAATGACAAATGACAGATGACAAATTTGTAATTTAACTCTCAGTACTATAAATAAGGTTAAAAAAATTTATTTCGGATTTTTAAGGACCCTCCTTACATGCACACATACATTAAATGAAATAAACATACAATCACGCGATAAAAATGTCTCGAATTTTGTGTCGTACGTGTACGTACTCACAAGTTATGTCCCTTGGTTCAGTAATTCTAGAACACATGAAATACAAAGGTGCTGTTGCAGGAATGCTCTAACACCGCCCACGAAGGAAATCGATCCTTTACCTAATGCCCGGATAGACATATCCATGGGGCATCTGATAGTACATGTGAAAACCTTGTTCCGTTCCGGACATGCGGAACGAGGCCATTTTGGACCAAAGTCGTAAATACTCACAAGCACACTTTATCAAGTATTTATAAGGTCAAAATGTTATTTGTTTGTAAAGAAAATTGCACTAAAATTACATTTATATATCGGGCAACGTAATCTGATATCGATTGTATGAATCTTTTCGTTAGTTTCTGTGAAATTTGACATCAAGCATAACAAATGATATTTCTCATAAAGTTGAATGCACGTTTAAACGGCATTTTGTCAAATTTAAACCCCGAGTACTATCGAATTTTGTCGATAGAAAATATCTCCATTCATTTGTGTAATCCATGAAAAATAATTGCGCTTCAGAATTACTGGATATGCCTCGTTTTTGCAACTTTTATTAGTCAACCCCCCATAAATCTTCATATAGATCAAAGTGCTGAAAGCACTGCATGCTAGTGAAGACATCTCGTCCGAAAAAGAAATACGTTGAAATATTATAGGAAACACGATTGGACGAATTCGCCTTCAAGGAAACTATTTGTTTCAAGATTTTTGTCAGGATAATGTTAGTCCCTTTACCAATTTTCCTATCTCCATGACTTTGTTGTACAACTTATGTGCTTTGTTCTTGCTCATTCAGCTCATCATGCATTATTTGTGTATTTATAACTTAATATCATATATATATATATATGAGTATTATATTCCTTCACAGTTACGTTCTAGACACTGTCGATCAATTTTGAAGAGTGACAATGACGCTACGTTGTGTATATCAGAAACATTCAGTGTAGTATCTTCCCTACATTCTGGATTATATGTATTAGCGGGCTATTTACTTCATCAGTGGCATAAACTTGGTTGGTCGAAGTGGTTTTCGAGACTGACTATGGACATAGACCCTAAGGTAGAAGAGAACACATATGAGCACACATACCAACAGTCCTCTGACTGGTTGGACACGTACAGTAGTAATTCTGTATTGGTGGTTGTTCGGTAACTGAGTACTGGATCCATATGTTGTATTTCGTTTGCGATTTATGACGAGATAGGATTTGACATCGAATTAGGTCAGAAGAGTGTTGGTATGCCATGACTTCATAATCTCCATCTGCTGTCAAATGTTCCGATATGTATCCGGGGGCCAACTTCACCTGGTACGTCCCACATGCCAGAGTTTCTAGATATTCTTGGTCAAGACGTGGGAACTCGAGCTGGGCTGCCTCTAGCTTCTGCCATTGGGATTTGGCTCTCCGTGATAGGTCTGGCTCTTTCTCAACACGCTCTGCTAGGATCTTGGACTTGTTTAGAAGTGACTTCATCTCCAGAGCAACGTTTTCATCTTCGGCTGCTTTTGCTGATGAAGGCTGACATATGGGTCCACGTAGCCAATTCAGACATGCCGTGACACTTTTCAGAAGGCTTTCGAGATTTTGAGTTTGATGTGAAACGAGAGTGATAACTTTCGACCACCCATCTTCTTTTAGTGATACACCTGTCTGTGTTTGCCTCCATACCATCATGTTGACTCTGTCCAGGTTTGAGAAATGTCGGCATATGAGTCTCGTATCCCTCGTCTGATAGTTTGCTCAAAATGTCTCGGAAACCCCTGTCTACAATTACCTGATCATCTTCCTCTAGGATACCTGACAGACTTGGTAATGAGGTAAGTATCTTGTCAGTGATTTTGGCGTCATTATCACTACCAAGAAATGGGCCGACATTGTCTAGATCGTAACCGTTAGGGAACACAATACTCATAAACTTCACGTAGTTGCGTTTTTTTTTACCGCAGAAACTTTTCCGCTGAAACTCATGTTCTTCACTTTTGCCGATATATATATATGTACCATCCAATATTACAGTGACTTTGTTGCCGAAGAATGTTTTTGTGAAAACTGTATTGTGATCCAACGCTTACGCCCTAGACACGTGATCCGGACCAAGATGTGTGGGAACTACGGCTTGATTTAGAGCATCTGTAACGATCTGGAAAATTCTGCTGACGCTCGATTTGTGAATGCGGAAAAGAGAAGCCAACTGAGTGAAAGATATGTCTGTTTTGAGTTTAACCCAAAACAGCAGAAGGGCATTCTGAGATGACAATGCTTTTGTACCAGTAATATTTTCGGAACATGCATCGTGTATTTGATTGAATTGATTACAATCCCAGCCTGTCCAAGCTTGGCAATCTTCATCATCCATGTTGTCGAAGTTTAATACAAGCGGTGACAAGTTATTGGACATGTTCTGTTGTATGATTTTGAGTAAATCGTTGATAACAGCTGGTGACTTGGTGGCTAAGTGATTAACAAGTTTATCCCTCCCTGTCAAAACCGGCTCAATGTCAGGACTGATATCCTTACCAAGACGATGACTTGAACACACCCTGGAATTCTCAGGCATGTACAGTTTATGTTTGATAAGCAGCTGGTGTCTTGCTTTCTCACTGATGTAGCTAGAACTCTTCATGTTGTAAGTTCGACACATGCTATATTTTCTGTTCGAAGAAGGGGCATAGTATAAATCATCTACAGAAAGATACCCGTCCAGAGTGTCAGATTTGTCAACAGAATCATCATTGTCTACGGAAGCTTTTTTCCGTTCCGGTTCATTGGCATTCTCGGATGCAGGACGTTTCTTAAGGTATCTGAGAAAGCGTTTTGAACACATCTTTGCTTCTTTTGATTCAGAAAGTATGACACCTTCAGAAAGGAGAACATCTTTCATCCAGTCCTGAATTTTTCGCGGATTTTTACCATCGCCAACCTGGTTTTACTTGAACTTAACTTTACATCCCAACCCAACGCAGGAGTTCTCCATTTTCCTATTTGAGACAAAGACAACTTTACTGCAGAATAACTGAACTAAATATAATTGTAAAACGTAACAGCAATTATAACAACACGCCGAGCACCATTCGCGGTGAGTAGTCAAAAGACCAAGTGGCAAAGGGAACTTTTGTGTGGCACACCCCAACGGAGGAGAAGCTTTGAAGAAGTACTGAAGACGAAGATGGTCAAGTGAGAAAAATGATCAATCATACGTAATACGGAACTACTATTAGTATGTTAAACATAGTAGAACATAATACATTGCCATGGACATTGTATCAAACCATTTTCATAATAAATCAATGCGTTGTATTATTGTGTACGACAAGGACCACTTGTATCGCCCGTGCATTTTTTCCACATACATTTTTCAACATTGAATTTCTGCCCTTATCCAGTGATTCGGCACGACTTTCTTTTGCTGGTATACAGAGGGATAGTCAAATATGTTTTTAAAACACTAACATCGATAGTACTCGCATATTATCGTGCCGAATTTGCCGCTTGATTTTAAAAATGGTATTTTGAATTTGATGAAAATTTTCGAATTTTGGTTTTCTACGTCATCTTGTACTAAACTCGATTGTTTTTTCATGGTCAACTGTTTATCATTTTAAACTACAATGTATGTACAATACCTAGTCGTGAGAAAACCTCTCAGTGACAAACAGAAATACCACTTATGGGTCTGTGAAAAACACAGGCATGTTTGTAAACGAAAAAAGTGAAGTATATGGCGCTATGGGCGCGCTTATGGGTCAAGTGGAAAATAACATCTTGTTCCATATGTATTTTGCATAGCTTGAATGGAAAATATAGTGGATTTCAAGAAATCGCTGTGGGCGGTTCGGCAACAGCACCTTTACATTTTGTTAGGACGAAACGACACTTGGAGAATTAAGTAAATTGTATATTTAGTTTTAAAAATATACTCTATAGAATTTACTCGAAATGCCAAAACAAAAACCTGACAGTGAAAATAAAGCTTCAGTACACGGGAGTACCTAATAGTTCACAGGTGTCAATAATATGTCAAAGGTCTCAATCAAAACACCGTTCTGCGAGAAATTCTCCCCGAATTGCAAAAACACGCCTTGGTGTCTTGTAAATATGTAGTAACTCTGTGTACGGCGTCTATACTTCATTCGCGTGATTTGTTACTGCTTGAAAATACATTATACGTTTGGTTACCATGTTTTGCACGTGATTATCTGCTTATTTCAAAATATGGGGTTAAACCGACCTACTTAGTATCTTAATTAAAAGTGGAACATAAAGTGATCAGAGAAAAGATGCCTTCATTAGATTACTTATGTAGCGAGTTACTTAACAAATTTGCATTTTTAATTTGATCTATAACTTACATACTCCAGGAAGAATACAATATATCCATACAAAAATGAGCACAAAAACGCGGCGTGAACCCATCAATCATTATATAACTGTTTATCGAAGTTGGTGATATGTGAATGATTGTTGTGATTATGTTCATGGCTTAAATCTGGTATCTCCCTCACCCCCCCCCCCCCCCCCCCCACCCCCCTTTTTTAAGTCTGAGCTTAAGCGAACGCGTATACACGTTAGATAATTTTCATTTTTTGATTTTTTTGAGACTCACTTTATATTCAAACATTTATTCAAAACTTTATATTACAATCATATCTTATATCATTATGTTTGTTCTGTTTAGATGGCCCTCGCTGGCGGAAGAAGCCATATTATCCCGCTAATATGTGTGACTGCACACGTATCTGCAAAATGATGAGTTATCATGGATGAGCACAACAGTTACTGATGTGTAAGTGCGTTTTTCCTGATGAAATTCAACCAGAATCGTAATTTGCATTTCTCATTAATGACGACACGACAGCAATACGGCACTGACCACACTACAGACATACGGTAATGAGCACACAGCTGACATACGGTACTGAGCACACAACAAACAAACGGTACTGACCACACAACATACATACAGTAATGACCACACAACAGACATACAGTAATGACCACACAACAGACATACAGTAATGACAACACAACATACATACAGAAATGACCACACAGCAGACATACATTAATTACCACATAACAGACATACAGTAATGACCACACAATAGACATACAGTAATGACCACACAACAGACATACGGTACTGACCACACAACAGACATACAGTAATGACAACACAACAGACATACAGTAATGACCACACAACAGACATACAGTAATGACCACACACCAGACATACAGTAATGACCACACAACAGACATACAGTAATGACCACACAACAGACATACAGTAATGACCACACAACAGACATACGGTAATGACCACACAACATACATACAGTAATGACCACACAACAGACCTACAGTAATGACCACACAACAAACATACATTAATGACCACACAACAGACATACAGTAATGACCACTCAACATACATACGGTAATGACCACACAACAGACATACGGTACTGACCACACAACAGACATACAGTAATGACCACACAACAGATATACAGTAACGACCACACAACATACATACAGTAATGACCACACAACAGACATACGGTAATGACCACACAACAGACATACATTAATGACCACATAACAGACATACAGTAATGACCACACAACAGACATACGGTACTGACCACACAACAAACATTCAATATTTACCACACAATAGACTTATGAATTATAAAATTCTGAATGTCGTATGTCGAGCTAACACAACATTCAATATCTGAATGTTGACTGTCGTATATTGAATGTTGGACCAATTTCACAGAGCAGGTACATGTACTGCTATAGAAAATCACTTGTTTCTCGTTTTAGGTTGTCAGGTGCTGATATTGACGAATTTGAAGACGGAAACATCAAGTTACAGATCAATCTAATTAAAATCTAGATGGTCATTATCACTACGTTACATGTTCATGTAACGTAGTGATAATGACCATCTAGATTTTACTTAGATTGGTTACAGATGTAATAGAAATAAAATTTCAACTTGAAAGTATACTGACAAATAAAAACATCAAAGATTTTATGGTTTGCGGTTTTGTCTATTTACCTAATCTTCAATCTAGATAAAACCACACTGTTGTAGAAACAAAATCTATACATGTACGTATATGTAATTTGAATGTCTGTCGTACATCACGTTAATTTGACATTGATCCCTAATCCTACCCTGGCCCATTCATGAATTGTTTACTGTGTTAACCGGGGGTAAAGCTATAGTCCACACGTTAGCAAAGCGTGACACCACCTCCTTTGCGCCCCGCTGATATAATATGGAATTTCCAATAAAATAAGCCAAGAAACAGTTCAATGCTGTTTGTTTTTATAGATTAGTATATAACTTATAAATCAGACAAAGCCTATGCAATCAATACCCTTACCACTAGAAACATGTATACAATTCATTATTAATCAGAGAGTAAGAAATACTAGTTAAAGTATTTGAACACTACTAAAGATATTTTTCGAGAGTTTTCGGAATAATGATACTACTACTTAGTAGTAATTCCGATACCATATAAGGAAGGCACCGATAATCAGATAATACAATCGACACACAACTGAAGTATTTTAATCAGTTTGTAATTCCATTTTATCATTTTGTGTTGAAGACATTATTTTCATCGCTTTACATCCGTACTTCTGTACCGGTGTTCGTTTATGTTTTAGAATCAGTGCTGTTTTGTATACTGACCATTTAATCTGCTACATTGTGACATTCTACATGTACATTGTATCAGTGACTGACAAAATCGATAAAAAGACTTAAAACATAGATTTGCATGAAGACCACTCAAAAGTACACAGAGACTAAGACCATGTGTCCATAGAGGGCAAACGTCTTCAGCCTCATCAACGACATATGTCATGCCAATATATTTATTCGGTTCCATTACACGCTATATTCTCTAAATGGGTGGTGATAAAAGAACCGTTAGGCATGAACAAACATCGAGCATTTCTGACTACATTTCGTGCAAGGAAACTGAATATTTTCATGGAGAACATGATAGCCACCATTTAAATTTTCCCGTGGTTTTCATCAACTCGCATCTCTCGAAACCTTGCGTACTATTTTAACCGTCATTTATCATGGAAATAACGTCAACATCTCTTTGATTTCATAGTCGACTTTTCAAAATTTGAAATAAGCTAATGGTAGATCTGTTTATTTTTTATATACCATACTTCACTGGTGACTTAAAATTAGCCACATTGTACAACTCGCAGACTCCCACTCTCCCGAAACACCCGAAATTATCCACACTTTCAAGGGTCTACATTCAAATATAGTTTTTTGATCAAGAAGAACAAGACGTGTATCATAACTAGTCTGTCTCTCTGTCCGTCCGTCCGTCGTCCGTCCGTCTGTGTTTTATTGTTTTTTCACAATATATTACATTTGTTGTATTAATCCCGATATGAGGAGTATCTTCCGGAAATTCCTTATGCCGCATCACCACTTCTGTTGATTTAGTTGGCCAGCGGTTAAGATTTAAAGGTCGCTGGTCACGTGACTGCTTCTGGAATGTAATATGAATAATGAACCCTCTCATTCAATAGACGAGGCTTATCTTCATAAAGTACTTTTACAAATTTTAAATACCTCACTGGATTAGATCCTGGTTTTTATTGTTCAAAATAGTCGAGATGGCCACAGTTTCTGAAATAGATAACTTGCGTACTAGCTAGAAAACTCCCGAGACGTTTTAGATTTGTTCACACCTTAAATAACGTCACACAATATGTGATACAGAAAAGAGGCCTTTCAATAACACAGCTACATTTCTCTTAAGCTTAGGGTTACAGTCCTACACATTGCAGATTTGTTTTTGACTGCTTTGCACTCAAGTAAAAATCTTACATTAAAAGTAGCATTCTCAATTATCTACTTGTACACAATAAATCACCATATATACCCAGGTAAAATATCTTTCCTTTGTCTTCGTATTATTTTTGTTATCAATAACTTATCAGAAGCTCCAAGGTCTCCCTGTACTATAGCGACAAGATTGCCCTCGACAACTGTCCTAACCTGGGGAAGTCTGCAATGAGCAAGGTCGAGACGAAGTGTACGTACATTATAGGACTGTATGCGAGTAGATAATATGGCGCACATAGGGAAGAAGATAGTACATTTACCTGTACGAAATTTCCTAGCAAGAGCACGTTGTGGCAACATTATACGTAATGTTTTAGACAAGGAGGCCTCTCAATGTCGAGTAAGTAAAAAGTGTTTCACGTGTCTAGTATATATATAATGTGAGTAGATCTGACGACTATACTGGTTGTTTATGGGCAAGGAAGTCACAATCAGGCCATCATGAATACTGGTGTCGATCTTCTATTAATTGAAACATGTGTACTGGATAGCTGTTATACTACATTGTATAAACAATCACCAAATTCTAAATATAATGATTTTAATTCGTTCCCATTTCATGACATGTAAAGCGTGCCGCTTTAACTTATCTGGTAAGACCTGTATCGGTGTCAATAACTTGGGTGACCAGGTACTGCTATAACCCAGCACAGGTAAACTATAAATATCCTAGCTAAAGGTAAACATTATCAGCTTGTCCCTGTTGATTCAGCTATGTTAAGTACACTTAATTTAAATACGTTTGTGTCTGTATTTAGGGCTCTGCCTCTTTTATTAACTTATGTGATAACTGAAGCTGTACGAGAAGTAGTATCAATTCTTTGAAGAGACAATACAAGCTATGCATACGTATTTAAGTATCAATGGTCTAACATTAAGAACACCTAACAACCCGGTATACGCTGCACAGCTCTTTCTGTCTGATGAAGGTTACTGAATCAAGTCACCGAAATGTCACACATGAAATCAAACACTGGTTGTTATGTATGAAAGTGTATTCATTTAATATTCCCTAAACCATAGAAAATTTCTAAGAAAAAAACAAAACAAAAAAAACTAAAAACTATTTAGGACACCTCACCTGTGAACACGACCATTTAAGGGTAAAGTCCAAACAAATATACGTACGGAGCAATCCTTATGAGTATATGTGATGTCATACCTAATCCCACGTTCGGATTTGGTATAACCACACTACATATCAGATTCAGCAGAAAGAGGCGATGCTCGAGCTCATGTTAACAACGACATTCTGGATACATTGCGAAATGACCTTTTATCAATATATAATGTGAATTGGTCATGTTTTATAAGATCAAAGTAAATTATGAAAATGTTTTCATGTTAACTTAAATTAAAGCTGACAGTGCAAGTAAATAACAATCCAATTGCGATTAAAAAATATGACGTTTCAGTCTTCAGAAAATGGTTTTTGAGATATACCCCTATGATTCTAAGAAAGTGCCGACATTTTAGTTAATGCTCAGCTTTGAGACGCATACCCGGATCACACCAATATATGTAAAATCCCATAGGTTGTCAAACAAGTATTACTCCTCCAATATATACACAAAGCGACACATCACGAACTACAGTTAGATAACATATAAGTTGTTTAGATTTTGGTGGTTGGAGGTCAAGGTTTAAAAGTCACCCGTCACACTTGACTGTACTTCTCACATAAACAAAATTACGTATGTTGTGCACATGATATATCATAAACACCTCAACCATTAGACGTATTTTATCTTCATAAAACATTTTTTTACAAATATTAAGTTCCTCACCTGATTTGATTCTGATGGCCGTTGGTCAAAAGGTCAAAAGGCCACAAACGACAACTTCTGAAATAGAAAACTAGTGTAAAAGATAAAATCGAAACGAATTAGATTATGCTCACACCATAAATAACATCAAACAATGTTTGGTGAAGAAAAGTAACAATAACTTCAATAACACAGATGCATTAAGCTCAGGTAGAGTCAAACATATAGTAGAGTTGTAAAAAAAATAGTTGTAGTCGATTAGAATATCTGTAGTTAGATTACATTCAAATGTGAAATGACCCAGAGCAAAAGAAAAAAACCTGAAATTAAAAGAGAGATCGGATTTCGGTGATAAACTATCAGGTTTCAGCAGCAGTTGTTAGTGCAATATTGAATATAATTATGTACTGCGCATGTCCGGTATTTTCTGCTCGCCATATTGGGATTTTCCTTAGATAAAAATGACACAGGTATCACGTGAATGAGAAAAGAATCAATAGTAACGTGTTGACTATCTAACTAAATTACAAGATGTCTTTCCGCATTTACAAACGCAAAGTACGAAATGTAATGTAAGAAATATTCACGGTCATGAAATATAGCGTGAGCATAAATATCCAGCAAATATCTATTGAAGAAAATGTTGGCTGCTCCAAGTTTAATACACGATATCTAGGTCGAGGTGGGGTTTTTTGTTACATGTTTTTTGTACATTTCTTGATGCAGTTATACAAATAACCACTGTTTTGTTATTCACAGATATTTCAGCGCACACTTTGTACCTCAAGCGTAAAGAATAACTCTACACCAGGAAGCCAGGTTTCATCAAAACAGAGGCAAGATATAAATATACAGTTGTGAATCCTCAGAACATAGCTACATATGTAATTGTAATTATACGGTATATTCACTTTTAAATGTAATCATACTACGGTAGGTTGATGCATATAAAAGTTGATTCTAACATCTAGATGGGTTAGTTCTTAATATTTGAGTGATATATTTGCTAAGAATATCTGAGGTGGGTGTCTCTGTTTAGATCAGTTACTGCAAATACATTCCTATCCACAGGCAGTACAATGTTGGCGTTTTTGGTGCTGGAAGAATAGCGTCCTCGGTTCACATCAAGAACATCCTGCAGAAAAGACGATTAAATCTGAAGTGGATACTCGATGACTCCCCTGCTGCTGTATCAAGCTGTAAAGATCTCCTACATCTACACGACACTCCATTTTATAACAGTGATGACCGGGAAACACTTCTTAATGATGAAAGGTATCATTTTAAATAAAAACAACATTCAATGCAAAAAAAGAGAGATCATTATAATTGAAATAGAGCGCTTCTTCCGAATGTAATTGTCATTAGGATTACATCCGCATTACTAGTGGTAGGATGGACAAGAACAAATGATATTTTAAGATTCCTCTCCGCCAGTCTTGGCAGTATGTAAGTACGTTACACCAAAGTTTGTCAGCAGTCTAACGACTTCAGTCCATAAGGGATTTTCGTCAAACTTAAGAGAGTGATGAAGGCTTCTAATATCTCGGACAAGTTCGAGTTTTTTGGAGTTTTGATCATGGTCAAGGTCACTATTACTATTTTACTTTTTACTATGATACTATTTCAAGCGGGGCCGATAGGAACACTAGGTTTTAAGTGTCAGTGGAAAACAATCGTCACTATCTCCTGAATGGGATATGAAACACTCATATAATGCTATCTCCTGATAAAGGTTTTCCATTGGAACATCATACCTACATTAGAGTACAGCTTGGAAGAGCAATTCCCCATGCGAGGCATGTTGGGCTATCACACCAAAAAACAACACAGCAACATAATAAAATATAAAGGGTAGATAACTCACTTCTGTGTAATGAAAAGGAAAAACAAATGATTATATTATTTTCATTTCCATGGCAGTAAAAACTAAACAAAGTCATTAATCTCGAGAGTTGTGTCTCTGAAAACTGGACACACGATATGACCTCATGTTAGATCAAATTGAGAGTTAGATAGCAGTAGAACCATATTGGATTAAACTACACAATACAGGTGTATTCTCCTTGTAGGACTCGCGCCATTGATGTTGATGACTTAAAATGGTGATAATTGGAGGAAACTAATCATACTGTATGTGTATATACACTGTATTGTCTTTATATATATATATATATGGTCACCTACTGATGATTCCTTCTGTCTTTCAGTTTGGACGCTGTATTCGTATTTACACCGACAGAGACCCACGCTGACTATATATGTGAGAGTCTAAGCAGAGGTAGGTAGGCAAACACCAAGCCTTCTTAAGGCTATAGTTAACTCCTTCTGAGAAGAATGCTTGTGTTTTATTTGGAGAACAATATATCTGTTGTAAAATAATCATTGATCATTTAGACAGGATATGAAAAAAACAAAACAAAACAAAACTAAAAACAACTCTTCCGCACCAGCTGCTAACCTCGACAATACTTACTCATGAAAAGCGTAAAGATTTCAAAGTACAAACCTGCTTCCAACCCTGTAAATTTAAGATTTCATTTGTCGAAAGGCAATAATTTCTGCTGATATTACGATAATCTAGATAGATGCCAGTTTGTAACCGATCAACAAAATATACAACTCACAATTTCAAGAGATACAAGAAAGCCATAGATTTTTATGGTATATATCTTAATCTTAATGGAAAATGCTTTCTTTCCTTGTGATGATTGAAATTAGACGTATTTGATGCTCGTTAACATGTCACGTGGTTCCATTGTCTTTGTTATCGTATTGAGAACATCACATTACCTAGTTTTGACATAGATATATAAGGACGTAGATATGTTTTTTCATAATATTTCTTTTCATATTATCAAATTGCGGCTTGCCTTGGTTCTCGTATTGAGAACATCAAATGATAATATTTCCTCTCGCAGTAATAATATGTGGGTTACATGCTGATCTTGGCTTGTTTTTATCACACGCATGGTGAACATAACTATAGTAAACCTGGTAATATCATTATATATCTGATTGATGGTTGATCTTACTACTGCATAGTTGGTAAATTTCACTCGGCTAATATTGCGCGGTATAGTGCCAGTCAGGCCTAGTTCGCGGGTATTCTGCAGTAAACATTTCCGGTAGTAATCGCTGGGTATTTATTTCGCGTTATACATAATGACAGCAAATATAGCGGAATTGAATCCTCCGTAAATATAGCCAACTATACAGTATATTTAGCTGATTTAACAATATTTCGTAAAACGGTCGTTCACCATAAAAACAATATACCGCTGCAACCAAATCAATTAATTAACGCATAAAATGCACATTTTGAATAAGTTTGAACATTTAAGATTAACAACGACAAACTTCTTCAATTCAGGAAAAGCTGTTATGACGGAAAAACCTTGTGGTGAAACATACAGCGACATAAAACGATGTTATGATCTGGCCGAACGTATGGACAAGGTTCTCCTGACAGGATTTCAGAGGTTATCTTTTACAATATGTTTATCAAATATATTGTATGTAATTTCACAACTACACATATGTCACATATCAGTATACATTACATAGCCCACGTTTTATCGCTGCTGGGTTAGAATGTTGTTTCCCAACATGATTTATGTAATGTTTATGTAATATTATTACTTCATGTTAATCACAACATGATCAGGATTGCTTACTCTTTTTGTTTCAAATTTTAGTTTATGTTTGCAATCCAACACCATATATAAACATGAAACAGGATTTCGGAATTTATATGCAATATGTTTCACAGAGTACTATATAATTCATTTTAGCATGGCACTGACTTTCTGCTGTTGTAATCTTATACTATATTTATTAAAAGAGATTTGCCCCTTCACTCTTACAAGCTACATGCATTCTGCTTTTCTAGGTATACTATGTTACATTTGTGTAGGGTATCTGATATTACATTACTGCAACGAGTTACAATATCTACACTTGATTTAATATTTTTATATGTTTTCCAGGAGATTCGACACTACATTCCAAGACGTATTCCAAGCCTCAAGAAATAAGGCCCTTGGAGACTTGCGATTCTTAAGAGTCACCGGTCGAGATTCTCCTAAACCCTCGTACGAGTTTTTGAGAAATACAGGTATTCGTTCAGAGACATTTCTTCTTATTGTTTTACTAAAACATAACATACCAGTCGATGTTTAAAAGTATTCTAATACAAGGTTTGCAATTGGCCACGATATTTACGATCTGCACGATTTGTAGAAAGCTTGTAACTTTACGATTTATTACATGGATTTTCCCCTAACAATCTCTTCGTCACGATCATTATGGCCATCACGAATCCACTAAGTTGCCTCAAAGTCATCATGATTCGAATTCACGACTTCCCATGCTTTAACACATCCTGACGATTGAAGACATTATGGCCAAGTGAAACCTAGCATAATGAATCCATTAAGGTAAGCGTCATATACACCACGGCATGCCTTCCCGCTGCAATGCTCAATATAACGTATTTGGTGGACATCGTTTAATTGAAAGTGATTGTATAGGCAAAGCTTGGCTACCCATGATGTTTTTATAAAAAGAAACTTTTTTTATGAAAAAAATGTCAAAAATAATGTTATACTTAATAGCAATTCCTTAACGGGAGTCAAAGCTTGTCTCCCATACAACATCAGTAGAAAAATCGTTTGAAATATCGGAAATATTGCCATCTTAAGTCATGTTTCCCTTCGTATTTGTGCATATCTTTCATTAATCTTCTTTTTTTGTATTGAATACAATACTGTCATATATGGTGGCATTCAGTAGATTAATATACAATAAAGCATTTAAGGATTAAATGCTGCATCTGTCGATTTCATGGGCTGATGAATTGAGTAGCTCTTGAGACATTTAATGAACTTTTTAGAAGTTCATGTTGGAGTCAGCAGTTCATGTCTCAAGAACAGCAAGACAATACGCATTTTCCTCAAAAACCTTGAAGAGGTAAAACAGCTCATTTACTAGAACTTGTGCAAGTCTACTGGTTTAGCATGATTTAATCAAAATATTAATTTTTCCGTTGAATTTAAAGTCTATTATGAAACCGCTCCGCATCGATTCGAAGTGAATAGCCATCTTTACGATAACTGTTACAGAATTGGTTGTGATCTTTATACGAGGTATACAACTGGTTAAAGGGTGAATCTCATTTTTTTTAAATATTTACTGATGGTTCCTTTTGATCGAATGAACTTCATTGTCTTACATCGATTCAAATACATTTGTAGGGACGTTATTTCGACCACCTGACACAGAAACTTGACACCACTGTTCACTCTGGCGATTGACAGGATCGGGATAGAATCAATTATTGGACCGTTTAAGTGATGATTATGTATTTATTTTGACGGTAAATGGGCATATTTAAATCGGTATGAGCTGGTTTTGTATATATACAAGATTAGGTATCACTCGATCTTGGGAATTAAGGGATATTTATCCGTGTTTTTTTTGGAAAATATTATTATTAAATTCTTAGAATATTAATGTATATTAGGTTTATTCTGTATTTCTTACAGAATAGTCCCATTCACTTCCTCAAAAGCTCCGATAATCTCACATGTATGTTATTTTTGACTTGGAATTATTCCTGCAAAAAAAGCTTAATTATCAAAGCGTAAGACCTAATGCAAGCCTACGTATGGGTTAGACCGACTTGTGCACTTTTTTCTTTCATACGCGTAGATTGATGTTAATCTAGTTAACGTCGTTGACAAAAGAAACAGATTAAATTTGGTAGTTTCATTAAGTCCAACTTGAGTAGAAATTGAAATACATTATAATGAACAAGGACATAGCGATTTTATGCCTAGTTAGTAGCCTTGCGTAATGCAAATATAAACTTCTACTGAAGTATTCGCTTTCCGCAGCTTCAATAGTTCTTATTGAGAATAAAAGTTATAACGCAGTGGTTTCATTGTCCTTTAGGATTCCTTATGGGATTAGTTTCATTGTCCTTTGGGTTTCGTTCTAACAGTTGTTTCATTGTCCTTTGGGATTATTTTTAATATTAGTTTCATTGTCCTTTTGAGATGCGTTATAACAGTTGTTTTATTGTCATTTAGGATTCATTATTAGATTAGTTTCGTTGTCTTTTGGGATTGTTTTAACATTAGTTTCATTGTCCTATTGGATTCATTATAACAGGAGTTTCATTGTCATTTGGGATTCGTTATAACAGTAGTTTTATTGTCCTGTTAGGATTCGTTATAACAGTGGTTTCGTTTTTCTTTTTGAGGTTGGTTATTATTTTATTTCACTAAACGTAAGCTGTAACAAATGAAAAAAACATTACCAAATCTAAATTATAAACAAACTTATTACCTATTTTTGTATCTTTATATAATTGTAGATGTAAGCGGATGCAGCCTGATATCAGACATGGCCGTACACGATATTGATATGACCGTATGGTTGACCTCTGCAGAGCGGCCTATTTCTGTATACACAATGTCGCACATGCATGATCCAATTATGAAAGAAATAGGTCAGCCCGATTCCGGTTTATTGGCACTGAAGTACGAGAGCGGATTGATTGCCATTATAGATTCGGATAGAGAGTCTCCATATGGTTATGATATGCGGATAGAGGTAGGCTATGATTCATCTATAAGTTTAATAGTATATCTAAATTATTGTCGATAATTTTGAATAAATGTAGCCTTTTTGGAAATTTAAATGAATATCAGAGACTTATTATTTGGAATAAGGTTTTTTGTTGTTTTGTTTTTGTTTTTGTTTTTTTGTTTTTTTAAATTCGATGTTTGCAGATGTTCGGATCAGAGGGAATGGTGAATGCCGAAAATCGAAGAGAATCTTCCGCTGTGATAGATGGTCAAGACGGTGGTAAACTTAAACGGTTATTGAACTCCTTCCCGCAAAGATTTGAGGCTGCCTTTGAAAATGAAATCGACCACTTTATAGATTGTTTGGATGGTAAGCATAACGATGTGTAATATAGCAGTCAGAGGTCACAAGTGGATATGAATTCAACTACAGTCATATATATGAAATTACAATAAAATCCGAATCATAAATGAAATCACTCCTGGCAGTTGTGCCGTTCTACTATAACTCTTATGTTTTTCAAGGAGAAATTATTTTGTTAGTTATGCATTTTTAAAAGCCAATCAACACTATAACAGTCATTTTGGTAAGAAAAAAGTAAAATCGGCAAAAATGTAACAATAGCAATTAAACGATGCAATGTAAATATACGTGTATTTTGAAATGAAAAAAATGTGGTTATGCTTACACATATTTTGTGGAATGGACCAACAGTTTCTAGATACTTGAAAAATTGCTGATGTAAAACAATTTTTAGACTTGATATTCTGTTATGTCTTGTAGGTTGTATATCAATGCAATTCAATATAAAGTGTTTAACGGTAAACGGTTATTGCATGCGATGCCCCGAAGTTAATCCTTACGCTTCAAATCAAGTGTCTAAAAATCCAAATCGAATGAAAGTGCTGAAATACAGATAGTGGTAATAACACGTTTATGTAGTGGATGTCAGATTTGTGTAGGAGACAAAATTAAATGACTGGATGCATTCTAGCTCCATGAGGGTATTTTAAAGAATTTAGCCGTGACATATAATAATTAATTAAGATTTCCAGATTGCAAATGGCAGCAGCAGAGAAAATTAAAACACGTAGATTTCTCCAATTATTCATATGTTTTCTAATTCACCGTTAATATTTAAATGACATCGGTCAACTGTTATTTTGTAGGTAAAGACACCCCATTGATAAAGAAGGAGGAATGTCTACTTACGATGGAAATAGTAGAGAAAGGTGTGGAATCATTCAAAACAGGAAAAGTGGAATATCTATGAGACTTCATCATCACACATTCACAAAAACTTAAAGTATCATGGGTGTGTCTCGGTTATCTGTTTTTATATACAATATGCATGTAGAGAAAGGTAGCTCGTAAAAAATTACCCGATATTTGTTTTTTACTTTATAGCATGAGAACTTTTTGATTTTGATTGATCGTAACGATCTTAATTGAGATGGTCATATATGAAAATCTAACACTGCTGTAAAATATTAAATGAATAAAAAGGGTGCTTACAAAGATGATATCAACACCAGCGAAATTCTATTGGTTTGTGTCCTGCTTTACGACCCACCAACCATAAAATAATTTTGGGTCAACATACGGCAAAGACAATACAGCAAAGATATACTTGTGCAACCAAATATACGTAAAAGGAAAAATGTGTCAATGAGAGTTTTTCAACAAATATTTGTAATTTTGCAAATTTTGTACAGGCGAGTTAATTTTTAACGAAACGGAACATATTCATGATATTGAGTTCAGTTCAATTCAGCTTTATAAGCACTTTGCAATTTCTAATTCAATTTTATAGCTAGACATGAGGGAAATGGAAATTACACTTAAATGCATACAAACTACTAAATCAAACCGGATACAAGCCTGTCTTCATCAGCTCTAATGACTTTTTAATTATTAAAAGGGTCTGAAGTATGGTCTTCGTTATTGACAGCGATATGGCATTAGAAAATTGTAGAATTACTTAGAATTTGATTAAAAGTATGCGCAATTGGTCATAGAGCTTGGATATAACCAATGGGGTAAATAGGAAGGAAATGTAATTCATCATGTGAATAATATGTTGTACATAGTCATTGCATTTTGGAAATATCTTTTAATCTACCCGGCTACGTCCAGATCATGTTCACATAATCTAAACTTAGTAAAAAGTCTTCCTTCAAAGATTACAAATCATGTAGATTTAGGTATGCTTCTTTTCTGTTACATTCTTTAATAGGTTTGTATAAAATCAGTGAATTATTTTCATTTAGAGAATTTTGCTTTTCGACAAGAAAAATGTGATATTTATTCGTGTTTTATATGTCATATTTCTTTTAATTGCATTAAAACAATGAAAAACAAGTCATACTTGATTCTAAAAGTTGCACACTTGATTTGACGAATGCATTGTTTGCAAATGTATATTATTGACAATGTCATCGTTATGGTGGTTATCCATGTTTAACGCATCGGATTCTTCAACAAGAGAATGTCTGCATGTATTATTATTTGTTATTCTCAGTAGATACCAGGTCCATATTATAATACAATACAATTAATTAGGAATTTACTTAGCTCTCCACGAGATGCAAATTAAACTGCTGTTCTACCGATACCTAAAGTGTATTTACAATACTTTAGATTTACTTGTTCGAAGGAGGATAGGTCAATGTAGGTTAGGTAGTCAAAAGCTTTACCATTTTCAGCGCTTATCTTGGCCACAATACCTTTTGATACAAATTCGTTTAGTAGCAAGTTTCGGAGTTGCATGTTGGTATTAGTTTTACTAAGTAATTAAATAGTTCAGATTAGGCTTCAACTGGAAATACTTGTGTTTGTTGAGAATATTAGCCATTGCAAAAATCCTTTAAGCCGTTTTTTGATAAATCTTTATAAGATGGAAAGAATTTACTTGAAACACTTGCCCTGATCCTTTAAACGTTAGTACACACATTTCGCTTTACATTTCTTACATATTTATAAGATTAGAGGGCTGGAATATTACGAATTCAGTTTTATCATGGTTAAAGCAACAGGCATTCTGAGCAGTATAATGAAGCTCGTTTAATGAGGAGTGGATTCCCTCAACATATTCTGACAATATTAACTCGACAAACATAGTACAGCCAATGTCGTTGTCTATTTGGCTTGAATGATCATTCTTAATATGCCCAGGGAGGTCATCGATTTATAATTTATAGAGTGATGAACTTAAACTATCTCACTGTTTAACCCCTCAAATACATCGAAGTAGTCAGCCGGAGAGAAATTTAAAGAAGAGGATCCTCAGTCTTCTTGTATTTGCTTTTGATGACATTAAATATCCCCCTCGCCAACACATACATCCTCACCCTCACCCTCACATACACGCGCACATACCATACTTGATAAGCTTATACAACAGACTATTCCTCAATAAAGAGTCAAATATTTTATAAAAAAATCAACAAAGCAAGCAATCTTGGTCTTCTTGCTCAACCTCATTTTTTTCGGTGATTAAAAAACCAAGGATTTTCTAGAATCGTGAGGCAAACATAATTTATTTTGTCAAATATTTCAGTGTTGAAAGCTTTCATGTTTTATTTAAACATTTTCCCCATCCCATTTTTTTAGAAATGCAAACTCTGACAAAGTAGATGTATCGTTTAGGAATTACTTCAGTTTTTTTGGCAATGCGATTGACTTTACTGCGCAAGTCCAAATATTCTCTATCTGTCGATTCAGATTTGTTTGTTTTTTTTCTTTGCTTTTTTGGCAACAAATTTCATACAAGAATATTGTAGATTGTCTTGCGGTTTGTTGTTTCTTTTCTTTTTTTCAGTTTTCTTGCTTTAACGTCTAGAATGTTTTTGATCATTTACGATATTGAAGATGTCGGAAGTAATTTAGCTTTGAACATAACGTTCCATAGAAAATTATTGTTCATCTTGTTTTTGGTTTTTGTTATCTAGTACAGGAACTTAGAAACTACATCACAAGTACATGGTAACGGAAGAATAGAGTTTCCTAAATATAAAATTATTCCTCCTCTTGTAACTCCAACACCTTTCCCCTTGCACCGAGGGAAGGGAGGTAACCCTCGTAAGTTTTTGACATTAAGAAAGGCCAGTGATTTTAAGCCAGCATTAATAGAAATATCTGAAAATATATATTTCTGACGAGAATCATTTGGTGGTGCGTTGGCATTCTGCAACTCAAAGTTATACACGTGTATTAATCAAACCTAGTTATAAAGTCAATGATACTACTAAACTTAAAAAATTATCTAGTGTTAAGACAGACTTTAGACATGCTGTGTGAAGTACAAAATGTGTGAATATCTACAGCGTTACCTGAAACATGAGCTAAAAAATAGAAACTTAGCCAATACAGCAGAGGTACCTCAGACTTGGCACAAACAAAGGGGAGACATTATTATTACCAAGTCAATATCTCTGTCAAATACAATATATATACAACTGTAAAGCACAGTCAGTGCAGCTAAATTGGAATTAGATTGAACACATAACACGGCACAGCAAACTCACTAGCAGCATTTATATAAAATAAAACACCAGCATTCTTGTTGACATAGCTGAAAAAGTATCAAATTAATTATTAGTTCACATAAATACGTGAATGTATTTCAATTAGCGCTGGATGTCTACAAATTAGAGGCCCGGTGTAACAAAGGTCAGGCCTTGTAATTGATTAATTGGCTGATAAGTACAAGTATTTATTACGGTTATTTAGTTTTAGAAATAATTTTGTGTTAGAAACCTGTATGTTCTCGTTCTGAAATGGGGCAATGTTATCGCTACGCAGGATTAACGTTACAGGTGTGCTATCTCACATTGTTGGGAAGACGGTCTTCTAACAGATGAGAACTGAACCATAAGGATGTGCGATCTCGTTATCGAATGGCGAGCAAATGTTTACCGTCATTTCGCATGATAATCGGTTGTG